>NW_006399829.1:4664588-4665621 GCF_000299155.1 Elephantulus edwardii | reverse complement strand
AACTGCAAAGACCATGTCCTGGATCAGGCACACCTTAGTCTCCAGACTGACGTTGTTGCTCTTCAGTACTCTGATGATGTCCCTGGCAGTAGATTTTTCCAATACAATTCATCTTTTGATTTCCTGACTGCTGGTGTCAAGCGTGTTGACTGTAGAGTCAAGCAAACTGTAGCTGTTAACAATCTCAGTCTCTTCCTTGTCTATCATGATGTTGCCAATCAGCCCAGTGGTGAGAATTTTTGTTTTCTTGATGTTGAACTTCAGCAAATTTTGAAGGCTCCAGTCCTTGACCTTCAGTAGTAAATTCTTCAAGTGCTCCTCAGTTTCAGCAAGCAAAGTTGTGTTATCTACAAATGCAGGTTATTGATGAGACTTCCTCCAATCCTTACGCCACATTCTTCCTCATAAAGTCCACCCTACCGAACAATCTGTTCAGTATATAGATTGAAACTATATGGAGATAAGATGCATCACTGATGCAAAACCTTCTCCTGAACCATACAGTGTTTCCCTGCTCTGTTCTGACAACTGCTTCCGGGTCCAAGTATAGGTTTTGAATGAGCACAATCTAGTGTATTAGGATTTCCATTCTTCTCAGAGTTAGCCACACATTGCTGTGATCCACACAGTCAAATAACTTTGCATAGTCAATTAAAGAAATATAGAATCCTCTGGTATTCTCTGCTTTCAGCAAAGATCCATCTAACATTAACTATAATATGCCTAGTACTACGGCCTGTTCTAAACTTAGCCTGCACACATGGCAGTTTTCTGTTGATGTGCTATTCCAGTTGTTTTTTTAGATAATTTACAACATGATCTTGCTTTCATCTAATATTAATGGTATTGTTTGACAATTTCCACATTCTATCAGGTTACCTTTTTTTGGAATGCGAACAAATATGGATCCCTTCCAGTCAGTTGCCTAGGTAGTTGCCCTCCAGATTTCTTGGCATGCCATCAATTGCGGGGGCCTACGTGTGGCACCAGTAGCCAGAAAATTAAAAGATGCATTGTTGTTGTTGTTGTTGTT
>NW_006399829.1:4657238-4662438 GCF_000299155.1 Elephantulus edwardii | reverse complement strand
AAAAACAACAACAACAATGTGTTTTGCTAATTCCATCAGAGCAGCTTGAACTTCTTCCTTCATCACCAAAGACTCTTATTCATACATTGTTTCCTGAAATTCTTCTGTGTTAGCCAATTCTTTTTTGTATAGTGATTCTGTATATTCCTTCCATCTTCTTTTAATGCTTCTTGGATCATTTAATATTCTGTCCACAGCAACCTTAAGTATTGGACCTTGAGTGTTGGATTTGTTCTTCAGTTTCTTCATCTTGAGTAATGCCAAGTGAGGTTAGCTCTTTTGATGTTCTGACTAGCTCTTTGCTCATTGGAATATAAAATTCTGCTTTGTCTTCCCACATTGCCCTTTCAAATCTTCTGTTCAGCTCCTTAACTTCTCAAATTCTCCCCTTTACTTTGGCTTCTCAGCATTCTAGTGTAATATTCAGAGTCTCTTCTGACATTTATCTCAATCTTTTATTCATCCTCTCTCTTTGTAATCACATTTTACATTCTTCCTGGATGGTATTTTGATATCCTCCCACAACTCATTTGGTCTTTGCTCGTTAGTGTTCAAGGCCTCAAACTTGTTTATGAGATAGGTGGTTTTGAGATTCAGGTGGGACAAACTCAAAGTCAAATTTTGGTTTCTGTGGGTTTTATTTAAACTTCTTTAGCCTTAAATTGAACTTACATAAGTAGTTGATGGTCTGTCTGATCCTCAATCAGCACCTGGATTAATTTTTACTGCTTATATTGAGCTTCTCCAATGATTCTTCCCACAAATGTAATAAATCTGATTCCTGTGCATACCATCATGCGAAATCCATGTGTATAGCCTGTGTTTACATTTCTTATAAGAAGTATTTGCAATGAATAAACTATTCAGAGTATAGAACTCTATCATTCTATCTCCAGAAGCATTTCTGTTACCAAATCCATGTTTTCTGGCTACTGATTATTCTTCCCTGTTCCTAACTTTTACATTCCAGCCAACAATTAATATTAGTGCATTTGATTGTGTGTTTGGTTGATTTCTATTGCAAAAGTTGGTAGAAATCTTCTGTTTCCTCTACTTTGGCTCTGGTTGTTGGTGCATGTTTGAATGATGGAGGTGTTCCCTGAACTTCCTTGTTTGCATATGGATATTATCCTATCAACTGACAAAATTGTATTTCAGGATGAATGTAGAAATTATTTTTTTGGCTCTGAAAACAATCCTCTTTTTTCCTAACATTTTCATCTCTGGTATAGTAGATGATATGATTGTCTGATTCAAAATGTCCCGTGCCAATGTTTCTCATTTCACCACTAACTAATATGTCAATATTTATGCATTCCATTTTTTCTTAACAATGTCCAATTTTCCCAAATTCATGCTTCAAACATTCCACTTTCCAATCACTCATGTCTGCTTAACACTTGTATAACTTTCATCATTTCTCCAAGTTCATAGGGTTTTCAGAGGCAAGTAATTTGGAAAGTGGATGCCACTCCTGCTTCCAGGCTTGTTTTAATCAAGGAGCTCAACCAAACACTGTCTACCATGGGTAACTATTATCACATTTGACACATCAGTGTCACAGTGTTCAGCATCACAGCAACCACGAGTTAATTCTGTACAGCAAATGGACAGACCAATTAGATGGATATCTAAATGGATATACCATTTAGAAGAGTGCTTGACTACACACAGTTAAAACCAGACCCAAGGGTCCAAATGTCTTTTTCAATAGAAGGTCAAATACAATCAACTCACACCCAATGGTGAGTAATCATTCCTCTCTAATGCTCACCAGAATCAGAAAACAAACCTCTATAGAATGCAGCTGCTCCAGACTACTTCTCAATCTCAATTCAAGCCCCATTCTAGTGACCCAATGTTTTTTTAATTGTTGTTGTTGTTGAATGAGACCCTATGAACAAAAGTCCTGAAGCCTTTCTATAACTATCATCATTTCCAGAGTTTTCAGAGATATGTGGTTTAGGAAGTAGATGTCACTCCTGTTTCCAGACCTGTCTTAAACTGGGAGCTCCACCAAACACTGTCCACACTGGCTGGGTAGCCATTATGGCATTTTCACCCCAATGGCACAAGATTCAGCATCACAGCAAACCCAGATTACCTCAGTGCAATAAAATTGACAGAGGAGTGTTGCAAAATTTAGAAAAAAAGGGTTCCTCCAAAAATAACACTAGACCCTCAGGTCCAATTGATATTTAAATACATGGGTGCTCTCTTTCTCTCTCTCTCTACACACACACACACACACACACACACACACACGGCCTGAAGCCTTTCTATAACTATAGTTGTTTCTCAAAGTTCATAGATCTTCCAGAGGCATGAGGTTTAGGAAGTGGATGCCACTCCTGCTTCCAAACTTTAATCAATCTGGGATCTCCATCATTATGGTGTTTGACACACCTATGGCACCACTGTTACTTTATGGCATTTGAGACTCCAATGGCAAATGGTTCAGTGTCACAGGAAACCCAGATTACCTCAATTACCTCAGCACAGGAAATAGACCAGAGTACTGTATTAGAAGTTAGAAGAGCCTATCTATATCTGTCTATCTATCTATCTATCTATCTATCTATCTATCTATCTATCTAATATGTTCTTAAATATTTTTTAGGTTAATATACCCAAATTAATCTTTATGTTTTGTTATAAAGGGAGCTCTGGTGGCTTAGCTGATCTGCTCAAGGATCAGCTATGAGTTGGTTCCAACTTGATGGTATATGTCTATAACAATATAAATAACAAAACCATTTTTTAAAAAACATGAATTATGTGAAACTTTTTCCAAAAGGCTTTCATACAATGTTATTATTATTGTTAGGTGTCTTTGAATCAACTACAACTAATAAAAAAAATATTAACAACAGATCTGAACCTTACCCTATCCTGCACCGCCCTCACTTCTCCATACTGCTGAAGTCTATTGTGGCAGTCACTCTACAAATACATCTCAATAATGGTCCTCATTTCTTTCCCTGATCCTCCACATTACCAAGCATGTTGTCTCTCAGCAAGGACTAGTTCTTCCTTAAAATATTTCCCAATAAGTGAGATGAGGTTTCATCTGTTATACTTCTATGGATCACCCTAGTTGTACTTCCTTCAACATATGTTTGTTGTTTTGACATTCCATGGATATTCGGTTCTCTTCTCCAACACTACCATTCAAAGGCTTCAATTCTTTCCCCACCATTCTTATTCATGCTTTAATGTTCAGAGGTGTAAAAAACAGTTAAAAAGACCATATCTTAATTCAGGCACATTTTAGCGCCTTAGAATTTTGGTTGTCAATTTACCCAAATTAACATGTCTTTTACTCTCTTTATGATGGCATATAAGGAATACTTAACTAGGTTTCAACAGGTACACTGAAGATTTTACACATTCCTATTTAATGTTTACAATAATCTTATAAAGAAGGTTATATAATTGTTCCCACTTAGTAATTATTATTGCAAGTTAGAAATAGTAACCCATTTACCTATCCCAGTATGTAATAAACCTTGAAGTATGTACATATCTCCTTTAACCAACCAGTGGGGGGCGGGGGATAAAGATGTGGTCTAAATTCCTTCAAAAATTGGGAAAACAATAAAAACTTTTGTTCAATTACTAGTTCAATGTCATAAATTTTCAGAGACTGACAATTTCATATATTTCAAGCACTATTTTTGTTGAAGCAGGACTGGCATTCACTTCCTAAACAACATGCCTCCAGAAATTCTATGAACTTTGATAAATGTCGACAGTTGTAGAGGAGCTTCAGACCTTTTGTTCATAGGGTCACTATGAGTCATGTTCAACTCGAAGGCAATCAACAACATCTTAGTTTTAGGACAGTACTGGATTTAGAGTTGTTGTACATAAGGTTGCTATTCAATGGTGCATAATAACAACAACAACAGCAACATCTTGCTTTCAAGAAACACATGTTTTATTTATCTATGGATCTTCAAATAATAAGAAGAAATATGGAGCAACTTTAAGAGACCTTAATGGTTCACAACAAATATACGCATGCTTGGTGTTAATCCTTGTTTGGAACTGGGGAAAAATCCAGAGATAACAGAGCTCTCATCATGTCAAACATTCTTTCAATATTATCTTTGGATAATAAATCTAGTCTATGTTATC
The DNA here is from genome assembly GCF_000299155.1 of Elephantulus edwardii. NCBI lineage: Eukaryota > Metazoa > Chordata > Mammalia > Macroscelidea > Macroscelididae > Elephantulus > Elephantulus edwardii. The sequence goes on along the minus strand of NW_006399829.1, from coordinate 4,658,298 downwards.
TACACAAACAAAAATCTTTTTAATGCCTTGGCCAAATGCAAGAATTTATTAGATCTTGTTTATTTAACCTGTTTCTTTTTCCTAGTCATTTCAGAACATTTCCTTCCTTAATTTTCCTTTGTGTGTCTACATGTTTATTGATTATTAACCTGATAACTTTATAAAGTCAACTAAAATCTATTTTCAATGTTTTTCTTAGAATGGTCAACCAACATCTTCTCAGCATTTGCCCTGAAGTTTTCAATTAGGTTACAGTGACTCTTTAACTTGAAAATATTTCTGTTCTTTCTGGCTGTATACTTACCATGAAAAGGAAAACAATTTCCTTCTTACTTTGATAGCCTTCCACCAAATAATAACAGCAAAGCAGCAGTATATGGAAAATAGTGTGGCATGGCTCTCAGTAAAATTAAAGAAGCAGTGAAAATTTTGACAATTTCTTTTCCTTGTGATTTAATCAAACAGCTTCAGAACCTTTGCCTTCCAGGTTGGTTTGTTTGTTAGTGGCACACCTCTCACAGTGAACAGGGGAGACCCACCACCCTTGGACAATGCCACAATCACGCCTTACTTTGGATCTACCATTGGGCCCTGTTGCCTTCCAGGTTTATTTGTGAGTGGCACACCTTCCCAACAACCCCAACAAAGTGGGGAGATCCAGCAGTGGGGCCAGCCTGCCTCCCTTCCCTTCACACCCATACCTTCACACTCACTTAGTGTCCACCATTTTTCCTAAAAAGGTAAACACAAAGAATACTCCAGATAGAAGCAAAAGAAATATGTTGATGTAAAGTTATTCAAACAGCTACAGAAGAAGATGCAAATGATGGAAGAAACAATCATGAGAGCAAATACCTCAGCGACAACAATACAGAAGAAATAGATTTTTAAAAATTTTTATTAATGATTTTTTAATGCAACATATATATTTCACAGCATATTCTTACCATTTCATTTTCCCCCATTCATTCATTGTTGCACATTTTCCTCCATGCCCAACCTCTCCCCTAGTTTGTTTTTCTCTTTGAAGAAAAAAAAATTCTTTCATTTTTATACAATA
>NW_006399829.1:4653287-4656143 GCF_000299155.1 Elephantulus edwardii | reverse complement strand
ATATATTACATTTATTACTTTATCTTATCAATTACATTGTAGCCAGTTGTTGTTGTTATGTGCTGTCGAGTCACCTACGACTCATAGTGACCCTATGTACAACAGGCCTAAACTTTGCCCTATCCTGTGCCAATCTCACCATCTCCAACACACCTACCCCCATTACCCCAGTAACTGAATCAAACCATCTCATTGAGAGTCTTCCTCTCCTGCGCTGTCCCTCCACCCTCCCAAGCATGACATCTCTCTCCAAGGACTGGTCCGTCCTTACATGTCCAAAGTTTGTCAGACGAAGCTTCAGAATCCTTGCCTCCAAGGAGCAGCCCAGCTTCACCCTCTCCAGGACAAACCTGTTTGTTTTCTTAGCAGTCCACAGTATATTCAATACTTTTCTCCAACACCACAGCATGCAAAGACAATTTGGTTTTCATAGGGTTCCTATGAGTCATAGTCGCCTCAATGGCACCTAATACATATAAAATCCCAAAAGAACCAACGAATCTCTCTTGGAGGAATACCACCGAAGTAGTCCCTAGAGACAAAGTTACTGAAACTTTGTCTCTTGTACTTTAAACCTGTTTCTAGGTGGGGGAAAGGAGTATCTTAGAAAAAAAGGTATCATGTTGAAAAACAACGTCTATGAACTTTATGAACTTGTATATAAACCAGTATAAAAAACATTTTTTTAAGAAAAGACAGCATGCTGGAAAAATTGGAGAATCATGAGAAAGAGAGGAAGACCACCAACAAGATGTATTGGCATAGTGACTGTAGCAATAGGCTCAAAGGTGGTTGAGATCATCTGGACAGGGCAAGATAGGTAGAGCAAAGTTTTGAGTTGATACTCATAGGGTCGCTATTAATAACAACAATATTATAGCATATTTACATGACAGTAATCATTAACAGACACACTATCTTCTTATTTTCTTGTTTATAGTGCTGTTCTTATGACTCCTTAATGCAGAAGCTACAAAGTCATATAGCGTTGATTTTGAAATTTTGAAATAATATACCAAGTATTTTGTTTCATCCTGTGTATTACTATATTTAAAATATCTAAGATACTATACTATTTGATAAATCACACCATTTCTGAGAGTATACAATGTGGGGCCTTATATAAACTTGCTTGCTAAACATGAAGAGAACTTGAAACTTTTAATGAAAATCATCAAAGACTATAGGATAGCAAAGGAAGAGACCCACAAGACACAAAGTTTGGTGGGCCGAAGAAAGATTAGGAAAGAATCCATAATGGACGTGAAAAGGTGTGGAGATAGTAGGCATAGATTAATGATGATTGGTTTTATAAAATACAATGTATAAGAATGAGGGAGTTGAATAACGATGTATAAGATGAGGAAGAGAACGGTTTAAAAGTGATACATGATAGCATATTATGATTATCACAGGAATCCAGAATTAAGTAGCATAGCGGAGTGCATTGGGGTGGGAGGGTCAGGGGCGGAGGATTGCATACCAACGAAGAAGTTTATCTTTTGATTTTCAAAGAGAGGAGCGAACTGGGGGGAGGGGTGTAGAGAAAAAAGTGCAACAATGAATGAATGAAAATAAAAAATATCTGTAAATGTTTATTAAAATTAATAAAATTTAATAAAAAAATTTTAAAAAAGAATGATCACATGAAAAGAAATGTGAATGAAAAAATGCATGAAACAGTATATATAAATTTTGTATGCAGACCAATATAAAATGATAAAAAATGCATACTCTATCCATTAGTATGGATTACATCTCAATATAAAGAAAACAAAAATCCTCCCAATTGGATTAATAAGCACATCATGACAAGTGGGTTTTTAACCATTTATCCTAATCTTCATCCAAAAGATTAAAATTGGCAAAGGTTTAGTTTCATGTGGATCTTCAACACACATACAAACAGCACTCAGAAGTAAAAAGGTGTATTGCATCAGGCAAATGTGCTGTCAAGGACCTCTTCAAAGTGCTAAAGAAAGGGCTCAATCAGTAACATGTTCAATCATTTTATATAGATTCAAAAGTTGAATCATGCATAAGGAAGATTGAAGAAGAGTGCATGGCTTTGAATTGGTGAAGGGTATTGAAAATATTCTGGACTGCCAAAATAACAAACAAATCTATCCTAGAGAAAATGCAACCAGTGTGCTCCTTAAAGGCAAGGACAGTGAAACTTCCTTTTACGCATGTTGGGCATATTATCAAGTCAGTCTTTGGGGGAAAAATCATGCTTTATAATGTAAGGAGTCAGAAAAAGTGAGAAATGCTCAACAATATAAATTAACACAGTGACTTCAATAGTGGCTTGAAATAAGGCAGAGATGGAACAAAATCAGATAAGGTTTCGTTCTATTGTCAATCCATCTCGTTGAGGGTCTTCCAGTCTCTCCTTTACCCTCTACCTTTCCTAGCATGGTAGCTCTCTCCAAGGACTAGTTTATGCAGGTAATGTAATTAGAGCATATTAAACGAACTTTTGCCATCTTTTCCTGTAAGGAACACTCTTGTTGCCCTTCCTTCAAAAAAGACTTGTTGGTTCTTTTGTCAGTACATGACATACTCCCTACTCTTTGTCAGTTCCATAATTCAAAGGGATCGAGTCTTCTTTGGTCTTCTCTAGTCATTGTCTAGTGTTTAGATGCATAGGAAGGAATTGAAAATATCATATCTTAAATTAGCATACATTAATTTTTAAATTTACATTTAGGTAAATAGTTTTAGTGTCTTATTAGAATGATCAGAGGAAGACTTATTAGTAATAGACATTATGCAGATGACACAACTTTGCTCACCGAAAGTGAGCAGGATTTGATGTACTTGATGCAAAAGATTAAAGAATATAGCCTGGATTGT
>NW_006399829.1:4650309-4652787 GCF_000299155.1 Elephantulus edwardii | reverse complement strand
TGTTGAAAAGACTATTCCTTAAAGAAGTCTATCAGTATGTAAAGACAGAGGGTCAGTGAAATAGGGGAACCGACCCTCAACCACATACACTGACACAAGTGTGTGTAATAATGGACTCAAGTATATTAGAGTTGGTGATGATGGAACAGGATAAGATAGGGTCTAAATTTGCTGTTCATAGAATCACTAAGGGTCACATTCAACTCAAAGACACCTAACAACAACAATAAATTAACATGAAAGGAGCCCTCTATATTCAATGTATTGGGCTGATGTTTGACCCGTCCACCAACCACTCCATCAGACAATGATGAACTTATCTCAAATATTTCATCCTTGTAGGTTCATAATTCTGAGTCTGTGCATAAAAGACTAAACAAGATAGGTTGTTTTTGTTGTTGTTGTTATGTGCCATTGAGTCGCCTGTGACTCATGGTGACGACATGTACAACAGCCCTAAACCCTGATCTATCCTGTGCCAATCTTATTGTCTGCCACACACCTACCCCCCCCCAATTACCCCAGTCACTCAATCAATCCATCTCATCAAGGGTCTTCCTCTCCTGTGCTGTTCCTCCACCCTCCGAAGCATTATGTCCCTCTCCTAAGATTGATCCCTCCTTGTAAAATGTCCAAAGTATGTCAGATGAATCTTCAGAATCCTTGCCTCCAAGGAGAAGCCTGCTATCACCCTCTCTACAACAAATATGTTTGTTCTCTTAGCAGTCCATGGTATATTGAATACTCTTCTCCAGCACCACAGCTCAAAGGCATCAATTCTCCTTCTATCATCCCTAGTCATGGTCCAGCTTTCTGATGCATAGTAAGTAATTGCAAAGACTATGGCCTCTATCAGGCACATCTTAATCTCCAGACTGACATCATTGCTCTTCAACAAGATAGGTAACAAAATTAAAAAAGAAAGCTGAATTCACATGTAAAAATATTACTTATTCCGTAGGAAGCTGTTCCTAATAGAAATAGTTCTATTAACAAATAAATGATAATTAAGATGTTTTTATAAATAATTTTATCTTAGAAAATATCAATTCATCTATCCATTGGTTTGGAGACGTAATTATTTTCCGTAAGTCAGCAAAGGAGAATATCAGCATGTTACAGAGATCTGGAGTCTTCAGTATAATTATCAAGACCTCAAACTGTTTTCAATTTAATCTGTTTTAAGAACATTTACTTATTTTTTACAACCTAAAAAATATGTAATTCAAAGGTCCTGTCAAAACTTAAGAAGACAGATATTTTAGAAAGAATTTAAAGATTATTTAACACAGTCTTAGAGACTGTGATTGTAAATTAAGGGAGAAAAATAAAGCAAACTCTAAACACATTTTAGTGACTGGGGTTAAAGAAGTGTCAGCAGTTTTTAATAGTGGAAAAGGAATGCAGAAGGCAGAATTTAAATTCATTTTTCAGTTTGTATGTGTGTGTTTCTTACAAATTGAATCCAGATTTTTCCCCTACTGCAATATTTTTAATAAATTTTAAAAAATTGAGCAAAGACTAATTATTTACTCAAATAACTGAATAGTTTACAGAAGGTAATTTCTTTTATCCTGTTATTTTAAAAAAATCAATTCTTAACAAGAAAAAAGAAAGCAGCAACAACAAAAAAATAAACCCAAAACAAAGCAAAACTAGCTGATTTTTGTTTTGGTTTGTTTTGTTTTACTAAATTTTTATTGTTTGGCATACAATAATTTGTTTACATTGTTTCATTCCTGTACTTTTTTTTCACCCACCTCCAACCACCAAATTCTGTGACCCCATGATTTCCCCCCTTCCCCACTCCGCAGCACCACATCCCATTTTTGGATATCCATACACATCTTAATGAATATTCTTCTGGCTTTTTACAATAATGGTTTATACAGTGTTTGTTCTTATGTACCTAAGTTAGTTCACTCAACATAATACTTTCTAGCCTTTCCCATACAGAAAAATCCCCTACAGAATTTTTCAAAATCATTGCTCCTGGGTCTGCATAGTATTCCATCTTGTGACAAAACCAGCTGATTTAAATTCCTAAAAGTAGAGATACTTATGAGGTTAATATTAGCATTAAAAGAAATTAGATGGCAACTAGTTGTTTTCAGGTGTGAGTTAGTTCCAACTGGATAGCAATAAGAATGTAAGAGTAGCTTCTCTGAAATTGCTATATAGCATATAAGATGTACACATATCCCAGAACAATTTGTTAAAAAGATTATACGTCTCCTGAATTATTTCACATCTTTGTAAAAAACAATAAGTATCAGTAGGCTATGTGTATGTACCCAAGCACTATTGAAAGAACAAGCAAGCTTGTCTTGGAAGTTCAACCATGATGCTCCTTAGAGCAAGGATCATGGCAGTAGAGACCAGTCCTTGGAAAAGGCTATCATGTTGGGAAAGGCGGAGGGTAAGAGAAAAAGATCTTGAGCAAGATGACTTTACATTTGAGTATACCATGAACTCTAA
>NW_006399829.1:4646501-4647095 GCF_000299155.1 Elephantulus edwardii | reverse complement strand
AACAACAACAACAACAATCTGTGCTGCAATCTTAAAAGCACGTAGTTCTAACCCACCAGCTGCTATGTGGGAGAAACATAGGAAATCACCTACTGTGTGATTATTGCCTCTGAAAGCATACTGGAAGTTCACTTATGGGTTGACTATATAGCATGTAGCAACAAGAATTACTTTATACTTTAGTTTTGTATATATTTTTTCTATCATTTGTTCTTATCACTATGACACTTCTCTGTCAATCTGCTGTTCATGTGTAATTTGTGGGTTGTTGTGATGCTGAGAAGTATGTCACCAGTGTTTCAAATGCCAGAAGTGTCATCCATAGTGAACAATTTGTAATGAAACTCCTAGATTAAGACACTAGAAAGAAGGACAGGACTTTTACTTCTGAAATAATAGGCCTTTGAAAATCATTCAAACAAAAGAAGAATGTTGTTGTTGTTGTTGTTATGTGCCGTCGAGTCGTTTCCGACTCATAGCGACCCTATGCACAACAGCTCTAAACCCTGCTCTATCCTGTCCCAACCGCACCGCCTCTGACACACCCATCCCGATTACCCCAGTCACCAAATCAATCCATCTCATAGAGGGTCT
>NW_006399829.1:4641824-4644716 GCF_000299155.1 Elephantulus edwardii | reverse complement strand
GCTCCAGGTCAACCAAAAGAGAAGTCACTTATTAAGAGAAACAGGTGGAAAATATCATTAATAACTGGAATTTGGAATGTATGAAATAGATATGTAGGAAAACAAGAAGTTGTAAAAAATGAAACAGAACTCATGAAGATCAACATTCTAGGCTTTAGAGAACTAGTTGGACTGGCATAGACCAATCATATGATTTACCGTGTTGTTGCTGCTCTTGTTACATGCTGTCATTTGCAAATCATAATGACCCAATGTACAACAGTCTTATACCCTGCTCCATCCTGTGCCAATCTTATTGTCTGTAACACACCTAACCCCCATAACCGTAGTCACTGAATCAATCCATCTTATTAAGGGTCTTCCTCTCTTGCACTGTCCCTCCACCCTCTCAAGCATGAAATCTCTCTCCAAGGACTGGTCCCTTCTTACAATATGGCCTAAGTATTTCAGATGAAGCTTCAGAATCCTTGCTTCCAGAAAGCAGACTGGCTTCACCCTCTCTAGGACCAACCTGTTTGTCCTCCTAGCAGTCCATGGCATATTGAATACTCTTCTCCAGCACCACATCTCAAAAGCATCAGTTTTCCTATCATTCCTAGTCATTGTCCAGCTTTCTGATGCATAGCAAGTAATTGCAAAGATCCAGGCACATCTTATTCTCCAGACTGACATCATAGCTCTTCAGTACAAGAATAAAAAAGTGAAGAAGAGGATTTTTGCAACTGTGTTCATGAGAGATATTGGTTTCTAGTGTTCTATTTTGGTGATATCTTTACCTGACTTTGATATCAAGGATATGTTTGTTTCATAGAATGAAATGAGTCTGGTGGAATTTCATCTCTTTTCTGTTTTCTAAAATACTTTATGTAAAATTGGTGACAGTTCTTCTATGAATGATTAATAAACTTTGCTAGTTGAACCATCTTGTCCAGGAGTTTTGTGTGTTTGTTTGTTTTCGTTGTTGTTATTGAAAGGATTTGGGGGGGGGGGGATGAATATTTTAAAAGAAAAAGTGAACTGGGGGAGGGGGGAGGGAGAGAGAGGAGTATAAATATGCAACAATGATTGAGTGAAAATCAAACTTTTCTATACACTTTAATTAAAATTTTAAAAAATTGAATGTCACATTCGTAGTTAAAAAGCAACTTCATATCTATCCTAAAGTACAGTATTGTGAGTGATATGATACTATCCACACTCATACAAAGAAGACCAGTTAATATGGCTATTATCCAAATATATGTACCAATAACAAAAGCAAAAAATTTAAAAAATGTATATACCTAAGAGATTTAAAAATTTTTTTATTTTATTTTGATTTATTTATTAAGTTCAAAGACGTTTTTCACACCATCTTTCCCATTTCCTTCACCACCCCTTATATTGTGCAACCCTATGATTAACATGGTCTCCCACCCATCACTCATCCTCACCTCTGTTCCTCACCTCACCACTTAAATCCTCATTCTCGCCTCACCACTTGAATCCTCATTCTCATTCTACAATAAATGTATGCAAAGTCCACCCTCCTGTATGATATGTTCAGCATATAGAGTGAAAAGGTGTGGAGATAGGAAGTATCCCTCATGTGTAACTTTTCTGACATTTAACCATGCAGTTTATAGATTAAATTAAAAAAAAGTCTAAGTAAAAGAGGTAAGAATGGGGAAGGGTGTAATTACCCTTTAATAACTCTGATAATCCTGACTAAAAATAATAAGCAAAGCAAATATAATAAAAATAAATAAAAAATTGCATTACTTTGAGCAGATTAAAGATTTACTACATCACTGAGTAATCTGTGACATAAAAAACAGTAAGATCTTCTGCTTTGTTTCATAGTAAATTCTTAATACTGAGGTCAAAACCCTGTCTTTCATGTAAAGATATGTAGTAAAAGTACTCAATTTATTCTTTCCAGAAATATCTAGAAAATAATAACAAGTTTGTTAGTCTCATAGAGAACAATGACTACATAAGCAATGCAGCACTTCCTTAACAATTAATAAAAGTCAAAAGGGAAGTACATAAGGCCTTGAACACACACCCTAGTGTCCAAGAAATCCATTTTCCTTCTCCTTTCTCCTCCTCTTTTCTGTTCTATCCTTCACACTAATTTTTCTTCTAGACAATACTTCTTAATAACTTTTCAAGTAATTTAAACTTTTACAAAGTTAGGAAGAGGGACTAGTTACCTCTGAACCAATTCTTATCAATGACAGAACTTTAAGACAAAGTAGAAATGTTCTGTAAACTTTCCAGAGATTTAAATCTTTACAGAAGCAGATAGATGTTTCACCATTGGAACTGGCTAATGAGTTTGAAATACAATAGCAAATCAGTCTTCATACCAAGCCCAAGGGCTACAAGAAGACCAAACAGCCCACTGACTGTTAATTGACTCAAGAAGACCAAACATCCCATTGATTGTTAATTAACTCAAAAAGACCAAACAGTCCACACGTAACTGTTAATTAATTCAAAAGAACTATCAACCCACAACTGACCATTAATCAAATACAAAAGACCAAACAGCCCACAAGTAATAGATAGCTAAATGAAAAGGACCTACCATCACACAGATTAAAAAAAAACCCTACTTTCTGGATCTTAAGGCCTCACAAAAGACTTTCAGGCCTCATCAATCTTTTACACAACTAACTAGTGTCACATACTTGACACATATTATTAGTAGAAATGGCTCCTGGACAAGGACGTCATACTTTGAAAAGCATAGAGTCAGCAAAGAAGAGAATGACCCTCAATAAGAGAGACTAGTACATTAATAGAAACAATGGGCTTGGGCACAGCAGAGATTGTAATGATTAATAAGATAGTAAGAATTTATTCCATTTTCTTTAAGGGTACTTGGGAGCTCTAGTGGCCTAGTGG
>NW_006399829.1:4639540-4641276 GCF_000299155.1 Elephantulus edwardii | reverse complement strand
TATGTCATGTTTCTGTGAGGCTCTGGGATTTTCTAGCACGATTACTACTTCACACACACAAAATGACAATCCTAAACCTAAGCGTTTAAGACAAAAAAGGGAAAATATTTCTAGGAGATTTGGTCTGTTTAACAGAAAAATGAAAACTTGCTCATAGAATTCACAGGAGACTTTCTTTTCTTTTTCAACAGAAAGAATAACTACAACTTCCAATACTAGATGTATAGGGATCTGAGGGAAAAAAAGTAAGCCGCTTTTCTAGAATGGATACAGAAGGTATCTAGTTCGGATAATTTCTGGATAAGTAAACCTAGATCTACAGAAATATATGGAGTGTCCATGAGCAAAGGATGAAAAAGAAAAGGAAAAGTAGATCTGATTGAATATCTGCAACATGTCAGGCAATTAGCCCAACAGGCACCTACATTTTTTAATTTATTTTCATAATGTTTCTTTGAGACTATTATCAGTATTCTTATTTTGCTGAGGAGAAATCTGAGATTTATAAACCTTAAAATATATGCTCTAGTACATATAATTAATAAATTATAGAATAAACAATTGTTATCGGAGGGTTCTAATTTACAATGATCCCAAGATTAACAGAGTAGAACTGTGTATGTAGGAGTTTCCAGTGGTTATCTTTTCAGAAGTAGGGCACAAGATTTTTTTCCTGGGCCTGCTGAATTTTTAATTATCAGTTGAGAAATTCACTATTAACGACATAGATGGGCTCCTAAAATATAAATTATAGGAACAGAAATAAAATTTAAATCTGCCCCTTCATCTGCTAGCATATGATATCATGTTCTTTCTTGCTGTTGTTTTTATGTGCTATCAAGTTGCTCGAGACTCATAACGACTCTATCTATGTACTTTAACTGTGAACCCTGCCTTATCCTAAGCTAATTATTAGGTCCATGAGATCATCTGCAATTGGCTTTTTCCCTTTGCAGTCACTTTTCTACAAAAGCTGCTTTACTTTAACAAAGTTCGTTCAAATCCAGAGTACATTACCAAGATCATAAATCACTTCCAGAGCTGTGGTTATGGAAGCAGATGAAATGTCCTAGTTCCATCAAAAACATGTCATGAAATCTAGGGCCTGGTCAGCACATTTCAACACAAGATGCAGCATAATGAACATAGGAACGTGGCGAAGTAAGCCTGAGATTTTTGTCCTAGCCACAATAAGAAGGATTCCTAGGCTTCCAGAGGCATAAATGATTCTTGTCACCAAGAATCATTGGTTAAAATTGTAGTATTGGTTGACAAACGGACTGAGGAATGAGGTTCAAATAGTGCTACTGACATCTTGAGTTAAGTTAGCTTTCCATCTCCAAAACTGTCCTCACAGAAATGTGTCCCCAAGTGCACTGTTAAGGCATTTTTACCAAGAAGAAATTCCATGGTGCAGTTATTGTCCTGATTCATAGTGACTCTATGTATGATAGAATATAATACTGCCTTATCCTGTACTGTCCTCATAATCTGTGCTAACATGAGCCCTTTATTGCAATCATTGTGTTAGTTCAACTCACTGAGGGTCTTTTTTCTTATATACTTATTCTCCAATTAACCAAACATGATGGCTTTCTCTAGGATCCGGTCCTTAGTGATTGTTGTTGTTGTTATGTGCCGTCGAGTCGTTTGTGACTCATAGCGACCCTATGTACAACAGCCCTAAACCCTGCTCTATCCTGTGCCAATCTCATTGCCTCTGACACACCCATCCC
>NW_006399829.1:4636966-4638435 GCF_000299155.1 Elephantulus edwardii | reverse complement strand
ACAATATCCCTAGTACCACGACCCCTTCTAAACCCAGCCTGGACTTCTGGAAGTTCTCTGTTGACATATTTTCCAAACGTTTTTGGATCATCTTCAGCAGACTCTTGCTTGCATGTGATATTAATGATGTTGTTCGATGATTTCTGCACTCTGTTGGATCACCTTTCTTTTGAATGGGAAGAAATATCGATTTTTCCAGTCAGTGGGCCAGCTGGCTGTTCTCCAGATTTCTTGGAACAACTTAGTGAGCACATTCAGGAAAGTGTATGTCTGCTGAAAATGTCAATTGGTATACCATCAACTCCTGGAGCCTTGTTTTTTTGCCAGTTCCTTTAGAGCAATTTGAACTTCCTCCTTCATCACCATAGGCTCTTGCTCATATGTCATTTCATTAAATTCTTCTGTGTCATCAAATTCCTTCTGATACCGTGACTCTGTGTATTCCTTCCATCTTCTCTTGATACTTCCTGGATCATTTAACATTCTACCCAAAGTATCCTTAAGTATTGCCACCCGTGGCTTGAATTTGTTTTTCATCTCCTTCAGCTTAAGAAACATTGAGCGAGTTCGGCTCTTTTGATTTTCTGACTCAGCTCTCTGCACATTTCATTATAGCATCTTGCTTCGTCATCCTGGGCTACCTTTTGAAATTTTCTGTTCAGCTCTTTGATTTCTTGGCTTCTTCCTTTAGCTTTGGCTTCTCAGTGCTCTAATGCAATATTCAGAGTCTCATCTGACATCCATCTTGGTCTTTTTTTCTTTTTCTGTGCTTGCATTCTTCATGGATGATTTTCTTGATATTCTCCCAGAGCTTGTTTGCCGTACGCTCATTGGTGCTCAAGACCTCAAACCTGTTCCTGAGATAGTTTTCAAATTCAAGTGAGATAGACTTAAGATCAAATTTTTGTTCCCGTGGACTTGATGCAATTTTTATCAACTTCAGCTTGAACTTGCATATTAGTAGTTGGTGGTCTGTCCCACAATCAGCTGGCCTGGTTTTCACTGCTGATATTGAGCTTCTCCAACGAGTCTCTCCACAAATGGAATCTATTTGATTCCTATGCATGCCATAAGGTGAGATCCATGTGTATAGCCTGCATTTATGTTTCTTATAGAAGTTGTTTGCAATGAATAAATCATTGAATATGTGGAACTCTATCATTTTATCTCCAGCCTCATTTCTCTCACGGAGCCTGTATTTTCCAGCTACTGATTCTTCTTCCCTCTTCCCATTTTTTTGCGTTCCAGTCGCCCATTATTACTAATGCATCTTGATTGCATGTTTGATCAACGTCTGACTGCAAAAGTTATTCTGGTATTCCCATTCTTCTCAGAGTCAACCATAGCTTCTTGTGATCCACACAGTCGAAAGCCTTTGCATTGTCAATGAAGCACAGATAGACATTCTTCTGGTATTCTCTGCTTTCTGCCAAGATCCATCTAACATTAGCTATAATATCCCTAGTACC
>NW_006399829.1:4634865-4636681 GCF_000299155.1 Elephantulus edwardii | reverse complement strand
GTTTGTTGAAATAAATCAATTGGTATGCTGTCAACTCCTGAAGCCTTATGTTTTTAAAAATTGTCGCCCCTAAGTACTGCATAGTCTTCCATTATGTAAATGTACCACAATTTCTCAATCCACTTGGTTGTGGTTGGACATTTGGGCTGTTTCATCTTTTATTTTTATTACTGTTAATACAGAATTCTATATGTTAGAGGGTTCACCTTTGCTGTGTGGATCTCTGTGCACCTCTTCACTTACTTCCTTCCCTTAATGATATTGTGTTAGCCACTCCTTTATTGTGTATTGTGTTTTCTGCTCTGGAGAGAGACATCACACTTGGTAAAGTAGAAAGTTACTGAAAAAGAAGACTTTAGGTGAGATAAATTGACCTCGAGTCTGTAAAAGTGGACTCAGGTCCTGCAGCAATTGTGAGCACATTGCAATTTTCATTCTGTTGTCCATGGCGTTGCTATGAGTCAGACCCAACTCGATGGCAACCAACAACAACTTCTATATTTTCTTTTAAGTTGGTAAGATATAATAGCCGCTATAAACTATAGCAGTCAAAGCAGGAATGGCATCCACTCCCTAAATAATATACCTTCAGAAACTCTATGAACTTTGATAATTGTCAATAGTTGTAGAGGGACTTTGTTCATAGGGTCACTATGAGTCATGTTTGACTCAAAAGCAATCAACAACAACATCAAAAAGATCTCATATTCTTAAAAGGAATTAATTTCTTCATAGTTAAGGAATGTTACCGTGAATATGCAAAACAGATTTCACAATTTGCATATGACTCTAATGATAGGGATTACTAGTTTGGTTGATCCATGAAAAAATATGCAGTGGTCCATTTCTATGACAGGAAAGAAATAGGTAAGCCCCTATGAACAAGGTATTGGCTTTTGAAAGGATACTAACTTCTGGGTTATACCTAACCCCATAACCATCACCATATATCTCTGTGTAATAAGAAGCATCAGCAGGAGAAAGTAGGACCTTGAAAGATATACCTTAGGATAGCATTCTTGGATTTGTTTATCCTATACCAGTCCAGTAGGTCTATTCATACATGGTTTGTGGAAGCTCTGAATCTCCAGGCAATTGCCTAGAAGAAAAGAGTAAGAAAACTGAAAATGTAGGTAAATTATTGTGATCTTTGTTGAATGTAGACCAGTGAAAAACAGAAGATGGGTAAAAGTACGTGAATTGTTCATCCCGCACTTTATATTTGGACAGTTCTGATATGCAATACAACTTTTCAACAGACATTTTGCAGGCTAAGTGGTTAGCTATGTGACTTGCAAAGCTACCAACAGTTTGGTGATGGCCCATCATCCTTCACTTTAGATTTCTATTTAGATTTCCCTAGAAACTATCACTCAACGAAGCACTGACTTGTAACCTTTCCATTAGGCTTTGTCTTCTAAGAAGTTCAAGTTAGCATGCTAGCAAGAATAATAACTTTTCTACCTACTCCCAGAAGCAGGTTTTGAGGCAGGAAAGGCAGAGTTTTAAAGAAGTACATTCTTAAAGTTTAAACAAAATGGACATGAATCACATAGGATTCAATGAAATTTATGTTCCCCAAAGAAGGTAGAGATTGAATTACTGAATTTTGCGTAATTAACGACTTATTTATTGCAAATACATTTCAAAAGAAACATAAACCCAGGTTATTCACATGGATTTAAAATAATAGTATGTATAGGAATCAGATTGATTACATCTGTGTAGAGAACCACTAGAGAAGCTCAATATGAACTGTGAAAACTAGGCCAGGTGCTAATTATGGAAAAGACACCCAACTACTCATATGCAAGTT
>NW_006399829.1:4633562-4634115 GCF_000299155.1 Elephantulus edwardii | reverse complement strand
TAAAAGAAGATAGAAAGAATATAAGAAGTCATTGTACCAAAAGGAATTTGCAGACACATAAGAATTCCATGAAACAACGTATGAACACAAGCCTATGGTGATGAAGGAAGTTCAAGCTGCTTTGAAGGAATTGGCAAAAAATAAGGCCCCAGGAATAGATTGTATACCAACTGACCTATTTCAACTAACAGATGCTGTGCTAGATGTGCTCACCAACTTGTGTCAAGAAATCTAGAGGACAACCACTTGGCCATCTGACTGGAAGAGATCTATATTTATTCCCATTCCAAAGAAAGGTGATCCCACAGAGTGTGGAAATTATCAAACGATATCTTTGATATCACATGCAGGCAAACTTCTTCTGAAGATTATCCAAAAATTACTGGAACAGCATATTAACAGAGAACTGCCAGAAGTCCAGGCTGGGTTTAGAATGGGTTGTGGTATTAGGGATGTTATAGCT
This sequence comes from Elephantulus edwardii, assembly GCF_000299155.1. Classification (NCBI taxonomy): domain Eukaryota; kingdom Metazoa; phylum Chordata; class Mammalia; order Macroscelidea; family Macroscelididae; genus Elephantulus; species Elephantulus edwardii. The sequence goes on along the minus strand of NW_006399829.1, from coordinate 4,633,652 downwards.
AATGCCAGATGGATCTTGGCTGAAAGCAGGGAGTACCAAAGGAATGTCTATCTGTGTTTCGTTGATTATGCAAAGACATTTGACTGTGTG
>NW_006399829.1:4630258-4632007 GCF_000299155.1 Elephantulus edwardii | reverse complement strand
AAGGGACTGGTCCTTGGAGAGGGACGTCATACTTGGGAGGGTGGAGGGACAGCACAGGAGAGGAAGAACCTTCTACGAGGTGGATTGATTTAGTGACGGGTAATCCGGGTTAGTGTGTCAGAGATAGCGAAGTTGTCATAGGATAGTGCTGGCTTTAGAGCTCTTGTATATAGGGTTGCTATGAGTCACGGGTGACTTGACAGCATGTAACAACAACAAAAACAACAAAAAATAAAGCATATAGTTGTGTTGTTGTCAGGTGCCAACTGAGTAGAGTACACCCGCAACAACCCTTTAAACAACAGATCTGAACCCTGTCTTATCCTGTGTGATCTTAAAACCTTCTGACGCACTCGAGTCCATTGCACCGGTCACTATGTCAGTCCATCTGGTTAAGGGTCTTCTTTTCTTTTTTCGACCCTCCACCTCCCTAACCATGGTGTCTCTCTCTAAGGAATAGCCTCTCTTATCAATATGCTGCCTGACATATGGGAAATGAAGCTTTATCATCTTTGCCTTATAGGAGAACTCTGACTACTCATCTCCAAGACATATTTGTTTGTACTATTGGCAGTCAATAGGATATTAACTACTCTTCTCCAAAACCATAGCTCAAGGTATAAATTCTTCTTCTGCAATCCTTATTCATTGTTCAACTATCAAATGCATAGTAAATGATACAAAAGACTATGGCTTGTAGCAGGTGCACCTTAGTCCTCAAACTGACATCATTGGTCCTCAACAATTTGGAGAGGTCCTTCAATGCAGACTTTCTCAGTGCAATGCATTTCTTGATCTCCTGACTGTTGGCATAAATGGTGCTGATTATGTTGATGAAATCTTCTTGCCCTAAGGACAATACATAGTAGGAAAAATGAACCCTTTGTTTCTATTTTTAAAGAGAATGTTGTCAGTCTTTAGCCGTTAAATACAAAATAAGCAATGAATTTTTCATAAATGCTATTTATCAAATGGAATTTTTAAAAAATAATAGAAGATGTTAGTTTAAAGCTAAAGTATCCCTGTCTCAGGCCACAGTATTTTCAATCATTTCCTATGCATCTGAAAGTTGGACAATGAATAAAGGTAACAGAAGAGGAATTGATGTCTTTGAATTGTACTATCTTACATATTGATTTTGATTTCTACTACTATTGTGGATTATTACATCTAAATCCATTAATAGTAATTGGTCTGTTTTATGACATTTTCTCTGACTTTGGCTTCAATGAGTCACCCTAGCCTCAAATAATAAGTTAGAAAGTATTCCTTCTTATTGTACTTTTGAGGAAAAAGTTAAGTGTTTGTGTCAATTCCTTAATTATTTGATGAAATTCTCAACTAAAGCCATCTAATTTAAGATTTTCTGTTGTTATTGAGGGAATTAGTATTAGTATTAATAATATCATCACTAATTCAACTCCTTCACTAGTTCTGAATCCGTGAGATAAATTATTTCTTCTTGACTGATGTAATATATATAGTATATATGTTTCTAGGAATTTGAAATTTCATCTAGATAATCTGATTTATACACTCTGGGTGTATTTTATTTGTTGTTATTCATGGTGTTTGGTCGTAATCTATTTTCATACTGTGAGGTAGGTAAGTAGTAATGTCTCCAGTTTCATGTTCTATTTTTGCATCTTCTTTTTTGTTAGTGTAGGTAAAGAATGTGTCCTATCTCCATACCTTTTCAACCTGTATGCAGAGCAGATTATCTGAGAGGCTGGGCTCTATGAGGAGAAG
>NW_006399829.1:4624002-4629558 GCF_000299155.1 Elephantulus edwardii | reverse complement strand
TGGCACAGGATAGAGCACGGTTTAGGGCTGTAGTACATAGGGTCGCTATGAGTCGCAAACAACTCGACGGCACATAACAACAACAACAACAACAGTGAAAGGATGGTAAATTTTATTGATCTTCATAAAGAACCAACTCCTGTTATTTCAAAGGCCTTTAAAAAGAAATTGTTTGGAAAAAAAAAGAAATTGTTTGGCAAGTTTTGGAGACTGAAAAGATGATTATGATTAAAAATATGAATAGTGACATATTGTTGCTCTTTTGGAATTTAGTACGTAATTTAAAGAAAACATGAAGTAATAGGTTTGAGAGGGGAAAGAGTTTATTGTATGATTTTGCTTTTCTGTGAATTTGGATTCCTACTACTTTCAAGTCACATAACAAAACAGCTATTTCCAAGTAGTAATCAGGACAATAAGTGCAGGACCTCGTCAACCATTTCTGCCAAAACAAGAAGCAACAAATGTGTGGTGTGATCACCCCCCATTAAAAAGATATTTTCATTTTATGCAACTTGAGGGCTACACTTAATTTCTGAGTGTTATTAGCCTAAGTGAAAGATTATTTCTTTGCTTTTATCTTCTAAAAGTCTCACGTGCTTGAAAATCTGTGTTATGCAGCTCTTTGTGAGGTCCTAGGATCTGTCAGACCTCAAAACATGTCAGTGGGGATCCTGAAAGTCAGAGGGTAATTTCATATTTTGTTTCAAGGGACTGTTGATAGGAAATGGTACAGCATTTCAAAGAACTAAATACTGATGCCCCTGCTCAGGAATGTTTAAACAAGCTAGATGCTGTAAAAAACAGATAAAATGCCCTTGGAGAATCGTCCCACTTCTTCCTCCTGGATTTTTCCACTTTCCATTGACTCTATGTTTCAGAACTCTGTCTTGCTATTAGTTTTTAATGAAACCAGCATGTCTATCACTTTTTATGGAAGGCTTCTTTTTTGCTTCTCGGAGCTATGTTATGTTTTTTCCTCTCAGACAGATTCAACTGGCAGTCTCAGCAGAGTCCTGACACCATGCTTTAACAACAAGGAGAAAATTCTTCATTTCAGCAATTCAGCCAAAATGATAAAGTACTGCCAACTGATTTTTCTTTTCTTTTAAAAAAAAAAAAGGTAGAAAAGGAAAACTCTCTAAAAGCCTTGTTAAAAAAATCACATTTTTACATATAACAAAATGGTGAGCATTAGACTGATAGTAAATGCTTGCTGGTATATCCGCCCTCTCAGACCTACCACATGCCACAGTATTAGATTTTAGATGCTGGAAACAGACTTGATTAGCATGACTAAATCCCATAATCCCAAAGCCACAGACATTAGCAACAGAAAGTTGCTGAATACATAAAGCAACAATAATAAATTTGAGAAATAGATTGATAAATTCACTTGAAAATCACTTTCTAATCTTTACATCCATGAAACTTTTAGTAAAATGAAGTTATGTGGTTTCCTTTAATTCTCTAGATTTCAGTTAAGAACAAAGAAAACATCCTCAGTCTTATTTCAAATGGTTCCTTCATCAAAGACACAAACGTGATCAACATGACTTTTTTTCTGTGAACAAGATTGCCCATTATTGTTGCTTTCAATTAATTCTCTGAAACCATTTCCCCCACCCCTCACTTTCACTCCTGAACTTCTCAAAAGAGATTTTACATGTTTTCCTTTTCTCATTACCCTTCTATTTTAGTAAATCTCTTTCTGGCCCTGTCAATATATGTAACCATTTTTCAAAGGTCATGGTTTCCAACACTCCAAATATAATGGTGTATATGCTCATTCCCCCCCCCCCCATTATGTATAGGGTTTTTCAAGTCTCAGAAGTGGATGGCTCTTCTCAATTTTTAGAGTGTCTCAATCTGGAAGCTCTGCTGAAACCTGTCCACTATGACTTATGTTAGCGTTATTTAAAATAACAGTGGCATAGCTTCCAGAATCACAGAAACATTCAAGTCACCACAATACAAGGAGAAGATTCAGATTTATTGTTCATAGGATTATTGTGAGCCATAGTTAACCCAGTGGTACATCACAACAATAACAATAGATGGCAAAGAGATTGAGATTGTTAACTGTTTTAGCTTGCTTGGCTCCACAATCAACACTCTTGGTACTAGTAGCAAGAAAAATCAAAAGAAAAGCTGGAAATCAAAAGAAAAGCTGCTCTCAAGGACCTCTCCAGAGTACTGAAGAGCAATGATGTTAGTCTGGAGACTAAGATGTGCCTTATCCAGGCTATGGCCTTTTCAATTACTTCCTATTTATCAGAGGGCTATACAATGAGTAACGATGATAGAAGAAGAAAATATTGACTATTTCAGAAAATAGAAAAAGATGGAATTCTCCCAAACTCATTCTATGAAACAAACATATCCTTGATACCAAAGCCAGCTAAGCACACCACCAAAATAGAAAAGTATGGCCAATATCTCTCATAAATAGAGATGCAAAAATCCTGAATAAAATCCTGGCCAATAGAATTCAACAATATATAAAATAAATAATTCACATGACCAAGTGTGATTCATAAGAGGTATGCAAGGATGGTGCAACACAAGAAAAACAGTGTAATTCATCACATTAACAAAGCAAAGACCAAGAACCAAATGATCCTAAAAATTGATGCCAAAAAGGCCTTTGACAAAATCCAACACCTTTTCCTTATTAAAACATTCAACAAAATAGGATTGGAGGGGAATTTCTTCAACATATTAAAAGTATATATGCAAACCCGAGAGCCAACAGTATTCTCAATGGAGAGAGATTAAAGGTATTCTCTTTGAGAACAGGAACTAGGCAAGGAAGCCCACTATCACCTCTCCTATTCAATATTGTATTGGTAGTCTTAGTGATAGCAATAAGACAAGAGAAGGAAAGAAGAGGTATCCAAATTGGCAAAAAGGAAGTAAAATTATCTCTCTATGCAGACAATATAATAGTATACTTGGAAAGTCCTAAAGACTCAGCAAGAAAACTACTGGACATAGTGACCAGTTCAGCAAAGTGGCAGGATACAAGATTAACATATAAAAATCAATTGGATTTCTCTACAGTAACAAAGAGAATACAGAACTGGAGCTGAGAAAAACAATTCCTTTCACAATAGCTAATCACAAGAGTATATACTTGGGAGTAAATCTAATCAGAAGCACACAGGATCTATTCAAAGAAAATTACAAAACATTACTACAAGATACAAAAAGAGACCTGGAGAAATGAAAATATATACCTTTCTCCTGAATAGGAGAACTCAATATTGTGAAAATTATAAACTTTCCAAAGACAATTTACATGTTCAATGCAATCCCAATACAAATACCAATACCATTCTTCAACAAGATGGAAAGACAATCTCTCATTTGGAATGAAAAGAGGCTTCAGATGAGCAAAGCACTCCCTGAAAAAGAGAAACAAGGTAGGAGGGATCTCATTCCCTGATTTCAAATCCTACTACACTGCCTTGGTAATCAAGACAGCATGGTGCTGGTACAATGACTGACACATATATCAAAGGAAGAGAATTGAGAACCTGGAAATCAGCCCATCTACCTATGGCAAATTGATTTTTGACATGGCGATGAAAACAGCTAAGTGGAAAAATTACAGCCTTTTAAACAAATCGTGCTGGCAAAATTGGAAAACTATCTGTAGAAAACTCAAGCAAGAGTCACACCTCACTCCATACACAAAAATCAACTCAAAGTGGATCAAGGACCTAGGCCTAAAACCAAGGAATATAAATTTCATTTTAAGATTTTTTTTAAAAAAACTAAACCTTGGCAGAAGTCTAGAAGCCCTAATCCACAACATAAACAGTCTTCAAGCATCCTGAAAAACCTACAACCAGGAGAGTTTTAAATAGATGAATGGGACTGTCTAAGAATCAAATCCATATGCACATACAAAAACTTGTCCTACAGGATAAAAAGGGAAGCAACAGACTGGGAAAATATATTTGGTACTGACATATCAGACAAGGGACTTATATCTAGAATTTATAAAATACTTGAGCGCCACAACAAGATAAAGGTAAATAACTCAATTGGAAAATGGGCACAGCATACAAACAGACACTTCACTAAAAAAGACATTCAGGGGGTGAACAAACACATGAAGAAGTGTTCAAAATCCCTAGCTCTAAGAGAGATGCAAATCAAAACAATTATGAGATATCATCTCACCCCAGTAAGAACAGCAAAATTTAACAGAACAACAAACAACAAATGCTGGAGAGGTTGTGGAGAATCTGGAAGAATCTGGAACCATTATTCAGTGTTGGTGGGAGTGTAAAATGGTGCAATCACTATGGAAGGCTGTATGGCACTTTCTCAAAAATCTGGAAATAGAAATACCATTTGACCCATCAATATCACTACTGATAATATACCCTAAAGAAACCATAACTACAACCCAAGCAGATATATGCACACTCATGTTTATTTGGGGTTTGTTCACAATAACACAGATTTGGAAAAAATCAACTGCCCATCAACAAATAAATGTATAGAGAATCTGTGGTATATTCATACTATGAAATACTATGCTAGATTGAAAAACGAGGAACTCATGAAATATTATTCAAAATGGGTGACCCTGGAGGACATTATGCTGAGTGAAATATCTCAGTGACAAAATGATAAATACTGCATAGGGCCATTGTTGGAAATCAGACTGACGTTGAGGTTGGGGGAAAACTAAGAGGGTTCAATAATGTATACTGCATTGAAACACATGAGGGAGAGAACTGGTTAGGAGGAATATATGATTAGGTGTTATTGTCAAGACAAGAGTTCAGAATGAAAGCTGCATAGAGGAGTGGAAGTAAGTGGGGGCGTAGGGAGTGGGTATTGTGTAACAATGAAAGAATTTATTATTATTATTATTATTTTTTACTTTTCAAAGAAAAGAGCAAACTGGTGGGGAAGGGTGGGCAGGCAGGAAAGTGTGCAACAATTAATGAATGGAAATCCAAAATCTGTAAACTTTCATTAAAATAAAAAAATATATGGGCAAAAGTTGTGGAAAGAATTCTCACAGAGAAAGATATTCAGATAACTAACAGACACATGAAGAAATGCTCAAAACTCATTGACAATAAGAAAGATGCCATTAAAACCACAATGGCATACCATCTCATCCAGTAGCAATGGTCAAGTTTAACAGGACAACAAGTAATAAATGGTGGAGAGGATGTGGTGAAATAAGAATTCTTATACATTGTTGGTGGGATTGTAAAATGGTACAACCACTTTGAAAGGCAATTTGGTGTTTCCTCAAAAAGGTGAACATGGAACTTCCATTTGATTCAGCTATCCTACTGTTTGGAATATACACCAAGAGAATGAGAACTGAAGCACAAATGGAGAGTTGAACACCAATATTCATAGCAGTGTTATTCACCATTGCAAGAAGATGGAAAATGCCTAAGCGTCCAAGCACAATTGAATGGATTGAGAAATTATGGTACATTCACATGATGGAACATTACACATCAGTCAGGAAGAATGATTTTGTACATCTCTGCTGAAACTGAGGAAAATTAAACC
>NW_006399829.1:4612330-4618567 GCF_000299155.1 Elephantulus edwardii | reverse complement strand
CTCCAGAGCAATATATCATATGGTCATCTGACTCAAAATGCCCCATGCCAGTCCATCTCATCTCTCCAATGCCTAATATGTCAATATTTATGCATTCCATTTCTTTCTTAACAGTTTCTAATTTTCCTACATTCATGGTTCTCACATTCCATGTACCAATCACTAGGGTCTGATTTTTTTTTTTTTAAAAAGACATTATTGTAGAATGAGTATGAGGATCCAAGGGCGTAGGGTGGGAGCAGAGGGGTGCGGAGGAGCGAGGGGGTGGGGTTAATCATAGGGTTGAACAGTTTGAAGGGTGCAAGTGAGAGTGAAAATAGTGGGAAGCATATGGTATGAAAACAATGTATATAAACTTTTTAAATAAACCAATATAAAATAACTTTTAAAAATTTTGTTTTCTCGACATTCAGATGCTATCCATATCAAAGGCTGCATGTCGTTAATACCACATGCGAGCAAAATCATGCTGAACAAGATGCAAAAATGGCTAAAAAAACCTGGAAGTTAAGACTTGGTTTAGAAGAGGCTGTGGCACCAGGGATATAATTGCTAATGTCAGATGGCTATTAGTTGAAAGCAGAAAATAAAAATTTTTAAAAATATATGTCTGAATGGAAATCCAAAATCTCTATACGTTTTCATTAAAATTAATGATAATTTAAAATGTCTATTTCTATTTTATTGACTTTACAAAGGCATTTAACTATTGTTGATTGATGGCACATAATAACAACAACTTTGGTAAGTAGCTGTTGAGGTCTTACATGTTTGCGGGCAGGCATCTAAGGTACAGTTGTTGTGCTCCTGGTGCAGCACAAAGAAGAGGGAAGAAAACCAAAGATGTATAGAAAAAAAATATAGTTCAAAGGATTAATGGACAGTGAGAACCTCAATCGCTATTATCTTCAAACACAAGAAACTGGATTGGTACCCAGCTACCACTGCTGATCTTCACAGTAGATGGTCCTGGATTGAGGAGAACAATGTGTAACAAAACTCAAAATTATAACAATTGCCAGAATCAGTTATCTTCTGAAGATCGACGGAACACTCCAAGATTATTTTCATATCCACACATCAAACCTGGAACAAAACATCCAGGTGGTTTAGCTTGCAGTCAAAGGATAGACAGGTCTATGAAATGAAAAATAATATAGGACAAAAAGGGTAACACCTATCACGAGATAAAGATAGAGGCAGGAAGAGGTAGAACAAAAGGATTAATGGAAATGAGCATCACAAGGAGGAATATGTGTGTATCATGATTTTTATGATTAAAAATGTATATGAATGGTGGAATGAAAAATCAATTGGTTTTGTAAACTTTCACTCAAATTACAACTGTTGTTGTTAAGTGCTGTGTAGTCATAGGCAACGCATAGTGACTCTATGAACAAAAGTCCTCAACACTTGTTTGATTTTCATCCTCTCTGCAGGTTCATAGGGTTTCCAGCTATTACGGAACTGGATGCCACTCCTGCTTCCAAGCTTGTTTTAATCAGGGAACTCCACCAAACACTGTCCACCATGGGTAACAATTACCGCATTTGACACATCAGTGTCACAGTATTCAGCTAGAACATGAAATTACCACTAGAAAAACAAAAAAAAATAACACTCAACTCCAGAACTCATTCTTGACTTAAGACTTACACAAAACTTATATTTTCTATAAAATCTGATTGTTGTTGTAATTGCTATATACCATTGACCCGGAACTGGCCTGCAGCTGACACTCCAGGAGGTTTTCAGGGGCTATAAATTGCTTGAGAGATTGTCCCACTTTCTCCTACAGGGCAGCTGATGGATTTGAACTGTGTACCTTTGGGTTGGCAATGCAACTCCTTGCTACTAAGCCACCAGTGCCCCCTAAAATATGATAAATTTCTAGTTTAGCACGTTATTGTTAAGTGCCATAGATTCAACTATGACTAAGTGCCACCCTGTGGCAATAGAGTCAAACCTTGCCTTATCCTGTCTAGTCCTCATCTTCTCTGACACGTCCTAGCCCATTGCTAAAATCAGTCTGTATTAACTCTTGCTGTTGTTTTCCTGACCTTCCATCTTTTCTACCACACCTTTTTCCAAGAACTGGCACCTTCTGAACACAAGCCCAAAGTATGCGAGCTGAAATTGCAGTCCCTGAGATTTTCAGTACGTTTTACCAATACTACAGTTCAAAGGCATTAATTCTTCTTTTTTTAATTTTATTTATGTTAATGAACGTTTATAGAAGTTTTGGATTTCCATTCATTCAGTGTTTCATTTTTCTCCCTGCCCACCCCTCCCCCTTGCCCAGTTCTCTCTTCTCTTTGAAAAGTAAAAGAAAAATTTTTTCATTGGTATACAATCACCCCCACCCCAGTAAACTCCACCATGTAACCTTCATTCTGGACTCTTGTCATAACCATAATACCCAACCATATATAGCTTTTAAACAGTTCTCTCCCTCATCTGTTTCAATGTAGTATACATTATTTATCCAATTTTTCTCGGTCTCACCTCAACCCTGATGTCAGTCCCATTCTACAACAGTGGCACTATGCAATATTTGTCCTTTTGTGACTGAGATATTTCACTCAGCATAATGTGTTCCGGGGTCACTCATTTTGAATAATATTGCATAAGTTCCTTGTTTTCAATGCAGCATAGTATTCCATTGTGTGGATATAACAGAACTTCTCTATCCATTCGTTTGTTGATGGGCACTTGTGAACAAAGCCACAATAAACATGGGTGTGAACATATCTGCCTGGGTAGTTTCTTTTCATTGTCCAATATTCAAATAGAGTGAAACTATTGAAAATATCATGACTTGTATCCCATTTTCCTTAGTCCTTAAAATGACATTCTTCCGTAAACCTTTAAAGAGGTCCTTGACACCAGATTTTTACAATGCCACACATTTTTAATTTCTTGATTGTTGATGTCATGAATGTTGATGTAAGTGAAATGAAGTTGTTGACAAATCCAATGTTTTCTCCATCTATCAAAATGTTCTTTTGGTTCATTAGGAAGGATTTTTATTTTCTTGATTTTGACATAGGATCTATTTTAAAAGCTGTAGTATTCTGCTTTTCTGATATTTCAATGATGTTTTCACTTTTGGCAAGCAAAGTTGTAGTATCTGCATGATGCAAGTTGTTGATGAGTTTTCCTCCAATCCTTATGTGACTTTTCCCCCCCCATACAGTCCAGTTTTTCACATGATTTGCATAGCATACACATTAAATGGTATGAAAAAAGGGTTTCCACAGATATTTACAAATTTTAAACCACAAATTGTACCCTGGTTTTGTCAGTTTACTGATTCTTGATCTATGTCTAGGTTTCACATGAACACAATTAAGTATTTTGTAATTCTCATTATTCTCAGTATTACCCATAATTAAATTTAAAAAATGCGGTTAAATGTCTTTTTACAGTCAATGATCACAAGCAAGCATTTGTCTGGGTTTTTTTTCCACCGAGATCTATCTGATATTAACAATGCTATATCCCTCTTACCAAGGCTTCTTCTGAATCCAACTTGAAGTTCTGGCAGTTGGTGTATTGTTCCAGCTGTTTTTTAATTACCCACCACTGAGCCAATAGGCAGCATCATGATAGACAGAAAACCGAAGTTGTTAATTATTTCATTTCGCTTAGATCCACTATTAATATCATTGCTACAAGAAGGGGGGGGAAGGTTGCATGGGGAAAATCTGCTGTCAAGGACCTCTCCAAAGTGCTAAAGAGCAGGAATGTCAGTTTAAAATTAAGGTGTGCCGGATGCCAGCCGTTGATGGTTTGTTCTGCAGTCATCACCTGGCCTTTTCTCGCTGATGATATTGAGCTTCTCCAGTGACTCTTTGTACAAATGTAGTATGTTTGAATCCTGTGTAGTCCATCAGTTAGACTGGTAAAGGCAATATCTCTAGCCAGATCAAATAGCCTAGGCTGTTTTGAAGCCAGGAGAGATTCTACATCAGGCTAGATGCTCTACTCCTGGACACATCCTAGACACACTAGACCATACGAGATGATAGTTTTGACTTAGCTCACGTCTTGAGACATTGATGTCCTTACAGATTAGCAGAAACTCTGACGGGAATGGGCACCTCAACTCCAGTCTTCTGCTGAGCTAGCAGATATACTAACCAGGACAGGAAAGTTTTACTGTTTTCCACAGCATACAAAGACTGCTTTATAATATTTGTGGACTTGCTTGCATATTTATATAGCTTAGTACTTAAAAACTCTAACTCATTGTCATCAAGTTGAAATCATTTTATAGCTAACCCTCTAGTAGGTTTTCAGAGACTTTAAATTATAAATTAACCAAGCATGATGTCCTTCTTAAAGAACTGGTCCCTCCTGGGGCACATGCCAAAAGTATGTGAGATGGAACATAAAATCTTAGCCTCCAAAGGAAAATTGTTTTCACACTCTCAAAGACAGACCTATTTGTTTGCTTGACAGTCCATGGTATGTTCAAGACTCTTCTCCAGCACCAAAACGCAAAGGCACCAATTCTTCTGTCGTCCTTAGTCATTTTCCAGCATAGTAAGTAATTGCAAAGTCCATGCCTGAATCAGGTGTACCTTGGTCTCCAGACTGACATCATTGCTTCTCAGTACTCTGGAGAGGTCTTTGACAGTAGATTTTCCCAGTGCAATCCATCTTTTAGTTTCCTGACTACTGGTGTCAGAAGTATTGGTTGTGGAGCTGAGCAAGCTGTAAATGTTAGCAACCTCAATCTCTTCTCCATCTGTCATGATGCTGCCAATTGGCCAAGTGGTGAAAAACTTTGTCTTCTTGATATTGAGCTTCAATCATATTTAAAACTACAGTCCTTGACCTTCTGTAGCAAACACTTTAGGTCCTCTTCAGTTTCAGCAAGCAAGGTGTGTCATCTGTATAATGTAGTTTGTTGATGAGTCTTCCTCCAATCCTGATGCCACATTCCTCCTCATAAAACTCAGCCTCCTGAAGGTGTAGAATGTTTTAATTTGTCCTGCTAATAAGGTCAGCTGTTGAAACTCAATAATTGTTTTGTAGCACAAAGATGAGGCAATCTGCTCCCTTAAAAATTATAGTGTTGAAAACTCTGTGGGAATTTCAACTCTGTCCTATAGGGTCTTTGTGAATCAGTACAGATAGAAATATTTTTTTTCTTTTAATATTTACAATTAGAGTGCTACCAGTCTTTGTAACGTTAACTATAACTAAGGTATAAGGTAGTATTTCAACAACATAAAAGTGTTTACCAGGGAGAAGGGCAAAAAAATACAAAAGTGAAACAAATGAATAGGTTTCAGATTGAGTTGGCACTCTTTTTAACAATGGTAGTACTGCCATCTAGTGGAAACACTTGAACACTACAATTACAGAAAAAGAAGTAGATGTTTCATTTCAATTGTCAAAAATCGTCTCTGATTTCTTTGAGCTCTATTCCTAACAATAGAATATTTGGGTCATATGGGATTTTTATGTTCTGTTTTCGAAACACAGTGACAAATAGACATATGCCCACCTATGACTGAGAGCTACCAGGTATACAAGTTGGGTTTAGCAGAGGTCTTACCACCAATGTCAGATAGATCATGCCAGAAAGAAAAGAATATCAGAGACTGTCCATCTATGTTTTGTAGATTATGCAAAGGCATTTGACAGTGAATCACAACAAATTGTGGCTTACCATGAGAAGAATGGGAATCCCATAACACTTAATTGTGCTAACACAAAACCCATTCTAAGATCAGGAAGCAGTCCTCAGAATAGAGCCAGAAAACACTACATGGTTCAAAATCAGGAAAGCAATGCGTGAGGGATGCATCTGTCTCCATACTTTGACAATGTATACGTGGAATAGATCTTTGAGGAGGTTGTGATTTATTAGGAGGCATGAGCATCAGGATTGGAGGAATAATCTGCATTATATCGATGATAAAATCTTATTGCCCAAACTGCAGAGAAACTGAAAGAAATTGTTGCAGAAGGTAGAGATTTAATATAGATTGAAGCTCAACATCAAGAAGCAAAGATTCTCATCACTGGGTAGATGGAGAACAGATGGAAATATTAACAATTTCAGCCTAATCTGGTCCATAATCAATACTATTAGTACAGTGTGGTTGTTGTTGTTATGTGCCGTCGCGTCGCTTGCGACTCATAGTGACCCTGTGTACAACAGCCCTAAACTCCACTCTGTCCTGTGCCAATCGCACTGTCTCTGACACTCCCATCCCAATT
>NW_006399829.1:4580669-4592861 GCF_000299155.1 Elephantulus edwardii | reverse complement strand
TGAGCAGGTCATAAAAAGACTTTTCCACATAAAAAGCCCAGGCCCATATGCCTTTATGGATGAATTCTACCAAACATTAAGAGAGAAGCTATCACCAATTCTACTCAAATTATTTTGAAAAATCAGAAGACGAAGGAACACTCCAAGTGTTATTCTAGGAAGTAAGCACAACCTTAATACCAAAAATAGACAAAACTTTACCAAAAGAGAAAACTACAAACCAATATCTCTCATGAATACAGATGGACAAAATCCTCAACAAAATCCTGGCCAATAGAATCCAACAGTAGGTTACAAAAACTATTCATCATGATCAAGTGGGATTCACAATGGGTATACAAGGATGGTTCAACATAAGGAAATAAAACAACCAAACAATGTAATTTATCACATTAACAAAGGAACGAACATGACCTACATAATCCTATCAATTTGACAAAGTCCAACATCATTTCCTGAATTGAAGGGAATTTCCTTAACATAGTGAAAAGTGTATACACAAAACCAAAAGCCAGCATAATTCTCAGTGTAAAAAGGCTAAAGGGATTCCTCTTGAATGCCTAATTTCACTACTTCTAATCAATATTGTGTTGGAAGAATTTGCTAGAGCAATACTACAAGAGAAGGAAATAAGCATCCAAATAAAAGAGGTAGTAAATATCTCACTCTATGCAGATGATATGAAAACCCCAATGACTCAACCCTCAACCAAAAAAACCAGTAAACCTAGTGGAATGGCAAGATATAACACCAATATACAAAAATCAATGGGATTCCTCTACAGTAAAAAAGAAAACCCAGAGAAGCAAACTGAGAAAGCAATTATCTTTATAATAGCCAACCACAAAGTCAAGTGATACTATGTTGTTAGGTGCCATTGAGTTGAGTAAAAAACAATAGCAACTCTGTGAACAACACATCTGAACTCTGGCCTCTCCTGTGCCATCCCCATACTTCCTGGCACCTTAAAGTCCATTTCAGCAGTCACTGTGTCACTCCACCTGATTGAGGGTCTTCCACTTCTTCAACAACACTCTGCCTTTCTAAGCATGGTGTCTCTTTCCAAAGAATAGCTTCTCCTAGCAACATGTCCGAAGTATATAAGGCAAAGTTTTATCATCTTCTGCTCTAAAGCACACTCTGGCTGCACTTTCTCCAACACATATTTATTTACTCTTTTGACAGTCAGTGTGATGTTCAATATTCTTCTCCAATACCACAGCTCAAAGACATCCAGTTTTCTTCTGTCGTCCTTAGTCATTGTCTAGCTCTCAGATACATAACAAGTAACAGGAAAGAACATGGCCTGAATCAGACACACCTTAGACCTCAAACCAACATCATTGCTCCTTCATAATTTGAAGAGGTCCCAGATTGAACTTAATTGTATTCATGTAAAACCTATACCCAAATCAGGAAGTTGTCGTGTGAACGGAGCAAGGGAACACTACAGAGTTTAAAATTAAGAAGGGAGTGTGTCAGGATTGCATTCTCTCTTCATACCTATTCAATCTGCATGCTGAGCAAATTATTCAAGACGCTGGACTCCCCCATCAACAAACGAATGGCTAGAGAAGCTGTGGTATATTCACACAATGGAATGCTATTTGCATTGAAAAACAAGGAACTCATGCAATATTATTCAAAATGTTTGACTCTGGAGAACATTATGGTGAGTGAAATATCCCAGTCAAAAAAGGACAAATATTGCATGGTGCCACTGTTATAAAACAGGACTGACCTTGGGTTTGGGTAGAGACTGAGTAAGATGGGTTTAATA
Source organism: Elephantulus edwardii (assembly GCF_000299155.1). NCBI lineage: Eukaryota > Metazoa > Chordata > Mammalia > Macroscelidea > Macroscelididae > Elephantulus > Elephantulus edwardii. The sequence continues at coordinate 4,591,081 of NW_006399829.1, read as the reverse complement.
ATGTATGCTGCACTGAAACAGAGGAGGGAGAAAACTGTTTAAAAGAGATATGTGATTAGGTATTTTCATCATGACAGTAGTCTAGAGCTATGGCTACATGGTGGAGTGGACCTGGGGGAGGGTTTGTAAAACAATGAAAGAATTTTACTTTTCCAAGAGGGTAGTGTTCTGGAGGGGAGCCTTGGGAGGGGAGAAATGTGCAACAACGAATGAATCCAAAGCCTCTGTAAATTTTTACTAAAATTAATAACAAATTTAAATTTAAATAAAAATTAAGTTAGAGTAAGGATGGCAATGGATTTATAACTGCTCATGCTAATAACATTATATCATGGCATAGAAGAGAAACAGTGGAAATGTATCCACATTTACAACATTCCTCTTACCAAAACCAATTATGGAAAATAGGAACTATATTGGAACATGTATCTCTGGATTGGAAATGATGATATTGTTAATACAGTACAACAAGTAATAAATGTTGGAGAGGATATGGAGAGATAGGAACTCTTATTCATTGTTTGTGGGATTATAAAATGGTGCAACCACTCTGGAAGGCAGTTTGGCACTTCCTCAAAAAGCTGAACATAGATATTCCGTATGACTCAGCTACTCCACTGCTTGGATTATATCCTGAGAGAATGAGAACTGAAACCCAAATGGAAACTTGTATATACCAATGTTCATAGCAGTGTTACTCACCATCGCAAGAGCATTGATGCAGGCCTAATGTCCTACCACAACTGAATGGATTGAGAGATTATGGTATATTCACATGATGGAATATTGTGCAGCACATAGAGGTAATGATTTTATAAATTACTACCTAACTTGGGAGGGCCTGGAAAGCATTATGCTGAGTGAACAAACTTAGTTCCATAAAGACAAAGACTGTTTAAGACTATTACTGTAGAAGGAGTATGAAGATCTAAGGGGGGTAGGAGGGTGGGAGCAGAAGGGTGAGGGTGGGAAAGAGGGGTTTTCATAGGGTAGCATAATTTTTTAAATTTTTTTTTATTACTTGTTGTGTGCTATCAAATTGGATCTGACTGGCACAGAAGGAGATTGTCCCTCCTTCTCCAGCAAAGCATCTGGTGGATTTGAACCACGTACCCTCGGGATTGTGGAGCAGCTTCTTGCCAGTAGGCCAGGAGAGTTCCCAAAGTAGCACAATATTGTGGGTGGATGATGATGTGAAGGAAATGGGAAATATCTGGTGTGGAAAACAATGTATATGAACTTTGTAAATAAAGCAGTATAAATAATTTTTTTTTTTAAATGGCAACTCCTGACAACATGTTTGAAGTATCTAAGAGGAAGTTTCACCATCCTTGCCTCTAAGGAGCATCTGAGTCATACTTCCTCCAAGATTGACTTGTTTATTGTTTTGCCAGTCCATGGGATATTCATTACTCTTCCCAATGCAAAAGCATCGATTATTCTTCTGCCATCCTCATGTACTGTACAACACTCTTATGCATAGGAAGCAACTAAAACACACACAAACATATAACAACATCAACAAATAAACATGGTTTGGATCAGGTACACTTAAGTCTTTAGCTCTTTAGCATTTTGGAGACGACCTTAATAGCAAATTTCCCTCCACAGCTTGAATTTTTATTTCTTGAGTGTTAATACCATGCTTGTTGATAGTGGGTCCAAGGAGAGTGAGATAATTGACAACTTCAATCTTTTGTCCATCTTTCATGATTTTTCCTATGGATACAGTGGTGATGATTTCTATTTTCTTGATATTGAGATGTAACCCATATTGAAGGCAGTAATCTTTGATCTTCAGGTCTTCCTACAAGCAGTGTTGTGTCTGTATAAATGAGATTGTTTGTAAATCGTCCTCCAGTTAGGACACTACATTCTTCTTCATGTAGTCCAGATTCTGGTATGATTTGTTCAACATACATATTGAGTAGGTATAGACAAAAAATACAATGCTGACACATACTTTTTCTTATTTTATACCAAGCAAGATCCTCTTGTTCTGTTTAGACAACTGTTTCTTAGTCTATATGTAAGCTGTACATGAGCTTAATTATATGTTCTGGGATTCTCACTTTTCTCAGTGTTAGCCATAGTTTGTAATGATCCACCTTTGCATAGTTACACAAATGGACATCCTTCTGATACCTTCCACTTTTTGTCACAATCCATGCGACATCAGAAATGATTTCCCTAATTTCACAGTCTGTTCTGAATCCAACTTGAATTTCTGACAGTTCTCTGTCAACTGCTCCAGAGTTCTGTGAATAATTTTCATTAAGAAGATTATTTTACTTGCATGTGATATTAATGTTGTTTGATAATATCCACATTCTGTTGGATCACCTATTTTTTAAATGAAAAGAAATATTCTTCCGTTGTGTGTGTGTTGTGTACCATAGAGTCAGAAATGACCCAAAGCTGATCCTTCAACAGGTTTTCAGAGAGAGTTGATTGCACAGGAAGCGATTGTTCATCTTTCTCCCATGTCGCAGTGGGTGGCCTCAAACCACATGCCTCTTCTAGTGAGTGGATTTTAAAAGTCATGGTTGAATAGAACTGTTTTAATGATGTGAATGAGGTAAATGGCACCTTTTGAGTGGGAACATACAAACAAAACGTGTAGACTATTAATGAAGACATTGATTAGTTTTACCACCCTGGCAGTTTTAGATTAACCAGGTGCAGAGTTAGAAGAATGAGATTCTTGTTAGCATCAAGGAAGAAGCAGCAGAAATTAAGCATGCCCTTTCAACGAGAGATTCCTGTGCTAGAAGGACAACACTACCAGCAGCAGCAGTAAGAGCACAGCGGGTGGAGAACCAGACTTAGATATGAGACACACTGAACTGAAATCGCACTGCCAGCTTTTGCCCAACTTTTCTGGAGATCTAGGGGTGAGGAGCAGGGGGTGTGATGCCTTATTAACAGGAAAGAAAGCACTGTTAACATTGCTCTAAAGTCAAGAAGATGGTCAGAGAGACTTAGAGCATACTTCAGAAAATATCTTGACTGAAGAATTGTAGCCTATCTCTGACCTGAACTGTACTCTGCTACTCCGCTAGTGAGCCCCATAGTCATGAATGTTGACTGAGAGTTCTCTATGGCCATTGCAATGGATTGGTAAACCCCGTAGTAGAACAGCAGGATCCTTGGGACCTGGTGGATGGTGGAGGCAGGAGGTTTTTGTTTAAATTTGTAGAATCAGATGTGGGGATGGGGCGTATGCTTAACCTCATAGGAACTGGTTTTGTGCTGTGGATGTCACGCTTGGGGACTCTGCCCCTTCGTGGATTCAGTGGATGTCACTTGTGGATCACTCCCATACCAAGTGAATCCATGTTATGCCTGGTGATCTGTTCCCATGAAGATTATGGCCTAGAAAAACTCATAGGTCGATTAGTTACACTCTGTCTGTCCTCTAAGGCTACCAGAAGTTGAAGTCGACTAGAAAACAACACAGAGAAATAATTACCTGTGATTTTTTTTTTCATGATCTTAATGTTTATAAAGTTAGGGTTTTTTTCTTTTTTGCTTTGATTTTTTTTTAAGTTAGTTCTTGGGGTTTTTCCTACTGTATTTAGAAGACACCTCAACGGGTGAAGTGCATCACCAGAGTCCTAGGATTCTCCTAGACTCTCCAGACAGACAGTCAGTCCTAGAGGGAAAGGATTTGACTCAGCAAATCTGGCCTCTTCTGGGAAACTGAGCTGTGGCTGCTCTGCCGAGGGTCGTTGAGTTTACCAGACCTGAGTAGCTGATTGACCTCCTTAAGCATCTGCCTTATTAGTGGATTTTTCTTCAAGCCCTGCCCAACATGCTAACTTCTTCACGGGTCTTGGTTTCTCAGCCTCTTTATTTCAGGATGCTACAAGGAAACTCATTAGTAGCTAAAGAATTGCACTGCCAAACCAAAAGCACAAAGTTTAAAATCTACCAGCTACTCTATAAGAGGGGAAAATAATAGGTAATCTTTTCCTACGTGATTAAACTGCTTCAAAGACCCATTGGAGGGTCAACTGTCAGTTAATACTCAGTGGTATCTAACAACGACACGGTCATCAAGAGCACTTATGGCTAACATTTTCCTTTCCAGACCGGCTCTCTTCTCCTTTCCGAATCTACGGAGGGCTAACATTTCCTGTCCTATGCCTCAGACTTACTCAAACTGATTTCTGTGGCCAACTAGATCTTGGAGAAAGGGATAAACTAAACATCTATATCCTCTCAGGATTTTTTTAACATTATCATTATTGTGAAATTTTACTTATTTCTCATAATATTAAAAGCTCTTTGAGCTTGATATTTTACGTTATCTCAGATGCCTGTGAAAGCAGAACAGTGAAAAAGGAACATCAAAGAAAAAAAATTATACATCTGAAGTTATGATGTTAAAGAATGTGGAATATTCCACCAGCTTACCTGAGTGAGAAGAATGGGCTATCTCCTCTCACAGGATTTCCTGCTTCTGAGAATCCGCGGGAGAGGCAGCAATGAGTCGGTTCTGACTTGGCTGCACACAACAATACAAACGAGACAAAATGAACACATCTTGGAAGAAATACAGCTCGAAAGGTCCTGAGAAATGAGGATGGCAAAACTTGCCTTGTTTATTTTCAGCATGCTATCAGAAAGGACGAATCCTTTGAGAAGGACAGCACACGTGGTAAATCAGGTCATTAGCAAAGGGGAAAATTCTCAACATAGTGCAGACAACCATGGGGCAAAACATTCCTTGTCTGGGAATGGTGCATTTCAGGACACATTTTTTTTTCCCCTAATTGAGATCATTATAAATTAGAAACAAATCTATGGTATTAACAACGACAATGTTATATTTTAATTCTTTCTTATTTTTTTTATTCTTACCATGATGTCCTTATCTTGGGGTTTGTTTTAATTTGAAGTCAATGAATAGCTTTTATTTCCAAAAATCACCTCTTTATTGACAATTCTAACTCAGAACTGCAGATGGCGCACGTGATACATTTCATTAGACTGAAAAGTAAAGGATGACTCGGAGATTTGATTTCTGCATTTGAATGTGATTGCTCATTAAGTTTGGGAAAGCATCGACCTCATTTGTAAGAGGTGGTTAAAATCTCACGTAGTTTCTATGTGTGAGGGAGAGAACAAGTGACTTCTTGTCGCACAATTCACAGAATTAACAAAGAATGTTTATTTCAGAATGTGAGATGTCAAGAAACACACACTCACAAAACTCAAACTTTAAAAAGAAATAAGGCTTTTAAAAAAGTTTTTGAAACAAAAAAAGACAGCAAGTGATAAATGTTGGAGAGGATGTGGAGAGGTAGGAACTTATACACAATTGATAGGATTGCAAAATGGTACAACCACTCTGGAAAGCAGTTTGGCATTTCCTTAAAAAGCTGAATGTAGAAATTCCATATGATCTAGCTATTCCACTGCTTGGAATATTCCCTGAGAAAATGAGAACTGAAGACACAAATGAAGACTTGTGCAACAATGTGCATAGCAGCGTTATTCACCATCACAAGAACATGGAAAACAGTCTGAACATACAAACATAATTGAAAATACTGAAAAACTATGGTATACTCACACGATGGAATACTACACAGCACCCAGGAGCAAAGACTTTGTAAATCACTATCTAACTTGGGAAGGACAGGAGAGCATTATGTTAAGTGAACTAACTCAGTCCCATAAGGATAAATATTATATAATAATACTATTATTGTAGAGTAAGTATAAGGATCCAAGAGGAGCAGGGTGGGAGCAGAGTGGTAAGAATGAGGAGAAGAGGTTGTGGTTAATCATGTTGTTGTTGTTGATTGCCATCTAGTCGAGCATGACTCATAACAACCCTGTGAGCAAAAGGCTTGAAGCCTTTCTATAATTGCTGACATTTATCAAAGTTCATAGGCATGTTGTTTAGAAAGTGGATGCATAGAGTCCTATGATTTGATGGGTGGAGGGCGGGGTGGGTAAAGGAAATGAGAAAGATCTGGTGTGAAAAACAATTCATATGAATTTTGTAAGTAAACCAATTGTTGTAGATGTTGTTGTTATGTGCTATCAAGTTGCCTGCGACTCATAGCATCCTATGTACAATAGCCCTAAAACCTGCTCTATCCTGTGCCAATCTTATTGTTTCTGATACACCTGCCCCTCATTATCTCAGTCACTGAATCAATACATCTCATCGAAGGTCTTCCTTTCTCGCACTGTCTCTCCACCTTCCCAAGCTTGATATTCCTCTCCAAAAACTAATCTGGCCCTGCAACATGTCCAGAGTATATTAGATGAAGCTTTAGAATCCTTGCCTCCAAGGAGCAGCCTGGCTTCCCCATCTACAGAATGAACTTGTTTGTTCTCTTAGCAGTACATGTTCAATACTCTTCTCCAGCACCACAGCTCAAAGGCATCAATTCTCCTTCTATCATCCATAGCCAATTGTCCAGCTTTCTGATGCATACCAAGTGATTGCAGATTCCATGACCTGTATCACTTTAGTCTCCAGACTGACATCGTTGCTCTTCAGTACTTTGGAAAGGAAAGCAAACCAGTACAAAGTAAAATAAAAAATGAAAAAATTTTTTAAAAAATCAAAGTTTTTCTTCCAAGAGTTTACCACCTGTGTTTTGATTTTAAAATCACTCAGACCCAATTTATATAAATAAAAAGGGAAAAAACAAAAATCAGCCCCATTCCACCTCCACAAAGAGCTGGAAGACTTTCTGCAATGCTTCATTGGCCCTGGTGTCCATTCCGTTCCACTGGAACGAGCAGGGTATTCTCTCTAATAGTAAGTTCATGAAAATTTCTTTTTTATAGATGCTAATAGGTCAGATGAAGCAGCTCACTGTGACCACTATTTCAGGGTCAAAAGTCAGAAGTCACTTTAACTTTGTTAAACTATAAGCTCATGTCTTGCCCAATTCAGCTTGCTGTTGGTTTATCTTTAATACAGTTTCTGGAGAAAGATCAAGGATGGATTCATGTGAAATGAATTCTTATTCACAGTTAAGAAGGAGAAGGAAAGGTTAGGGTCAAAGAAAGAGAGAAAGACCTCCCAACAACATGGGTTACACAGTGACGGTAACAATTGCCTCCAGCATATCAGAGATAGTGTGGATAGCTGCGGACAGGGGAAGGTTCACACTCGCTGTTCATGGGGTTGTTATGAGTCAAGGTCAACCTGATAGCATCCAACAACAACAACAACAATCAAATATTTTTTAATAGCTTTTGTTGGGCACTAAGGAGACACCTGGAAATCTTACATGTATCTATCACTTTAGAAGAAAAGTATATATTGATTCAGGTTAATGCAACATTGTTTTGGATTATCTAGCAAAGTGAATTGCATCTATTTTTATAAAAGAAGTAACAGTGAAGCACAGACTGATCTATGGGCAGCAATGATGTCTGGCTGGTAAGCAGTTGACCACGAACCTTTTCACAATGCTCTATACCCTGGATATGCCGAATGCGTGGAGTTGTCTTCACAGTTGGTTTGTTGTTGCTAGGTGCTATCGACTCAGTTTTAATCCATAGCAACTCCATATAGTACAGACTGAAACAATGCTAGTGCCTGCCAACAATCATAGTTGGTTTTGAGCCTATTGTTTCAACAACTGTGTCAGGTCATCTCAGTTAGAGTCTTCATCTTTATAGTGGACTCACTACTTTGATGTCACACTCCTTTTCATAAAGTACAGCTTTGTGAATTATTTGCTTGAGCAAATACAGAGTGAATAGGAATGGAGAAATTATACAACCCTGACACACACCCTTCCTGATCATAAACCATGCAGTATCCCCTTGCTCTGTTCACAAAGCAGCTTCTTGGTCTAGGTATAGACTCCATATGAGCACAATCAAGCCATGATCTATGCAGTCAAATACCTTTGAATAGTCAATAAATCACACATATACATTTTTCTATTGTCCCCTGCTTTGAATCAGAGTCCATCTGAAAACAGCAATGATATCATTGTGCCATGGCCTCTTCTAAACTCAGCTTGTATTTCTGGTTAATGTACTATTCTAGCCACATTTGAATGATCTCCAATAATAACTCACTTGTATGAGATATTAATTAATGATATTGTTCAGTAGTTTTCACATTCTGTCAGGTCACCTTTCTTAGGAGTGGTGACAAATATGGAACTTTTCCAGCCAGTCGACCAGGTAGCTGTCCTTCTAATTTCCTGGAATAAAGTAGTGAGCACAACCATGGCATTGGCAGGAGTAGCTTGAGTCCTGAAGCCTTCAATATGGATTGAATCTCAATGTCAACAAAACAAAGATTTTTATTGCTAGAATAATAGGCAATATCAAGATGGATGGAGAGAGTTTCAAGCTATCAACCCCTTCGTCTTACTTGGATCCACAGGTAAAAATCTCGGTACCAGCAGTCAGGAAATCAGGAGCTATATTGCACTGGGAGAGTCTGCAGTTAGGGACCTCTCCAAATTATTGAGTAATGATGTCAGCTTGAGGACTAAGGTGCATCTGGATCAGACATGGTCTTTCTGATCACTTGATATGCATCTAAGAGCTGAACAATGGTAAGGATGACAGAAGAATTGATGCCTCTGAGTTGTGGTGTTGGCAGAGAGCACTCAACATCCCGTAGATGGCCAAGAGAGTGAACAAATTTGTCTTGGGAACAGTACAGCTGGAGTGCTCTTTGGAAGCAAAGATAATGAAGCTTAACCTCATATACTTCACATATATTTCTAGGAAGGACTATTCCTTGGAGAGGGACATGATGCTGGGAAAGGTAGAAGGCTCTGCGAAGAAGATGACCTTTGACCAGGTGAATTGACACAGTGACTGCCACAATGGACTCTAATTTATTCAGGAAGTGTGAGGAGGGCACAGGATAGGACAGGGTTCAGATCTGCTGTTCATAGTGTTGCTATGAGTCATGCTGGACTCAAAGGCACCTGACAACAATCCCTATGTGTTCCAACTTGATGCTTGAATTAGTTTTTAAATTCTTTGAGCCTGAGGAATGCTGAGTGTGTTCTTCCCTTTTCATTCTCTAGGTCTAGGCCTGTGCTGTTGCCATTACAGTAGCTTGGTTTGTCTTCCTGAGGTGCATTTTAGTGGAGCTTCAAGATTAAGGCAGACTAGTAAAATTGATCATCCACTTTTGAAATAAAAGTCCTCTGAAAACTTTATACAGAGTAGAGGAATATGAATTGATATTAGAAGTAGAGCTCAAGCTAGAAGTCAATCAAAATGAAGAGAAATACCTGCAAATATCCTTTAATAGTTAGAACACAATATATGGAATATGACTGTTGAAAAATTAGAAGTTTGGAGAAATTATCTAGAATGCATTAACTTCAACCTACTATTATTAGTAACATGAGATGGACTAGCTTTGGCCACTTTGAATCAATCACATGATAGAACATGCTGCGAATGAAAATAGTTTTAAAATGATGCTGCATTCATAATAAAAAGACAATTTTAAGTACACTGTACTTACTTTTTTAAGTACACTGTAGTAAGTAATACGACATTATCCATACACATACAAAGAAGATCTGTCAATATGACTACTATTCAAATATATACACTAACAACTAAAACCAAAGAGGATGAGGTTGAAGATTTTCATCAAATTTTACCTTCTAAAATTGACCAGCCACTCAAATTAAGATGTGCTAATGATAATTTGTGGCTGAAATGTAAAAGTCAGAAACATTGAAGAGTGAAGGGTAGTTGAACGAGGCTCAAAATAGGATAAGTGAGTTTTACACATTCAATGATTTATTCATTATAAATAAATTTTTTTATAAAATGCAAACAAGCAACTTTATACATATACCTCACTGGATGGACTACATAAGAATCAGATTAACTGCACTGGTGGAAGATATCATTTCATAACTTCAATATAGCTGTGACAACCAGAGTAGGTGCTGACAGAGGGATGTCTACTAATCACGTGCAAGTTCAATTTGAAGCTGGAGAAAATTTTTAAATGTCCACAAGATGTGTTACTTGATTTTCTGTTAAACTTTGCCATTGCTCCTAGGATAAGATGGCATCTTATCGTGGTTTTGATTTGCATCTTTCTTATTGCCAGTGATTTTGAGCGTTTCTTTATGTGTCTTTTGGCCATCTGAATATCTTTCTCTGTGAGGATTCTTTGCCTGTCTTTTGCCCATTTTGTAATTGTGTTATCTGTCTTTTTATTGTGGAGGCCCTGTTGTCTTCTGTAAACTTTTGATATGAGAACAAGTGATAACAGGGTATGAGAGCAATATGAGAACAATTAATTAATGCTGGAGAGGATGTGGCAAGATAGCAACTCTTCTTATACATTATTGGTGAGATTGTAAAATGGCACAACCACTCTGGAATGTAGTTTAGCATTTCCTCAGAAAGCTGAGCATATGACCCAGCGA
>NW_006399829.1:4571827-4580154 GCF_000299155.1 Elephantulus edwardii | reverse complement strand
TTTTTTTAAAAGAAGAAATTTAAAAATCATCTTAAGGTTTGAAGCATTAACCATCAATAGTTTGAAGCACTGACCATCAATGATGGAAGACCAGATGAGTTGTGGGATTACATAAAGAATATTATCCATGAAGAAAGCAAATGTCACTAAAAAGACAAAAGATGAAGAAAGAACCAAAATGGATATTAGAAGAGACTGTGAAAATAGCAGTAGAGCATCAAGAAGCCTAAACAAAGGGAAGAGATGCTGAAACAAAAGGACTGACAAGATTTCAAAAAGTCATTAGTCTTGCCAAATTATATCTCCAGTGTCTCCGATGCCTTTGGGTTGAGTTGAGATGGAAGAAGTGGAACCAGGGTGTTCCTTAGAGGCAAGGATGACAAAGCTTCGTCTCATATACTTTGGGCATGTGGTTAAGAGGTGTTAGTCCTTAGAAAAGGACATCATGCTTGGAAAAGTGGAGGGTCAGCAAAGGAGACCTTCAATAAGATGACTGACTAGAACTGTGGGTTCTAGTACGTCAAAGACGTTGAGGATGGAACAGGATGCGGGAGGAGGCGGGGGTTCAAATCCATTGTCCATATAGTCGCCACTAGTCATAGTCAACTTGATAACAACAACAATGCCAGCCAGTGCCATTTCTATCATTAAGGATATTTTTAGATCGAAACAATTTTTTCTGTTGAAATGAGACATTTTGGCTGACAGAAGTAGAGTAAGGCATTACTGCTTTCTTCACTCTCATTATCTGCTCTTATTGATATGACTGTCCTTGGAGAATGGAGTGGGACTGAAGTCTTGAGTTTCAACTTCCTATTTAGAGAGGTAGAATTAGCATAGGCAGAATTGCTTTATTCGATCATTTAAAAAAGAATTCTCTAAAGAAGATCAGAGGTGGTTGTTGTTATGCTCTGTCAAGTTGGAACCAACTCATAGCTGACTTTCCAATACATTTTCAGAGGCTGTAGATTACATGGAAAGAGATTGTCCATCTTTCTCCGTTGGAGTAACTGGTGGATTTGAACTTCTTACCTTTGAGTTGGCAGCATAATTCCTTGCCACTAGGCTATCAGAACTCCTTAGATGTGACTGAATTTATCTAGTGGAGAAGGATAAGACTAAATATTTCAAGGCAAAGAGACAAATGGTAATGTGGAATTGAGGTGGAGATGGCTGTCCCTAGTCTTTGCCCCCGACCAGCAGTATTATACCCTAAAAAAACCTGACTGAAACCTTTGGAGGAGTCTGAAAATAACAAGATATAGTAGTCCTTGGGAATTGACAAGGATGGTGGTTCTTATCCCTGGTAGGTTCTTACCCTTATAGGTAGGTGATAGGCACAAACAAGAATGGAAAGTGGATCAGGGGCCATACAGTTTCCTGGGAACGATCTGATTGTGCTCTGAGCAGACCTTTGGCCAATTTCTGAAAATGAGCATTTTCCTTCCTGGATTTAACATACCAAATGACACATTGTTTGTTTGGAGCATATCTCTGCCAATGTCTGACATAAATTATCTCAATGAACATTCATAGCAGCCCTGAGAAAGAAGTGTTACTATTCTCACAAACAGATTAAAAAAAACCCCAAAACACACAACAACCCACACACACACACCCCAAATCTGAAACCTACAGTCCATTTACATGTAATTAAAAAGTAGCATTAGGATTTCAACCCAGGCAGTTTGACTCCCAAAACCTATGATTGTTGCTCGTATAACTGTTTCTCAAAGTAAAATTAATTATCCTTGCCTATTATGGTTGCCATCACATTATGGTGAGTTAGTGAAGGAGAGGGAGTTGCCTGTGAGAACCAACTCATTGCTGACCCTCCATGTCTTTTGGTTGGCAGTGCAACTTCTTACAACTTGGCCACACTAAAGTTTCCTAACCAGAGCATAACAAACTATAGTCAACATTCAGAAGAATGGGGATCCTAGAACACTGAAGTATGCTTATACCAAACCTATACCTAGACCAGGAAGCTGTTGTCAAAACAGAGTAAGGGAACACTGCATGGTTTAAAGTCAAGAAAGGTGTGTGTCAGGGTTGTATCCTTGTTCCATACCTTTTCACTCTGTATGCTGAATGAATCATTCAAGAATCGGGACTTCATGAAGAATGTGGCATCAAGATTGGAAGAAGACTAATTAACAACCTGCACTATGCATATAACACAATTTTGCTTGCTGAAAGTGAGGAGGACTTGATGCATTTGCTGCAGATCAAGGACTAGAGCCTTCAATATGGATTACACTTCAAGATCAAGAAAATAAAAATCCTAGGTCAACATAAAACACCATGATGGATGGAGAAAAGATTAAAATTGACAACTACTTCATCTCACTTGGTTCCACAGTTCTTTGGTACCAGTTGTCAGGAGATCAGAAGATGTCCACAATTGCAAAAGTCTGTTTCCAAGGATCTCTCCAAAGTCCTCAGGGATAATGTCACTAAAGTGCACCTGATTTTGTCAAAGGTTTTTCCAGTAACTTTCTATGCATCTGAGAACTAGGCAATGAATAAGGATGATAGAAGAACAATTGGTACATTTGAGTTGTGGTATTGAAAAAGAGTACTGAATATACCATTGACGGCCAAAAGAACACCCATAGTGCCCCTTGGAGGCAAGGATGGCCAAGCTTGGTCACACACTTAAGCATGTTGTTAGGAGAGATAATTCTTTAGCAAAGGATATCGTGTAGTGGCGAGTTAGTGGAGGAAAGAAAGAGCTTCAGCTATATGGATTGTTACTATGTCCAAGGCAATAGACTCAAATGTGTCAGGGACAATAAAGATGGCACAGTATATGTCAGAGTTCAGATCTATTCAGATGAGGCCCCTATGAATCATATGTAACTCAAGGGCATCTAACAACAATAACAACAAACAGGGAACTCTGGTAGTGTATGTTAGGTTTGATATGCTAACTAAAAGTTCAATGATTCGAATTCACCAGCTGTTCCTCAGAAGAAAGATGAGAAGCCTCCATCCATTAAAATTTACAGCCTTGGACACTGGATGGAAGGTCTTTCTAAGTCAGAATTGTCTCGACAGCAATGGATTGGGTTTATCTGGTGGATGATGATGAAGGTATTCTGTTTACTAGCTCAGTTAAGATAAACTATAAACAACAACAACAACAACAAAAAACCACAAACCAACACCCAAAACCAAAACCCCAAACTGTTTAATATACAAGGAGAATACAATGACATAGTAATTAACTGCAGGTTTGCATGCCCTCTCAACAATGTTTAGAGAGTGGGTTAGGCTGGAAAAAAGTTCAAGCAGAGTATCAATTTAGCTGGAGTGTGAGCAGTAGTGAAAGGGCAGTGGGGGCCATGTCGGCAAGAGTCAACCCTAAGTAGAAGGCGCCTTTGTATAATGCAACTTCAGTAGTTAGGATTTTATGTTGTGGATGATTACAAGTCACTGAAGGATTCTTATCACGGAGAGGGAGAAAGAAGGTGATGTAATGAAATTATAGCAACAAGAGTATGATGATCTTCCTCTTGTTTCTGTGTGACATCAAGTTGGATTTGGATCATAGTTGACCCCTCCAGCCAGTTTTCAGAAGCAGCAAAATCGTATGGAAGGAGATAGTTCATCCTTCTTCCATTGAGCTGCTGACAGATTCAAATCACTGGCCTTTGGGATTGCAGCAAAGCTTCTTAACATTAGGCTACCAGAGGTCCCTAGGATAACCTTAGAATTTGTTATTTCCTAAGAACTGCACTCCACTTAATCTTTGTATAGTCAGAGGAATTCATGGAACTTGGGGCTAATAAATGGAATGAACAACTTACATGTAAAAGCCACACATATTTCTCTCTACAGTGCTATATATAGCAATGAATGCCTCATTCTTACTTTCTTACTGCTATAGTCTTTCCTCCACCGGAGTTCCAGAAAATTAGAACATCTTGACTGTTTCTTTTATTCAACTCCTTGTCTGTTATGCAATCTCTATGCATTTCTCAGTATTTATCCCTGTAATTGATGGTTCCAGTTGAGAGCAGACTTCCTGGAATAGGTTGGTTCACAAGCCTTGGGAACATTTACACTAAAGCTAAATTTTAGGTAAATTTAATCTCTTGACAGTTTTATATCACATTGTCAAATATGTTTATTTCACTCTAATACACACATATGTCATATACAGATGTTGTGTTCTGTTGAGTCCCTTGTGACTCAAAGGAACCCTATGTAAAATAGCTCTGAACCCTGTTCTATCCTGAGTCAATCTCACTGTCTCCAACACACACATACCCCCCAATACCTCAGTTACTGTGACAATCCATCTCATCTCAGATCTTCCTCTCCTGCACTGTCCCTCCATCTTTCCAAATAATTTGTCCTCCAAACATTGGTCCCTCCTGATTACATGCCCAATAATACATGAGATGGAACTTCAGAATTATTGGCTCCAAGGACAAACTTGGTTTCACCCTCTCTAAGACACACCTGTTCTCTTGGCAATCCATGGTATGTTCAAGACTCTTCTACAGCAAAATTCAAGGGCATTAATTCTTTTCTGTCATCTTTAGTCAATATCCAGCTCTCTGATGCATAACAAGTCATTGTGAAGACCATGGCTTGCATCAGATGCACCTTAGTCTCTAGGCTAACATCATTGCTCTTCAGTACTCTGGAGAGATCCTTGGCAGCAGATTTTCCCCAGTGCAATTAATCTTTTGATTTCCTGGCTACTGGCACTAAGGTTGTTGATTGTGGAGCCAAGGAAGCTGAAGCTGTTAACAATCTCAGTCTCTTTTCCATCTGTCATGATTCTGCAATTGACACAGTGGAGAAAATCTTTGTTTTCTTGATGTTGAGCTTCAATCCATATTAAAGGCTGCAATACTTGACCTTCTGCAACAAATGCTTCAGATTCTCCTCAGTTTCAGCAAGCAAGGTTGTATCATCTGCATAGGGCAGGTTGTTGATGAGTCTTCCTGCAATCCTGATGCCACATTTCTCCTCAAAAAGTCCAGCCTCCCTAATGATCTGTTCCACACATAGATTGTAAAGATATGGAGATAGGATGTATCCCTGATGTACACTTTTTAAAATTTATTTTTCATTAAGCTGTGCTTTCTTGCTCTGTTTAAATAACTGCTTCCTGGTCCAAGTATAAGTTTCACATAAGTACAATTAAGTGTTTTAGCATTCCCATTTTTTTCAAGGTTAGCCACAGTTTTTTTGTGATCCAAACAGTCAAATGCCTTTGCATAGTCAATGAAACACAGAAATTCTTCTGAGACTCTCTGCTTTCAACTAAGATCCATCTAACTTTGTCTAAAATTTCTCTCGTACCACAGACTCTCTTAATCCCTACTTGCACATCTGGTATTATCTGTCAATGTACTGTTCTAATTGTTTTTGTCTAATCTTCAGTAGGACCTTGTATGCATGTGATATTTGTCAGTAATTTCCACACTCTGTTGGGTCACCTTTTTTGAGAGTGGTAATAAATATGGCTCTCTTCCAGTCACCTGGCCAAGTAGCTGTCCTCCAGATTTCTTGCCACAACCTGGTGAGCACATCCAGAAATGCATCTGTCTGTTGAAATATATAAATTGGTATTTCATCAATTCCTGGGGACTTATTTTTTTCCAATTCCTTCAGAGAAGCTAGAATTTCCTCCTTCATCACCATTGTCTCTTGATAATATGCTCTTTCATGATCTTATTTCTTTCAATTATTTTTGGCACAGTAAATGTGTATACTCCTTTCATCTTCTTTTGATGCTTCCCGGACATTTGTCCCATAGCATTCTTCAGTTCCTTCAGCTTAAGAAATGCTGAGAGAGTTTGTTCCTTTTCTTTCTCTGACTCCACCTCTTCATGCATTTCATTATAATATTTGTTTTGTCCTCTCATGTTGCTCTTTGAAATCTTCTAATCAGCTCCTTAGCTTCTTGATTTCTTCCCTTTAGTTTGGTTTCTTAGAACTCCAGTGTAATATACAGAGTTTCTCATAACATTCATCTTGATATTTTCTTCTTCCTCTGTCTTTGCAATGACCTTTTGCATTCTTCATAGATGATATTTTTTAATATTCTCCCACAGCTCATTTGGTCTTCAATCATTAGTAGTGTTCAAGACCTCAAACTTGTTCCTGAAATGATTTTTAAGTTTAGGTGGTATATATTCAAGCTCAAACTTTGGTTCTTGTGAATATACCTTAATTTTCTTTAGCCTCAGTTTGAACTTGCATGTGAGTAGTTGATGATCTGTTCTGCAATCAGCGCCTGGACTAGTTTTCACAGCTCGTTTTAAGTTTCTCCAGTTATCTTCCCCCCCCCACACACAGATGTAATCAATCTGATTCCTCTGTAGACTATCCGGTGAAGTCCATGTGTATTGTTGTTGTTGTTAGGTGCCATCCAGTCGAGTAAGACTCACAGCATCCCTATCAACAAAACATCTGAAACCAGTTCTGTCCTGAGCCATCCTCACACTTGATACACAAGAGACCATTGCAACAGTCACTCTTGTCAATCCACCTGGTTGAGGGTCTTCCTCTCCTTCGCCAACCCTCTAACCTTCCCAACATCATCTCCCTTTCCAAGGAATAGCACTTCCTAGCAATATGTCTTAAGTATGTTAGGTGAATCCTCATCATTCTTAGCTCCAAAGGACATTCCTGTGGCATCCTCTCCAAGGTATATCTATTTGTTCTATTGACCGTTCATGGAATGCTCAGCACTCATCTCCAACACCAGAACTCAAAGGTATTAATTCTTTTTCTGTCATTCTTATTCATTTTCAAGGTCTTAGATGCTTAACTAGTAATTGGGAAGACCATGGCCTGAATCAGTTGCATCTTAGTCCTAAAACTGACAGCACTATTCCTCAATAATTTTAAAAGGTCCCTAAAGGCAGATTTTCCATTGCAATGTGTCCCCTTATTTCCTGACTGCATGTACCGAGGGTGGTAATTGTGAATCCAAGTAAGATGAAGCTGTTGACAATTTCAGTCTTCTCTCCATCAATCATGATCTTGCCTATTGGTCCAGTGGTAAAAATCTCTGTTTTCTTGATATTGAGATGCAACCCACACTGAAGGCTGCATTCCTTGATCTTCTACAAGTGCTTCAAATCCTTCTCACTTTCAGCAAGCAAGATTGTGTCATGTGCATAAAACAGTTTATTGATGAGTCTCCCTCCAATCCCGATGCCACACTCCTCTTCAAAGAGTCCAGCTCTCAGATAATTTGGTCAGCATATAGATTGAACAGGTATGGTGTCAGAATACATCCCTGACACACTCCCTTTCCAATTCCATACTATGTAGTGCTCCCCCGTTCCATTCGCACAAAAGCTTCCTTATCCAGGTGTAGGTCCCTCATGAACACAATCAAGTGCTCTGGGATTCCCATTCTTCTCAATGTCAGCCACAACTTGTCATAATCCATACAGTCCAATGCCTTTGCATAGTCAATAAAGCACAAATAGATATTCTTCTTGTATTCCTTACTTTCAGCCAGGATCCATCTGACATCCGGAATGATATCCCTGTTGCCATGGCCTCTCTTAAATCCCTCTCGAACTTCTGGCAATTCCCTATCTATGTACTGCTCCAGCCATTTTTTTATTGATCTTCAGCAGTATTTTGCTTTCATGTGATAGCTATGATGTTTTTGTTTTTTGTTAAGTGCCATCGAGTGGTAGGCAACTCATAGCGACCCTATAAAGGAAAGTCCGTGTGTGATTTTCATCCTCTCTCTAGGTTCATAGGGATTCCGGAGGCAAGCTATTACAGAAGTAATATCAATGATAATGTGTAAAATACTGAAATGTTGGGCCATGCCTAGTGTCTTGGGAGACTTAGTGTCAGCTGCACGCAGCCTCTGGCTTCTTGAGGAAAGGCAGATATGGAAGGTTCTGGGCTCTTGTATTCTTTTGGCCCCAAGTGGGGGTTGGCAGAATGGACCTAGCAGATGAACTGGGGATCTCTGACCCAGAGTTTGCCAGCATTTGGGAGTGCCGGAATGGTAAAATACTGAAGCCTGCGGCCCTTGGGCCCATCTTTCATTTATTTTTGTTCAAACATTCTTCTAGGTCTTATAGCCCTGGTGTGTCCACTTGCCTTACAGCTACAACTTGTGGTTGCTGTGAAGCTGAACACTGTGACACTGATGTGTCAAATGCGTTAATGGTTACCCTTCGCCGACAGTGTTTCGTGGAGCTCCCTGATTAAAACAAGCATGGAAGTAGGAGTGACATCCACTCTTTTAATATCAAGTAATATCAGTGATATCGTTCGATAATTTCCACACTCATCTGGATCACCCTTCTTGGGAATAAGAACTAGAC
>NW_006399829.1:4569267-4570512 GCF_000299155.1 Elephantulus edwardii | reverse complement strand
TGTCAATCCATTTCATTTCACCAGTGTCTAGTATGTCAATATTTGTGTGTTCCATTTCTTCTTTAAATATCTCTAATTTTCCTATCTCTCACATTCTCTGGTCCAATCACTAGGGTCTGCTTACAATTGTTCCTCCTCCTTTGTATTTCCATATTTCAGGGCTCAGCCACAGTGCCATACTGTGTTGCGCATGGGGTTTTCCAAGGCCTGTTATTTTGGAAGCGGATAGCCAATTCTTTTCCCTAGTCTGCTCTAATATGGATGCTCAGCTTTGAGCAATATTTGACAGAAGCATTTTAACTAAAAGAGCAGATGAGAGACCTTTCTCTATTACACAATTAATATATCAGATGTTGGTCCCAGGCCTTTCTGCTTTGGCGCATGAATTGTACTTTCCACCTTCCACCTGGCTCTGCCAGGATCCAGCTCAGTTCCCTCTCGTAACCTCTCCAGCATCTCCCACTCCTCCTATCACCAGCTGCCCTTTTTAATGGTCAGGCCTCCATCCACCTCTGCGCACCCTTTTCCTCTCCACTCCACTGTGATGCTGTTTCTCTTGACATTCAAACTCCATGGAGGGTGGTGTGGGAGACCTTTCAGGAGAACTTTATTGATTCAAATATCTAGATGGCATACTGTTGTTACGGGTCTTGGCCATAAACTAGGAAGAGAAATCAAGAATTTGAAATCAGTTGAGTTTGAAATCACCCTTGGTTGAGAGGCTAGAGAAAGCATCAACAGTATGCACTGTGTTAGAGTTTTTCTGTGATGCAGACAGGTTCTGAAGAGCTTCTATCCCTGAATCTCCTCCCTCCTCTTTGTTTTCTTTCCTAGGGACCTCAGGCCAGTTGGGGAAACTAGATGGCCCCACCACAAAGAGAGTAGGGTGGGCGACGACTATGGAGGCTGAAAGCCAAAGACATGCACATATTAATTTTTTCAGACTTTCTTTGACCAAGGCTAAAATGAAGTCTCACCCACTGTCATCCCATCAATTCCAACTCATAGCCATCAAATAGCACAGAATAAACTGCCCTCTAGAATTTCCAAGCCTATAAATCTTTGGAGACGTAGATTGCCACATTTTTCATCTTCAGAGCAGCTGGCAATCTGGAATTGTTTACTTTTAAAGTTAGCTACAAAATACTTTAGCCACTGAATCACTAGTACTCCTTAAAAGAAAACTTGTTGTTTTTATGTGCCATCGAGTCATTTGCAACTCATAGCGATCCTATGTACAAGAGC
>NW_006399829.1:4528053-4568262 GCF_000299155.1 Elephantulus edwardii | reverse complement strand
AGTTTCAATCCATTTTGAAGACTGCAGTCCTTGACCTTCTGCAGCAAGCGTTTCAGGTCCTCCTCAGTTTCAGCGAGCAGGGTTGTGTCATCTGCATAATGCAGGTTGTTGACGATTCTTCCACCAATCTTTTTATGGTTAGAAGTTAACAAAATTGAATTGGTAAATTTTTATTTTTATCTTCTTTTCTAAAATTGATTTTAATAAAAATTTATAGAGACTTTGGATTTCCATTCATTCATTGTTTACACACTTTCTTCACTGTCCACCCCTCCTCCTCCCCATTACCTTTGCTCTTTGAAAAGTAAAAATAAAAAATCTTTCATTGTTATACAATGCCTCATCCCAACCCCCACTATGTACCTCTCATTCTGGACTCTTGTCATGACAATAATACCTAATCATATATTCCTCCTAAACAGTTCTCTCTCTCATCTGCTTCAATGCTGTATACATTATTTATCCCCTCTTAGTAAGGTTATTTTAAAGCTTAAATTCTATAATATTTATTCAACACAGTCTGATCCGAAGGAGGAACTTGCTACCAACTCTAGCAGATTAGAAGGGTTACTGTTGCTAGTAGGTGCTGTTGAGTAGACTCCACCTCACGGTGATTATGTGTACATCTGACTGAAACCTGGCCTGCACCAAACTCACAATGAGCTTAAGCCCTTGGCTGCTTTCACTGTGTGAATTCATCTCCTTATGGCTGTTCCTTTCCTTCTCTGACATCCTATTTGTCTAACCATGTCTTTTTCCCAGGGCTATCCCTTCCTGAAGACATGCCCAAAGTAGAAGAGAAGATGTCTCGTCATCCTTGCCTCTAAGGAACACTCTGGCTGCACTATTTCCAACACAGATTTGCTTGTTCTTTTGGCAGTTCATGGTATAACCAACACTTTTTACCAACACCGCAACTGAAAGGTATCAATTCTTCTTCAGTCTTCCTGATTCGTTGTCCAACTTTAATATGCTTTTGAAGCAATTTAAAATGCAATGGGTGCGTCAAGTGCACCTTAATCTTTAAACCAGTATCCTTTCTTTTTGGCATTTAAAAAGATATTTTGATCTTCTTTACTGCGGCTACCACAAGTGTTGTTTGAAGGACCAACTAATATGAAATCCTTGACATCTTCACTATTTTTTCCCATTTATCATGATGATGCCTAAGAGACAAAGACATTGATAGTGCTTATGTGTGAAGAAAGAACGCACCTCCCTCCACAGTTCTGTTATTGCAATATTTGCTCTAGACAAAGATTAGAAACAGACACAAGGAATTTTACACACTATTTTTCTGTAGAGTGTTGAGAAAAATTCCGTTACCAAGTCTACGCTTTACGACTACTGGTCTTTCTTCCCTGCCCCCAACTTTTGCATTCCAGACACCTATAATTATTAATGAATCTTGGTTGAATGCTTGATCTATTTCTGACTGCAAAAAATGGTAGAAATAATTTCTTTTCTCCTCTTTGGCTCTGGTTGTTGGTGCATATATCTGAATGATAGTGGTATTAACTGGACTTCCATGTATGAGTATGAATATTATAACATGGATATTATCCTGTCACAACATTGTATTCAAGATCAACTTTTTTCACTATGAATGTGATCCCGTTTTTCTCATCATTTCATCTCTGGCACAGCAGACAGTGTAATTGACTCCAAATGTTCTGTGCCTAGTATGTTTATACTTAAGCGTTCTATTTCTTTCTTAACAATGTTCAGTTTTCCTACCTTCATACTTCCCACCATGCAAAGTCATTTAACTGTGTGGATCACAACAAGTTGAGGCTCATTTTGAGAAGAATGGGAATTCTAGAATATTTGATTGTGCTCATGTGAAACCTATACTTGGACCAGAAAGCAGTGGTTAGGGCAGAACAGAGGAAACACTGAATGGTTCAAAATCAGGAAAAGAATGAATGACTCAGTGATGCATCTCGTCTCCATACCTTTTTCCAATCTATACACAGAACAGATAATTTGTGAGGCTGGACGTAATAAGGAGAAATGTGGCATTAGGATTGGAGGAAGTCTCATCAACCTACATTCTGCATATGACACAACCTTGCTCACAGAAACTAAGAAGGACCTGAAGTTTCTACTGCAGAAGTTAAAAGACTGCAGTCTTCGGTATGGATTGAAGCTCACCATCAAGAAGACAAAGATTTTCACCACTGGTCCAATTGGCAGCATCATGATAGATGGAGAAGAGATAGAGATTGTTAACAATTTCAGCTTGCTTGACTCCACAATCAACACTCTTGGCATCAGCAGTCAAGAAATCAAAAGATGAGTTGCTCTGGGGAAGGCGGTTGCCAGGATCCTCTCAAAAGTGCTGAAGAGCAACAATGACTGGAGAATGAGGTATGCCTGAGTGAGGCCATGGTCTTTCTAATTACTTGTTAAGCATCAGAGAGCTAGACAATGACCAAAGATGACAGAAGAAGAATTGATGCCTTTTTGCTGTGGTTCTAGAGAAGAGTATTAAACATATTATGGACTGCCAAAAGAACAATTAGGTTTTATCCTAGAGAGGGTGAAACCAGCTTGCTCCTTGGAGGCAAAGATTTTACAATGGAGATAAGTGTGTCAGAGACAGTGGGACTGGTTTAGGATAGAGCAGAGTTCAGAATTATTGTAGATAGGGTTGCTATGTGTTGCAGGTGATTAGAGGGCACATAACAATAACAAAAACACTGGGGGGAATGGAACACCAACTGTCTTAAGTGGAAAAAAGAGGGGGTTTGGCTTTTGTAATAATTCCATTCAGAAATGAATGGCGCAGCTATGTACGGTGTATAACATCACTAGCTATCCCTTTCTTCTGATCTCTGCATTGGTTCAGTGGTCAAAAGGCTTCTCTCCAGGGGGACAGGGATAGCTGCCAGAAGCTCCAGAGTTACAGTTTACCAGCCAAGAAACAGGGAGCAATGCTTCTTTCCAATAACTCCATTAAGCCAACCTCCCAAAAGACTGATGTGCCTTAAAAGCCATTACAATCTTAGGAATTATTAGGGAATTAATATAACAAACTTTTTGTGTGAAATATATGCATTGTGCCAAGAATATAGCATAAAACTCTGACGAATTCAAGTTAAAAAAAAGAAATAGGCTAAATAATGGTCAAGCAAAGGTAATTATCCTGACAAGATGTGAAGGGAACTTAATCTGAGGACGTAAAGTAAGGTTAGACTCCAGTTTAAAAAAAATGAGAGCCTCCAACTTGTGCATACCAAATTGTATAGAAGAAAAATGGGAATAAGGTTGACATCTCGTCTATAGCTCTCAGTCCTTCGAGTAGACGGTCTCGCACATTTATAGGGCTTCTGTAAGAAGAAAGAATGTGCTTCCCTCCACATTTTTGTTCTAGCTAAATATCTTTTAGACAGATTTATTGTTTCTACTGCAAATTCACCTGCCATCATGACTTGAAAACCAGTTTACAAAGATCGACCTGCATTTACATTGGCTTTGTTCTTTTCTGCACTTCTTACTCCTCCTTCCTTTCCTTCTCCTCATCCTCCTCCTCCTTCTCCTCCTTCTTCACACATTTAGTTATTTAACTTTATTAATAACTTTATATTGGAGATTTTAATAGTACCTACAACACAGAACTTCTATGATAAATAATGTCATTAATTTGTACGGTGCATAACATAGTAGCTAGCACACAGTAAACACCTAATAAGTGGCAGGTGTTGCTATTACTGTATAGTAAATCTAAGGCCTTTGTAAAACATTTTCTAACTTCACTTAGATATTTATTTAACCAACAAAAAAAATAGAATGATTTTATTATAGTTGAACAAATTAAAATTGCAAGGAACTTAGTGGAAATATATTTATTCTAAAAATACAAACAAGACATTTCAATCATTTCTCAAACTAGATGATAAAACTGATTAGTTGTTGTTAGGTGCCGCTGAGTCAAGTATGACTCATAGCGACCCTATGAACAGAGGATCTGAAATCTTTTCTATCCTATGTCATCTTCGCACTTCCTGACACATGAGAACCCATTGCAGCAGTCACCATAACAATTTACCTGTTTGAGGGTGTTCCTTTCCTTCACCCACTCTCCACCCTTCCCAACATCATGTCCCTCTCCAAGGAATAGCACCTCCTAGCAATATGTCTAAAGTATTTGAGGCGAAGCCTCATCATTCCGGCCTCCAAAGAGCACTCTGGCTGCACTCACTCCAAAACATATCTGTTTGTTCTCTTGGCCGTCCACGGGATGTTCAGTGCTTTTCTCCAAAATCGCAGCTCAAAGGTGTCAGTTCTTTTACTGTCATCCTTATTTATTGTCCAAAATTTCAAAAGTAGGAAACAGTGAAGAAGGAATAGTAGTTGGAAAATAGAGGCTTGGCGATAGAAATGAGGCTGGAAATAGAATGATTGAATTTTGTATTTACAATGACTATTCCTTGGCGCTATTCCTTAGAAAGGGACATGATATTCGAAAAGGGTGGAAAGTCAGCAAATACCTCTTTTAAAGGCACAAACTACTACTTTACATATGGATTTCACGTAAAGGACTGCATAGGAATCTGATTTAGTACATTTGTGGAAGAAATCATTGAGGAAACTCGATATTGGCAGTCAAAACTAGGCTGGGGTGAATTGGGTCAGATTCTGAATTGTTGTTGTTGTTGATTGCCTTCGAGTTGAGCAAGACTCATAGCGACCCTATGAACAAAAAGACTTGAGGCCCCTTTACAACTATCAACATTTATCAAAGTTCATAGAGTTTCTGGAGGCAAGTTGTTTAGCAAGTGGATGCCACTCCTGTTAGCAAACCTGTCATAGTATGCTATTGTTGTTATGTGCCATTGAGTCTCCTATGATGCATAATGATACTGTGCAGCAGCTCTAAACCCTTCTCTGTCCTGAGCCAGTCTCACTAATGCTGACACACCAACCTCCATCACCTCAGTTATTGTATCAATCCGTCTCATTCAGGGTCTCTCTCTCCTGCGCTCTCCATCCACCCTTCTGTAAATGATGTCCTTCTCCAAGGACTGATCTCTTCTGGCCACAGGACCAAAGTAAGTGAGGTGGAGCTTCAAAATCCTAGCCTCCAAGGAAAGACTTTGTTTCACCCTCTCCAAGACAAATCTATTTGTTTTCTTTGCAGTCCATGGTATGTTCAAGACTCTTCTCCAGCACCACTTAGTTAGTCGTTGTCCAACTTTCTGAAACATAACAAGTAATTGAGGAAACTATGGCCTAGATTAGGTACAGCTTTGTATCTAGACTGACATCATTGCTCTTCAGCACTCTGGAGAGATCCATGACAGCAGATTTTCCCAATGCAATTTGTCTTTTTATTTCCTGACTCATGCAATTTCAAATTAAGGCTGAAAAAAATTTCAAGAAGTCCACAGAAACCAAGATAGGATCTTGGATCAATTCCATCTAAATTTCAAGATCATCTTAAGAATAGGTTTGAGGCACTGAACGCCAATGATCAAATACCAGGTGAGGTGTGGAATGATATCAAGAATGTCATCCATGAAGAAAGCAAACGATCATTATGAAAACAGATGAGAAAGAAAAAATAAAAATGAAAGTCATAGAAGACTCTAAAGATTACTCTGGAGCACTGAGAAGCAAAAACAGAAGGAAAACATCTTAAAGTAGAAGAGCTGAACAGAAGATATTGAAAGGGCAGCTTAGCGGCACAAAGCAAAGTATTATAATGGAATGTGCAGAGAGATGGAATTGGAGAATAAAAAGGGAAGAACTTTCTCTGAATTTCTCAAGCTGACAACTGAAAAACAAACTTAAGCCTCGTGTTGCAATAGTCAAAGATACTATGGCAATATACTGAATGGCCGAGAAAGCATCGAAAGAAGATGGAGGGAGTACACAGAATTACCGCACCAGAAAGAATTGATTGATAAAGGTGATGGAGAAAAGGGGGAAAAAAGTTCTCATAACTTCCCAAGCCCTACCAAATAGTTAAGGGAGCTATGGGGACTATGAGATGAGGGCTATGGGGTAAGAAGTTGTATTGTCAATGCAAAGTTGCACAGTTCTTATCTACCATCTGCTCCAGAGGAGAGAGGTGAGCAGTTTCCTCCCATGTGATTTATTGCCTCTGAAAACCCACTGGAAGGTCTTGATGGTACACAACACGGAATAACTTGATATCATTGTTGCTGCTGTTTGTCACCGAGTCAGAACTATTTTGGAGCTGATCCTCTAGTGGGATATCAGAGGCTCTAAATTGCATAGGAGGGAATTGCCCATCTTTCTTCTGTAAACCAAAAGGTGGACTTGAACAGTGTGCCTTCAGATCGGCAACACAATCCCTTTCAACTATGCCACAAGGCTCCCTTTTTAAGAGAACTGGTTGAAAAAAAATAACTTTAGGTCATGTAAATTTTGCTAGAAAAAATTTATAAGTATGCAACCCAATTAATAGATGGAAACTAGTAGTAGTCATGATAAACTGGTTAATGTTAGAACAAGTAAACAGAACTTTAGAGTGCACGTAAAATTAAGACTTATTTTTTTATGCACTGTGTATGTTCATGGAAAATTTTAATTCAGGGACTTAATCTGATTTAAAGCTATTATATTAAATGTTTTGGGAGTAAGAATGGCATCCACTTCCTAAAACACATTCATTTAGAAATTATGAACTTTGAGAAACAATAGTTACAGAAAGACTTCATGTCTTTTGTTCACAGGGTAGCTATGAGTGGAGCTCGACTTGACAGCAATCAACAACAACAACAACAACAACAACGACATACTAAATCTTAGTTGCCATGGAGAGAAAAGAAGTGCAATGAACGGTCTTACACTGGCAGTATGTAATCACTGTGTAGTGACCCAAAACACTCCTAACTATAATCACTGGCCAGTCTTGCCACCTGGCTCAGGGAGTACAGTTCAAAAAAAAAAAATCTATCTCTATCTCTATCTCTATCTCTATCTCTATCTCTATCTCTATCTCTATATCTATCTATATCTATCTATATCTATATCTATCTATATCTATATCTATCGTCAACTTCCATTACCACTTGTGGATTAGGTTATATCCCTTAAAATTGTATATTGTCAATCTTTCTATGCTGATGATTTTAAACACAGTTAGTAAGGTGTTGTCTTTCAGACACTAATGAGACAAGATATAGAAGAGATTAAGCAAGCAAGTGAAGAAGCAGAGATGTGAGATATAAGATTCTGAGATATATAAAGATTTCCCGGGATTAGACGTTCTAGCCAGGACTACCCTCCAGAGTCCACACACAAATAAATCTCCCCTTCAGCTGGCATCCCGATTTCAGGGTAAGGACTTGCAATGCAAAGGTATGTTCCAGTCCACCAGCTGTACCATAGGAGAAAGATGGGAGGTTTCTCATGGCATTTACTGCATCTGGAAGCCCACCAGAAGATAAGCAACAAGTCAGTTCTGACTCGAAGGCACACAACAACAGTAATGAGCTTCCCAAAGGCTAAAAAACAAGTTTCTGTTTGCTAAAACTGACCATTTGTAAGATTTATTTTATAACAGCATTGGATAATTAAAGTATTTCTGCAGTAGTTCCATGATTTTTGTTCAAGATGTACTCATAGAAGATTATATTTTTACCTTATAATAGCATCGATATGCAAAGTAAGAATTTTCAACAATCTCAATCTTTAATTAAGCAAGATGGAACCAGAATTTTTTCAGCAATAATTTTTTTTTATTGGCTTGCTAACAAAGTTCATCTACATTGTGTTTCACACTGTTCTTCATTCACATTGTGTTTCATACAATCATTCTCATGCATTATGGCTTACAAAACTAATCACCATTGGATCTTACCCATCATTGCCTTATGTTTTTGCTTGGATCCTTCCCATTTCCTTCCCGAACCCCTCCTCCACTCACCAAACTGTGTAAGCCTGTGTTTTCTCCCCTCCCCATCCTCTGCCCTCATCCCTTTAAGTTTTCATATGTGTTTTATTAGTTACCCTTCTATTTTTACAATAATGGTCCTATGCAATATTTGTCCTTATGAGACTGCATTAGTTCACACAGCATAATGCTCTCCAAACCCTCCCAAATTACATAGTATTTTTTGAAATTTTTGTTCCTGAATGATTCAGTTTTCCATTGTATGAATGTACCACAATATCTCAATTCATTCAGTTGTGTTTTGACATTTGGTCTGTTTGCATGCTCTTGGGAAGGTGAATAATGCTACTATGAACATTGGTGTACAAATCTCGGTTTGTGTCACAGTTCTAATTTCCTTGGGATATATTCCTAGTAGTGGAATAGATAGATCATATGGAATTTCTATGTTAGAATCTTTGAGGAAATTCCAACCAGTCTTCCCGAGTGGTTGCACCATTTTACAATCCCATTGACAGTGTATGGGAGTTTCCATCTCTCTACATCCTCTCTCTAACATTTATTGCTTGCTACCCTACTAAACTTTGCCACTGCTACTTTGCAGGGGTGAGATGGTATCTCATTGTGGCTTTGATTTGCACCTCTCTTATTGTCAGTAATTTTGAGCATTTCTTCATGTGTCTGTTGGTCATCTGAATGTCTTCCTCTGTGAAAAGTCTTTTCATGTTGTTTTCCCATTTTGTAATTGGGTTATCAGTCTTTCTCTTCTGGAGGTCCAGGAGTATTCTGTAAACTTTTGTTATGAGACCATTGTCTGATGCTATTGCCCAATGTTTGTTTCAAGTCACTACTCTTTCTTTTCACCCTGTTGAGAAAAGTTTTTGATGAGCACAGAGATTTAATCTTTAGAAAGTTTTATTCATCAATTTTATCCTCTCCAGATTATGCATCTCTGGCTTTGTTTGACAGTATCCTTATACCATAGGCTAGGCCTTCTAAGCTTTGTCCTAGTTTACATCTGATGAACTTTATGGTTTGGGGCTTTACTCCCAGGTCTCTGATCTATCTTGAGTTGCTTTTGTGTATGGTATGAGATGTGGTTCCTGTTTCAGCTTTCTGCAGGTGGTAGTCTAGTTTTGCCAGCACCATTTGTTGAAGAGGTTGTCATTTCCACATTTGATAGGTTTTATTTCCATGTCAAATATCATTTGACCCTAGATAGATGGGTCCATTTCTGGGTTCTAAATTCTGTCCCACTTGTCTTTGTGCCTGTTACTGTACAAGTGCCATGGTATTTTGGTTACTATCACTGAGTTGTACGTTTTGTGATGAGGGAGTGCTTTGCCTCCCACTTAATTTTTCTTGTTCAGAAGTGCTTTACTTATTTGGAGTCTCTTTCCACTCAAAATAAACTTTACAATTTCCCCTTCAATCTGCTTGAAAATGAATATGGTATCTGTCCAGGGATTGCATTGAACATGCAGATTGTTTCTGGTAAGATTGTCATTTTCACAATATTGAGTCTTCTTACCCATGAACAAGGCAGTTTTCCATTTATTTAGGTCTTCTATTGTGTTTTGCAGAATTGTTCTGTAGTTTTCTTTGTACAGGCCTTTTGTGTCTCTAGTTATGTTCATTCTCAAGTATCTCAATTTGTGTTTGACTATTGTAAATGTTATTGCTGTAGAAGTTTCCTTTTCTTTGTTACTGTAAAGGAATAATATTGATTTTTGGATCTTGATTTTGTTTCCTTCCACCCTACTAAATTGGTCTACTAGCTCAAACAGGTTTTCAGTTGTGTCGTAGGTGTTCTCTGTGTACACTATTATATCATGGAGTTGAGCTCATGTTCTTATAATTTTCTTTCTTCTAGAGGCTGTAGGACTAGATTGTTATTATTTTTCTATTTGATGAAGGTGTTAAGGTAGATCATTAATTTTGCCTTTTAAATTTTTTTATTTTTAAAATGTATATTTATCTTGTATATCTTTTATTTGTATTTATATTCTTATTATTTTTTATTTTATATTGGTTTACTTACAAAGTTCATATACGTTGTTTTCACACAGATCTTTCCCCTTTCCTTTAACCACTCCTCTGTGCACACATCAAATTGTGTGACCCTATAATTAAGTCTTCATCTCCCCACCTTGTAGCCTCATACTTGTTCTACAATAATGGTCTTATACAGTATTTGTCTTTATGAGACTGAGTTAGCTCACTTTATGTGTTTGCCTATTTCTGTGAACTGGCTACTGAAGACTGCCTTAGCTGCTTCCGAGAGGTTTTGGCATATTTTTATCATCATTTGTCTTGAGGAACTTTTTTATTTCATTCTTTATCTCTTCTATAATGGGTTATAGAGTTGTGTTCTCTTGTTGTTGTTATGTGCCATTGAATCACCTTTCACTCATAGTGATTGTATCTACGCTAACTCTGAAACATGCTTTATCCTGACACAACCTCATCATCTCTGACAGACCTAATGCCACTTCTCCAGTCATTGAGTCAATCCATCTCATCAAGGATCTTCCTCTTCTGTGCTGTCCCTCTACCTTTCCAAGCATGATGTCCCTCTCCAAGGACTGGTCCCTCCTGAACATGTGCCCAAAGTTTGTAAGACAAAGTCTGAAAACCCTTCCCTCCATGGAACAGCCTGGTTTCACTCTCTCCAGGGCAGATCTGTTTGTTCTCTTGGTGGTCTATGGCATGTTGAACACTCTTCTTTAGCACCACAACTAAAAGGCATCGATTCTTCTTATATCATGCTTAGGTATTTTCCAGCTCTCAGATGCATAGCAAGTAATTGTGAATTACTGCCTGGATCAGGTGAATCTAACTCTCCAAACTGACATCGCACTCCTAGCAGGATGTTATTTACTCCCACATTGGTGGTTTTATAAGCTTCACCCTCTTTAGATTAATTTCTATATTGATGACATTGTGGTCTGAGAAGATAATTGAGTAATTTCAATGCTTTTAATTTTTTGAGACTTGCTTTGTTTGCTAATATGGTATCAATTCTAGAAAACGTGTCATGTGCCCTTGAGAAGAATGTGAATTGAATTATAGTTGGGTGCAGTACACAGCATATATCCACAAGGTCAAGTTGGCTGAATGCATAATTTATATTTTCTCCATGTTTGTTAAGTTCCTTTTGAATTGGCCTATCCTTTGGTGACAGTAGCTTGTTAAAGTCTCCTAAAAGTAGTGTGATGCTAATTCTTTCTTTAATCTTGTTAACAGTTGTTTTATGTATTTATATTAGAATTTTAGACAAATAAGATACATTGAAGAAGAAATTATTATTAAAAAACAAAGAAACCTCCTATAATATGATAATTTGGAAAATTATGGACGAAGCCTATTCATATTGCAAAATATGCTAAGCCATGTTCTGAAACATCAGAGAACGTATAACTGAAAAGTTCAGCTGCAAAAAGAGGTGGATCAAATGAACCATCTTTGTAGAATTCAGGAATAAAGCTGGCATCATTCAAGAAGAATTTTTAGGGAGTGTTAATGTCTAAAGCATGGACGATGCCCCAGGGTTTGATATTGTCATACTACCCAAAACTGTGATATTTGTGACTGAAGGGAACGTATATGTAAATAAATAAATATTGGTGGATTTATGGAAGTCTACATTGAGTAGGGAATACTAGTTGATTTAAAATTAAGAACAGAATGCATCAGGGTTGTATTCTTTCTCCATATGTATTCAGTCCGGAGGTTCTTGTTGTTATGTGCTGTCCAGTCACCTGCAACTCTTAGCGACCCTATGGACAACAGCTCTAAACCCTGCTCCAGACTCTTACCTCCGCTTCTAATGGTGTAACAGTTTGAAGCTCTCAGCTCATGTAGGTTTGTAGTTCAACATGGCTGCTCCTTTCATGGTGATCAGGTTTCCTCACTGGTGGTGGTAAGAGATCTCGCCTTCTGCTTCTGAATTGCTCAATATCAAGAGTAGCCAATTACTTTATGAATTAATAGATAGGCTGATGTTTTTGCTATTTTTATGTGCCATTAAGTTGCTGGTGACTTATAGTGACCCTATGTACAACAGCCCTAAACCCTGTTCTATCCTGTGCCAATACTAATGTCTTTGATACACCAACCCCCATTATCCCAGTCACTGAATCAATCCATCTCATTGACCTCTTCCTCTCTTGTGCTGTCCCTCCATCCTCACAAGCATGATGTCTCTTTCCAAGGACTGGACTGGTCTCTTCTTGCAAAATGCCCAAAATATGTCAGATGGGGCTCCAGAATCCTTGACTCCAGGAAGCAGTCTGGTTTTATCCTCTCTAAGAGCAGTGGCCTAGCAGACAGAAAGCCAAGATCTCAAGCCAAAGGTGGGTGACTACTCTGCAGCTCTCAGGCCTGCCTTTAGTTGTTTTTGGCGAAACATTCTTCTAGGTTGTGTAACCCTGGTATGTCCACTTGCTGTACAGAGGTAACTCGTGGTTGCTGTGAAGCCAAACACTGTGACACTGATGAGTCAAATGCGAGAATGGTTACCCATGGCGGACAGTGTTTGGTGAAGCTCCCTGATTAAAACAAGATTGGAAGCAGGAGTGGAATCCATTTCCATAATAGCTTGCCTCTGGAAATCCTATGAACCTGGAGAGAGGACGAAGTTATATGGGAGGTGTCCAGGACTTTCGTTCATAGAGTTGCTATGAGTTGCCTGTGATTCGATGGCACTTAACAACAACAACTAGGACAAACCTGTTTGTTCCCCTAGCAGTCCATGGTATATTTAATAGTCTTCTCCAGCACCACAGCTCAAAGGTATCTATTCTCCTTTTATCATCCCTAGTCATTGTCCAGCTGTCTGATGCATAACACTTAATTCAGAAGACTATGGCCTGGATCAGGTGCACCTCAGCCTTCAGACTTAATCATTGCTCTTCAGTACTTTGGAGAGGTCCACACAGCAGGCTTTCCTAGTGCAATTTGTCTTTTAATTTCCTGGCTTCTGGTACCAAGAGTTTTGATTGTGAAGCCAAGCAAACCAAAGCTGTTAACAATCTCAATCTCTTTACCATCTATCATGATGCTGCCATCCATAGGCTAACATGATCGATTAGGAAGTCCTGCCCATCTACATATCAAAGACAAATGAAGGCTAGGAAAGTCATATTGGAAAATAAACTCCACAGCACCTAACAACAGCAAGTGTTGGCAGAGAGAGGCTAAGGTTGATAGTATCTCCATGGGCAAACAGAGAGAGTATCATGTCACAGAAAATTATCCTTAAGCTTTGTAACCTAATGAAATTTCTTCTGTTAGATTTAGACTTTTTCTGGGACACATGGACATCTTATTTATTCAACATCTCCATTCTAAAATAGAAATGTGCTTTCTGTGCCTGTGGGGTGGGTTTTTTAAAAAATTTTAAAATAAAGTTACTGTTATATAATGGTTTACTTACAAAGTTTGTAAACAATGTTTTTCACACCACATCTCTCCAATTTTCTTTGCACACTCCTCCCTCAAACCATTAAATTGTGTGAACTGAATAAAGCCACACCTCCACCCCATCCTCACTGCTGTGCTCGTGCCTTCCCCTTGGATCCTATGCCTATGTTTTTGTTGTTAGGTGCCATCAAGTCATGTATGACCGATAGAGATCTATGCACAGTAGATCTGAACCCTGTCCTGTCCCGTGCCATCCGCACACTTCCTGACACACTAGAGCCCAATGAAGCTGTATCTGTGTCAGTCCACCTGGTTGAGGGTCTTCCTTTCTTTCACATACCCTCTGTCTTACTGAGTGTCATGTGCATTTCCAAGGAATAGCTCCTTCTAGTACCATATCTGAAGTTTGAAATATGTGAGGCAGAACTCTATCACCTATGCCTCCAACGAGCATTGTGGCTACAGTTTGCCAAGAATGTTCGTTTGCTCTTTTGGCACTCCATGGCATCATCAGTACTCTTCTCTGACACCGCAGGTCAAAGGCATCAGTTCTTCCATCATCCTTATTTATTTTCCAGCTCTCAGGTTTATAATCCTCAAACTTAGTCCTCAAACTGAAAATGTCAGTTTGAAGAGTAAGGTTCATTTGTGCCTGGATGCTACTGTACTTTGAAAGCAGCAATCTTGTTTTCCAGTTGCACAGATCAACAGATATAGGGAAATCTCTCCTTAGTTAGATTATTTAAAATACATTATTGAGTCTCTTTGACTTGATTTTTAGATGAGATTTTTGGACATAGAGTTGATAACAAAATAGAGAAAGACTTCAGGGAATGTTGGGAATATAAAAAGAGTATTTTGTAAATAAGGATATAAATTTTATGAGACCTAGAGGCTGTAGGGTTGACTGGACGGCACCTAAAAATAATAACAACAACAACATAAAGAGAGCTACATTGACCTAGGGACAGAAAATTATGCTACCAAGCCCAAGTTGGGTGATTTTAATCTGTGGCCCTCAGGCCTGGTTCACATGGATTTTTCTATGAAACATTCTTCTCTAGGTGGTATAGCACTGGTCTATGCATTGCTGTACAGAGGTATCTCGTGGTTACTGTGATGCTAAACACTGTGACACATGTGCCAAATGTGATAATGGTTACTCATGGTGGACAGTGTTTGTTGGAGCTTCCCAATTAAAACAAGCTTGGAAGCAGGAGTGGCATCCACTTCTGAAATGGCTTGCCTCCGGAAACTCTATGAAAAATTCTCAGGTCTTTCATTCATAGGGTCACTCTGAGCCGTCTATGACTCTCGGCACCCAACAAGAACAACAACAGAAGCTGGAATGGGAAAGTTATATGTTGACTGTTTTCCTCCAAAGCGAATGCTGAAAGCTTCATTTTTAGTACTTATTAATGTGACTTTATGTGGAAAAACTATCATTACAAATGTCATCAAATTAAAATGAGATTATAATGGATTATCCTGTAAAATCTGTTGTTGTCTAGTTTATTTCAACTCATAACTACCTTAATATCTGGTGTACTTATGAGAGAGATATAGAAACAAAGAATACACAGAGGGGGAGAGGATAGGTAATAATGATAGAAATTGAAATAATGGCACTTTAAGACAAAGAACACTAAGAATGTTAGCAATCACCAAAAACTAGGACAGAAGTATGAAACAAATTCTCCCTTAGTGCCTCTAGAAACTGTGAGAGAATAAATTTCTGTAGTTTTAACAACCTAGTTTTTAATTATTTCTTACAAAGCAGTGCAAAACTAATACAGATGGGAATATGATGCAATAAAATGAAAATGTAAATCTAGACAGAAGACCTTACTTTTAGCTTGTTCCACTTCCTTACAACCCATGCAAAAGCTAGTTTACATGCTGAGAGCTTAACTCCTCTTATATACAAATGGAGATATTTTCTATGTCAACTTGCAAGATTATATAAAAGTTAAGTAATATCTGAGTTATATTGAATGTTGCAAATGTATCAGTAGAAGTTGAGAGTCTGTAAAGATGAATTTGTGATGAAGTAAGTTTGGGAAATCCTACATGCATGACTCTTCTTCAGGATACTCACACCACATGTTTTACATAAAAGGCACAAAGAAGTCTTGCAATTTGGAATCTATTTAGCCTTATTTATTCCACCCTTCTGCAAATTCCTTAAACCATAGAACACTTTCTTTTAAATACATCAATTAACATTTTGTAGATACTAATATTCTTTGGAACACACTTTTGGAAGCACTACATTATTCCATTGCAAAATGGTATGGCTTTTGGAGACATACACTTGAAGATTATTTATATGAGAAAAAATGGACAGTACATGGGAAATGTGTAGAAATTGTAGGTCATTGTAGAGGTTTTCTTGCTTTTGTTCCTCACATATATGATTTCTACTGAATGGAACTGAATGTAAATGTAGTAACAGAGTTTATAAGATGCATACTCCACCTCCAAGTACAGAAGAAAAAGAATTTCACCTGCTTCCAGAAGAACAGTAGGAAGAAAACACGTATTTACTGAGACTTCTACATGTTCTGGGCCCCATGACAGAAAATTTTATAAATACTCTCTCATTTACTTAAAATCTTTACAAATTTTAGGCTAGTAACATATGTGAGAATTATGCAAAAAAAGATATTTACTTTAGTAACAAAACAAGTTACATCATATATTGGCATTTTTATTGGGATAGAACCTAGAATATGTACATAGCAATCTAATCCAGATTCCAGATCATCTATATTTTATATTTCTAAGACTGCCGTGGGCAATAAAAAGGATGACTATCTAATGATTCAGAAAACATTAAAAAAATGGAATACATGAAGCCACTGTACCAAAATGAATTGAATGACACTGAAACATTTCAGAAAATAGCATATTATCAGGAGTCAATGGTAACAAAAGAAGAACATCAAATGTCACTGAAGACATTGACAAAAAATAAGGCCCCAGGAATTGATGTGGTACGAACTGACATATTTTTAATAACAGATTCAACCCTGGATATGCCAGTCTATGCCAAGAAATTTGGAGGACAGCTGCCTGGCCAATTGAACAGAAGAGATTTATGTTTGTTCCCATTCCCAATAAAGGTGATCCAACAGAATGTGGAAATTATCAAACAATAGCATTAATATCACATGTAAGCAAAATACTGCTGAAGATCATGATAGAATGGCTAGAACTGTACATAGAAAGAGAACTGCAGGAGTTTAAGCTGGGTTTAGATGAGCCACCGTACCAGAAATATCTTTGTTGATGACAGACAGATTCTGGTTGAAAGCATAGAATATCAGAAGGATGTCTATTTGTACTTCATTGACCATGCAAAGGCATTAGACTGTGTGGATCATAACAACTTTTGGCTAACATTGAGAAGAATGGGAATTTCAGGACACTTAATAGTACTCATGCAAAACCTTATACCTACATCAAGAAACAGTTGTGTAAATAGAGCAAGAGAGCACTGAATGCTTTAAAATTAGGAAATGTGTGTTTCAGGGTTGTATCTTTTCACATTACCTATTCAGTCTGTGTGCTGAGAAGTTTATCTGAGAAGCTGGACTCAAATGAAAAAGAATGTGGCATCATGACTGAAGGAAGTCTTACCAATAACCTTTGTTATGCAGATGATACATTGTTTGCTGAAAGTAAGAAAGACTTGAAACACTGCTGAAGAAAATCAAAGACTGCAGCTTTCAATAAGAATTGCACCTCAACATCAAGAAAACAAAAATCCTAACCATTAGACCAATAGGCAACATCATAATGTTGTTGTTGTTAAATGCCGTTAAGTCATAGACTACTCATAGCAAATCTATGAATCAAAAACCTGAACACTTGTATAACTTTCATTGTTTCTCCAAGTTCATAGAGTAGAAGGAGAAAATATTGAGACTGTCAACAACTTCATCTTACTTGTATCCACAATCAGTACACTTGGTACTGGCAGTCAGGAGATCATGAGACATATTGCACTGGGAAAGTCTGTAGTCAGAGACTCCCCCAAATTATTGAGGAGCAACGATATCAGTTTGAGAACTAAGGTGCACCTAATTCAGGCTGTGATCTTTCAGTCATTTGCTGTGTACCTAGAGCTGGACAACAAATAAGGATGATAGAAGAAACTATTATGTCTTTAAGTTGCCATATGGTAGAAGAGTGCTGAATGTCCTATGGACTGTCAAGAGAACAGACAACTATGTCTTAGAGAAGTGGTAGCCAGAGTACTCCTTGGAGGCAAAGAAAAACAAAGCTTAATCTTACATATTCTGGACATGTTTCTAGGAGAAGTTACTCCTTAAGACATTATACTTGGGAAGGTGGAGAGATGATGAAATGAAAGAGGACAACCCTCAAGAAGATTGTCCATTGAGTGCAGCAATGGGTTTGCGGATGTAATATTGTAATATTGTAATGTTGAGGATGTAATATTGTAATGGTACAATATAGGACAGGGTTCAGATCTGTTGTTCATAGGGTGGCCATGAGCCATACTCAATTTGACAATACCTAACAAAATCAACAACATCATAAAATTACTGATGAGTTAATTCATTTATTGTCATATTAATGAGATGATAGAGATGAATATATGTACATAGTGCCTGACTTCTTAGAGCTTGATTCTAGAGGTAAGACAATCCAGAAACACAGAAATCAGTATAAATATATTGAAAGAAATTATGGGGGCATGGGTGATTTAACGATAGAATTTCCACTTTCTACATGGATAGGCCACATTCTATTTCTAACCAATGAATTTCATGCACAAATATCACTCATCTTTCAGTAGAGGTTTACATGTTGCTTTGACCAAAATCGGGATTTTTTTTGTTTTTTTTATTGTTTTTGGGGTTTTTCTTGTGTGTGTGTGTGTGTGTGTGTGTGTTCTGTCAAATCAGATCTAACAGGAGGAGATTGTCCCTCCTTCTCCAGCAGATCATCTGGTGGATTCAGTCAGTGCACCTCTGGGATTATGGTGCAACTTCTTGCCCCTAAGCCACCAGAGCTCCCCTACCATAATCAGGTTTAAGTGGAGATTTTAGACTTAAGCTGACTAGAAAAAAATTGCTGGTGATCTGTTTTTCCAAACACAACCAATAATGAAACCTTGTCGGTTACAAATCATCTGACCAATCACACTGTGTTTCATTTTTTATGAACAGTAATCATGGGCTGGGACCAATTCTATAACAATTAATGTCAACAATAATGTGATAAATAATGGAGAACCATTAAACAGGAAATAGAACTATTAAGGTCTTAATGGAATTATATGGTCAGGACAATTGAGAGAAATGAAGAAAGTATCAAGCCAAAGAATAGAAACCAAACTTATCACCATGCAGGCAATTACACCACAAAGTGATGCTTTGAGAAAGAACAGAACTGTTCCACAACATTTATAATAATGTCCTATAGTTTTTATAACTCTAATATTAAGCCACTCCATATTTTTACCACAAAAAACCTGCCAATCTTTCTGTTAGAATTCCATTGTTTTAACCACCGTGTTTCCAGAACTTTTCTAAGAAAGCACCAGTTAGATAAAAATCTCAAGAGCAAGTGACCTGTAAATGGTTTTATGTAGTGGTACATTTAGTATCAAGGCCTACTTTGACTGCCATAGAGTAATTAAAACCCACTGACATTGAATGTCTTCCAACTCATAACAAGCCTCTATTGGGTTTTTGAGGCTGTAAATATTTATGAGAAGAGACTGCGAATCTTTTTTCCCCTCAGAACAGCTGGTGGATTAAAACTGAAAACCTTTGTGGTTAGCAACACCACACTCACACCCTAAGTCACCAATGCTCCTCACAGAGAAATGACAGATAAGAGAAATCAGATGAGCTAGACAGTTGAGAGAATAGAGGATGCAGATAATGTGGGCATTTCATAGGACATTGTAAGTAGTGAGTTATGAAGAAAAGATATGCCATGATTTGACATATTTACAAGTATCTTTTGCACAGAGATACAGCTGTTGTTGTTATTACATATCACCAAGGCAAAAACCAAGCCATATCTTACCTTATAGTAGGTTTTCAGAGGCAGCAAAGTGCACAAGAGGACATTATCTAGCTTTCTCCCGTGGAGCAGCTGATGATTCAAACCCTATTCCTCTGGGTTGGCAATGCAACTCCTTGCCACTGAGCCACCGTACTGTACAGCAGTGAAGGAGAAAATTATGGAAGTAGGTAAACTAATTTGTGGGTCATCAATCCAGATTTATTCATCTCTATCAACCCAAGGAAGAGATGATATTGATTTAGTCTCTGAGAATACAATGGTGAGTTGTGAGAGATGTGAGGATATTTTGAGCACAGAGCTTGATAAACTGGATGATGGATGGGTGGTGGTAGGAAAAAAAAAAAATTGAGTCGTGAAGGAGCATGAGATTTGAGACTGATTGTACAGAAAGATGAAATCTTTTTAGATGAGTGGGAAGAGAAAGAAATTTTGCTTGTGTTGAGGGGGAGGGAAAATCAAAAGTGTGTTTTGGAACAACTTAAGTTAAATATGCCTTTTTACATTCAAATGGAAATGTTAAGTAGACAGTTGGATATACTAATGTGATGTTCAGAGTAAAGTCTGGGCTTGGGGCCATGTATTTGTAAATGTTATTTAAATTCCTACAACTAGATGAGATCATCCAAGAATTGGGTTAAGACGGAGAAGAGAAGAAGAAAAAGACCAAGTATTGGGATACATAGGTGGCCTAATGGACAGAGACTATCCTTCCCAAACCAGAGGCTCAAGGTTTGGATCCATCAGTTGCTCTGAGAGAGAAGCATGTTATGTACGGTATCTGAAAACCCACTGAAGAGTCAACTACAAGTAAGTTCTGATATAATAACAGAGAGAGAGAGGAGGGCGAGAGACATACTCAGTCTTATTTGAGTTACAGTGGTTTGTCTATTTAATGAACCCTTTCAAAGAACCAATTCCTAGTTTTGTTGAAGGATTTTTCTGTTTCTATCCCACTGATATAAGCCATTATTGTTTGAATTTATGTTCTTCCAGAGTCTGTGAGAATAGTCCATTGTTCTTTTTCTATTTACTGTGATTGTTATTGTTAGCTATTGTCAAGTTGAGTACGACCCATAGGGAACCTATGAACAACAGATCTGAACCTTACCCTGTCCTGTGCCATCCTCACACTTTCTAACACACTGAAGCCCATTGCTACAGTTATTGTCAGTTCATCTCATTAAGGGTCTTTCTTTCTTTCATCAACCCTCCACCTTCCCAAGCATGATATCTCTCTCCAAGAATAGCCCCTTCTAGCAAAATGCCTAAAGTATGTAAACTGAGGCTTTATCATCTTTACCTCCGAGAAGAACTCTGACTGCACTTTCTCCAAACATGTTTTTCTATTTGCTGGAGGTGTTGTATTTAGCAGTTCATTTTATTCCTTTTTTCTTTTTCTAAGTGTTTGCTTATTGCTATAAACTGACGCCTTAGGACTGCCTTAGCTGTATCCCAGAGGTTTTGATAGAATGTACTTTCATTCTGATTCTTTTTAAGGAACTTTTTTTATATAACCCAGTCGTTCTCAAGCAAGGTGCTATTTTGCTTCGCCTTGAGTATTCTTTTCCCCCCTCTGTCCTCTTGTTGTTAATGTCTATCTTCATGACACAGTAGTCTGAAAAGATACTTTGTATTATTTCAATGATTTTTTTCTTTTTTAATTTGTTGAGGCTGTACCATGTGCACTTGAAAATAAATTGAGTTTTTGTTGGGTGAAGTATCCTGTATATGTCTATGAGGTCAGTTTTGCTGATTGTATTGTTTTCTTCTTCTGCATTTTTGTTGAGTTTCTTGTGAGTTAACTTGTCTTAATGACAGTGGTATGTTGAAGTCTCCCACTACTATTGTGGTATTGGCTATTTCTTTCTTCAAGTCTGTTAACAGTTGTTTTATGTGTTTTTCATGTCTACCATTAATGACATAGATGTTAACTAGGGTATATCCACTTCATCTATTATGCCTTTAAATCATTATGTAGTGCCCTTCCTTATTCCTTTGGTGGCTTTCATCCTGAAGTCTATTTTATCAGAGATTAGTATTGCCACTTCAGCTTTCCTATGTATGCTATTTGTTGGCATATTTATTCTCACCCTTTTAGTCTATCTTTCTCCTCATTTCTTAAATATGTCTCTTGAAGGCCACATGTTTTGTTTTGTTTTTAATCTGCTCTCTTACACTTTTCTCTGGTGCATTTAAACCATTCAACTGAGCATAATTATTCATAGGTCAGATTATTTTATGCAGCTATTGTGCTGCAGTTCTTCTTCTATTGTTGCTATTTAGTTTGGGCCATATGTTTTTCTCTGCTGTTTCTGTGTGAGAGACTTCTCTTACATTTTCTTGTAGATTTAGTCTTATTTTCACCAATTATTTAAGTTCCTGCTAGTTCACAAATGCTGTAATTTTTCTTCTGTATTTGATGGACAGCTTTACTGTGTGTGTATAGGATCCTTGGCTGGCAATTGTTTTCTTTCAGCTTTCCGTATATTTCATCCGATTGTTTTCTCTAGTCATGTTTCTGCTAAGAAATCAGAGCTTCATCTAATTGGTTTTCCCTCAAAGGTGACTCTTTGTTATTCTTGTGCTGCTTTAGTATTCTATTCCTGTCTTTGATTTTGGAGAGTTTGACAATTATATGTCTTTATGCTTTTCTTTTCATATATAGTCTGTTGGGAATCCACAGAGCTTCTAAAATATATATTTCGTTTCTTTTCACAGTAACTGGAAAGTTTTCTTCTTGTCTCTTCCACAAATTTATCTATGTTTGGTGTTTGGGTTTGGGATTTTTTGGTTTTGCTTTTGTTTCTTAAATTCTGTCCTCCTGTTCTGGCATTTCAATCATGTACATGTTGTTTCATTTGATACCATCCCACATGATTCAAGCAGTTTCTTCATTTCCCTTCTGTCTTCTCCATATTTTTTCTTCTTGTAAGAACTTGTCTTGGAGTTCTTGCCTTTTAATTTGCTGATTCTCTGTAACATCTATTCTGCTTTTCCATGCCGCCATCATATTGAGAATTCCTGTCATTTGAGTCTTGATATTAGGGATTGTGTTTCCATATTTTTCTGTTTTTTTCTAGTTCTGTGTTGGTTGTATCCTCTCTATCTTGTAATGATTTTTCCCTTTCTTGTTGCTCTTTACTTATTCAACATTTGTCACTTCTTCAGTACCATTTCTTGGATGGAACTCCAAGAACTTAATATATTTCTTTCGCTTTCTTGTGTCTAAAGTACTTATAGGGTCCTTGACCTGGTCTATTTTTGGGGGTTTTTTTGGGGGGGGGTGAGAAGACTTACTTTGTTTTTTTTCATAGTGTTTGATCTTGTCTGCTGCTTCCGTGGCATTATGTAAAGTCCATGGGAGTCCATGTTCCCCCCTGAGGTAACAAAACCTCTGAGAAGAGTTTGAAAATTTCCAGGAATCTTGCCCAGGACCCTTCTCTCTCCAAGACTGGCAACTGAGTATTGGTCTCAATGGTGGTCTCTGTTACCAGTGTACCTATGTCTTCTCCCATGGCTAAGTAGAAGGGGCCACTTTCACCATAGTCAACAGAGTCTTTGTAGAGAGCTGAGAACTTGGGAACTTCCCAGGGGAATATAATCCCCAGAGTTGATGTCCAGAGCCTTCCCTCTTTGAGTTTGGGTAGTAGGTCATGACACACTACTGTTTTCCTCTATGGCTTTCTTCTGATTTTTTTACAGCCGGTACTTGGGGTGCTGATTATGGATTAAAGTAAGTTGAAGTTAACAACTTCACTATTTCTCCATTTATTATTATGCTGCTTGTTGACTCAATGATGACTATTTTTGTTTTCTTGATATTGAGAAGTGATCCATATTGAAGGCTGTAGTCTTCCAACATAGATTTGTTTGTTTGATTGCTAGTTTGTAGACATTGTATAGTCAATATTCTTCACAATGCAATTAAAAGTCTTTAGTTCATCTTTGGTCTTCCTTTTTACAATCTAATTTTCATATGCATATGAAACAATTGAAAATGCTGACATGGGTCAGGTACAACTTGCTCCTTAGTACTATAAAGAGGTTATTTGCAGTAGATTTTTTCAATGCATCACATCATTTAATGTCTTTACTGTTGCTCCCATAAGTATTGACTGTGAATACAAATAAAATGAAAATATTAGTAACTTTACTTCTTTCTCCAGTTACATGTTTTCTCTTGATCCACTTATGGGTTTTTTTCTTCTTCATGCTAAAGTATAAATAATGCTAAAATATAATCTGCCAATGTTGGATCATTTTTATATATGACATTTAAGGGGAGGTAGTAACTTATTCAGGTAGCAAAGTAGTTCATTGTCATTACTGTTGTTACGTGCTGTTTAGTCAGTAATTCTTTGATCTTAACCTTGCCCCATC
This sequence comes from Elephantulus edwardii, assembly GCF_000299155.1. NCBI lineage: Eukaryota > Metazoa > Chordata > Mammalia > Macroscelidea > Macroscelididae > Elephantulus > Elephantulus edwardii. Next base: position 4,544,522 of record NW_006399829.1, on the reverse strand, counting down.
CTACACCACCCTCATGATTTCTGATATCCTCTCCACTCATACTTTGGACATGTTGTAAGGAGAGACAGGTCTTTTGAGAGGGATATCATGCTGGGCAGAGTGGAGGGACGGCGCAGGAGGGGAAGACCCTCTATGAGGTGGATTGATTCAGTGACTGGGGTAATTGGGATGGGTGTGTCGGAGGCCATGCGATTGGCACAGGATAAAGCAGAGTTTAGGGCTGTTGTACATAGGGTTGCTATGAGTCGCAAACGACTCGACAGCACATAACAACAACAACAACTCCACTCATCTTGGAGGTCTCTTTCTTATCTGACCCTCTACCTTCCCTAGCAAGATTCTTTTCTAAAGAGTGGTTCCTCCTGATAATATGACCAATATATGTGACACTAAGTTTCACTGTCCTTGCCTATAATGGGTATCCTAGTTGCATTTCCCCCAGCATGCCTTACTTATTCTTTTGGCAGTCAATGGGATATGCATACTCTTCCTCAACACCACAGCTAGCTTTAAGAAATCTATTATTCTTCTGTAACCCTTATTCATTGTCCAATTTTCAGATGCATGGAAAATAATTGAAAAGGCTACGGCTTGATTAGAAACACTTTTGCCTTCAAACTTACATCATTGCTTGTTAGCTCTTTATTTTACAGTGCTAAATGTCCTTGAGAGAAGATTTTGACAAAGCAATACATTTTCTGATTTCTTGATAGCCATTACAGTGGGTGTTGCTTGTTGATCCAAGTAAAATGAAATTATTAACAATATCAATGACTTCTCCATTTATCATAATATTGTCTATTAGTCCAGGGGTGAGGATTTTTTAATCCTTGATGTTAAGATATGACTCATATTGAAGGCTATAGTCTTTTATCTTCTGCAGTAAGTGTTTTAGGCCTCTTCACTTTCAACAAGCAAGGTTGTGTCATTTGTATAACAAAAGTTGTGAATAAATTTTTCTCTAAATCGAATGCCTTATTCTTCTTTATAGAGTCCAGCTTCTTGGATTATTTTCTCAGCATATAGAGTCAATAGGTATGAAGGAAGGATATAGCCCTCTCACACATCTTTCTTTATTCCAAGCCATACAGTGTTTCCTTCCTTGTTCAGTTCCAATAACAGCTTCGAGGTCTAGTACAGATATTGTATAAAATAATTAAGTGTTCTAGGGTTCCCATTATTCTCAATGCTAAAGAAAATTTGTTGTGACCCATAAAGTAAGATGCCTTTGAATAATCAATAAAACAAAAGCAACATCTCTCTGGTATTCTCTTCATTCAGTCAAAAATCTATCAGGCATCAATGTTGATGACCTCTTATGAATGAACGCCCCTTGGAATTCTGGCAGTTTCCTATAGCTATACTGTTCTAGTCTGTTTTTTTTTAATAATCTTCAACAGTATTTTCTTACATTTGGTATTAATGATATTGCCCAGTAATTTCCACATTCTGTTTAGTCACCTTTTTTGAAAATGGGAACAGGTAGTTTATTAGGTCTAGCAAAGCTCTTTATATAGTATATTTATATTCCTATCTAGTAAAAAGTGGTGCTTCAATCACAATGGCACATGATTTGAATCTACAGCTGCTCCACGGAAGAAAGATGAGCAATCTCCTCCCATGTGATTTACCGCATCTGAAAGCCCACCGGAGGGTCAGGGATGTATCGGGTCTGAATGGATGGAATGATAGTCACCTATGGGTCAGCTCTGACTCAATGGAACACAACAACAACATTATAAAGGGGAGCGCAAGTGGCTTAATGATAAGGAATTACACTTCCAGCCTAAGGCATACGGTTTAAATCCACAAGCTTCTCTGTGAAAAAAAGATGAACATTCTCCTCCTTAGCAATATATTGCCTTTAAAAACTCATTGGAATGTCAGAAATGAGTAGATTCTGACTCCATGGTACATAACAGCAACAACATCATCAATAGAAAGGCATTTAAGTAGGAAATATGGAAACTTTTTTTGCCACCTGAGTATGAGACACATATGAAGGAAGGGGAAATTATGTCATAATGATAAATTCGATTTCTCAATTTTGAGAAAATAGTTGTTGTTGTTAGATGTCATTAAGTATGACTCAGAGTGACACTACATACAAGAGATATAAACCTTGACCTATCCTATGGCACCTACATAATTTTTTTGCATAATTAAGCCTATTTCTGAAGTCAGTCCACCTGGTTGAGGGTTTCTTTCATTGTTCTTCTACCTTTCTAAGCATAATGCCCATTTGCAGCTACCTTTCCAACGAATAACATCTCATACCAAAATGCATTATCCAAACCTGATGTCACATTCTTCTTCATCGAGTTCAGCTTCTCAAATAGTAAAAAGATTAAATATGCTTAGTATGCAGATTAAATAGATGCTGTTGTTGTTTTTAAGTGCCATCAAGTCATAGGCAACTCATAGCGACCCTATGAACGAAAGATCTGAACACTTGTTTGACTTCCATCCTTTCTCCAGGTTCATAGGTTAAATAAATACAGATTAAATATTCTATAAACTGCCAAAACACCAAATAGATATGTCTTAGAGAAGATGGAGCAGAGAGCTCCTAAAAGACAAGTTGATAAAGCTTTGTCTCATATACTTTGGGTATGTTACTAAGAAAAGGTGTTCCTTGCATAAGGACATCATGCTTAGAAAGCCAGAGAAAAAGTGGAGAGGAAGACCTTCAACCAGGTGGAGAGACACAGTGACTGCAGCAATGGCCTTAAAGTGCCAGAGACTCTGAGGACGGCACAGGATAGGACAGTGTTCAGATGTGTTGTTCATAGGGTCTCTATGAGCTGTATTTCACTTGATGGCACAACAATCATATGCCCAAAGTATGTGGCATGAAGCTTTGTCATCTTAGCCTCCAAGGAGCATTCTGGCTGCACTTTCTTGAAGATATATCTATTTATTCTTTTGGAAGTCGATAGGATATTCAGTACTTTCTTCAACATCACAGCTCAAAGACATCAATTCTTTTCTGTCATCTTTAGTCATTGTCTAACTTTCAGATACATACAAAATTATTAAAAAGACCATGGCTTCAGTCAGTCTCACCTTAGTAACATCACTGCTCCTCAGTAATTTGGAGAGGTCCCTGATAGCCAACTTTCCCAGTGCAATATGTCCCCTGACCTCCTGACTGCTGGTACCAAGGAACTGATTGTAGATCTAAGTAAGATGAAATAGTTGAAAATTTCAATCTTTTTTACATATATCATAATGTTACCTATTGATCCAGTAGTGAGAATTTTTGTTTTCTTGATGTTGAGATATAATACATATTTAAAGCTGTAGTCTTTGATCTTTGAGAAGATGAGATCTATATATAAGGAATCCTGTTAATGGAAATGTTAATTGATAACTAATTGGAAAGATGGTAGTTCAAACTTCCCCAATCATTGCTCAAAAGAAAGACTTGGTTATTTGATTTTGTAAAGATTACACCCAAGAAAATATTACTCCCCAATTCTATTCTATCACATTGAGTCATTATAATGGAAGTAGACATTACCATTTCTATTAGGAATCTGGTAGAACTCACAACAGTTTCCCGTGTGCCTGTGCAGAGTTCCTGTTCATTTGTCTCTGTATTTATGTAATCAATCGATAAAAAATGGATAGACACTAAATACCACACTGAAATAAATGAAAATAAAGACTATCTGACAGGAATGAATGATTAAAGAGTACATGTATCACAATTAGCAGTCTGGAACAAGGTAGAATTGGGAGAGGAAGGAAGAAAATGTGTATCAATGAATACAATAACCTAACCTTTCTGTTAAATTCATTTTAAAAGGGATTTAACTGAAACAAACTAAGGAGGTAGTCATCAGGCTGTTGAGTTCATATGCCATTCAATGTGACTTGCCTCTCACTTACCAACAAACTCAAATGTTTTGAAGACATGCTGTGTTCTCAGTACTAAGCCAGTAATCCCTGAGATAGATATATATATATATATCGCCTATGACTCGACAGCACTTAACAACAACAATATATAATACACACATTCTATCTGGAAGATACAGACAATGAAGTATCAATTTGTGCCTATAAACAGCAAATGTCAAAGTTGAGAAAGAGAACAAGTGGTTGAGAGGATGCTTAGGTAGGAGATGTGCTGATAACTGAGTTAGAGCTGAGAGAATATCTCTCATTCTCTTTTTGGCTTTAAGATATATTAACTATTGAATGTTATTAATAAGGTGATAATCTTTCTGCACAACAATTGCTTGAAATAAAATTCAATAAACACCCATTTTTTAAAAGGAATAATTATTTTAGATACTTTCCTCCCCACAATGAGTAATGGTGTGTTCTTGCCTCTCTGAAAATCCAGAGGAGGTTCATATAAACAAATCCCTCCTGAGAGCTGTCTCCAGCTGGCACGACTCAGGTATCATTCCTCCAACCAAACCAGTAGAAACTTAGCTTTCTATACTCTGTTCAACAGTGAATTATCTCCTGCTTGTACAAGAAGAACACTCAATCCTCCCACCAATTAATTTCATAGATCTCATTTAAGGTTAGATTTAAAGGTATTCAGGAAGAAGTGCAGCCAGTGTTCCTTAAAAGTAAGGATGTGGCTTCCTCTCAGATACTTTACTTGGTCAGGAAGGATCAGTTCCCAGAAAGGACACCATGCTTGAAAAAGTAGAGGATCATTGAAAAAGAGAAAGACTCTCAGTGAGATGGACTGAGCACTATAAAGGCTGGATGGAGGGTGCAAGGTAGGCGAGGTTTTATTCTCTTGTTCTTAGGGTCACTGTGAGTTAGAGCTCATTCAATGCCATATAACAATAAAACTAACAAGGGAGGAAGTCCAGTCAAAGAAAAAAAATCTGTTTAATATCTGTGTGGGTCCAGAATTTTCAGACCCTAATCATAATATCCTCTACAGAAGTTTGGATATATGGTTCTGATGAGACTCTCAGGCATTGTTTACTAGCCATTGGCTATGAGATAATTGTAGTTGGCCTCCTATTTAAAAAGTCATTTATTCACCAGTGAGGGTTGCCAATGGGGAGTATTCTGAAACAGTCTGACTCTACAGAGGTTTAATTGTTTTGGGTCAAATATTCTTCTAAGTGGTATAGCATTGGTCTGTCCATTTGCTGTAACTCGTGGTTGCTGTGATGCTAAACACTGTGACACTGGTGTGTTAAATGTGATAATGATTACCGATGGTGGACAGTGTTTGGCGGAACTCCCCAATTAAAACAAGCTTGGAAGCAGGAGTTGGCATCCACTTTTGAAATAGCTTGTCTCTGGAAACTCTATGAACTTGGAGAAATGATTAAAGTTATACAAGTGTTCAGGAGTTTCATTTATAGGGTTACTATGAGTCGTCAACAACTCACTGGCACTTAACAACAACAACAACAATCGTAATATCAGAATCATGCTAGGAATTTTTTTTTAAATTACACTTGTGAAATTCGAATCTACCAACTGCTCTGTTGGAGAAGGATGGACAATCTCCTCCTGTGGGATTAATTGCATCTGAAAACCCACTAGAGGGTCAGCTATGGGTCAGTTTTGACTCGACTTTACACACCAACAACAACAAAAATTATACTTTAGTGGTACACCAAGCATCTCAGACAGTAAATGTAAGCTTGTAGTGAATCACCATGCCTCTGGAAACTCTATGAATGTACAAAAATGATGATAGTTATAGAATAGGTTCGGGTCTTTTGTTTATAGAGTCGCTATGAGTCAAGCTTGACTCCATAACACTTAACAACAATAAAAACAGTGAATCAACAATCAAGATTGGGATTTTTTTCTCTCTCTACTTTCAGCAGAAAGATTTTTCTGCTCACCCAAAAGAGAGAATCATGCTGCCAACTCCACCCTAAGTAGCTACCAGTTGATTTATTCCAAATGTCCTGTCATGAAAATCTGAATATGTCCAAGATTGTTTCAGTTGATGAGAGAGTAGGACAGTTAAAGAGAAGAATATGTCCTATATTGGTAAAGTGACATTAATATCAGTCTTAACACCATTCCAGGAAATAAAAACCAGGAGGAAAGAGTGAAGGGAACTTTGGCTTTCCTTTTAAAACTGTAAGCAATAGTACAGTGGCCTGGTGTCCTCAGTGTTCAAAGTCAGAAGCATAATTACTCTGTTAAAGTCCCAGAGGTTCATATGGTTTAGAGACTAAAGGAATGACATTAGAATGGCATAAACATCATAATCCACAGAATGAAGTTCTTAGAGCTGTTTATTTTTGGTTTTGTTGTCTGTTTTTTAAGGAAAAGAGAGTGGTGTCTTTATGAGCTTCTTCACAGGGATTCCATTTCAGAGGCTTCAGTTTTAAAGAAATAAACAAACCGAGGTTCACAAGGCATTGTGAGCTCAGGAAAGGGCACTCACTTAGAAGCAGAATGTGGTAAAAGTAAGCAGAGTATCAGAGTTATGGCCATTAGTATTCATGAGCCTTCAAGGAGAGGAGGCAGCAACCGCCATGTGGAGTGACTTATGAAGGACTATGGTAGCACATTCTTCCTTCAACTTGACCCCCATGCTTTATTTCTGCCTTAAAAGATACTTTTCATTTTAATGTAGGGATTTTCAAAATGAATTTCTCAAAGCTGCAGGATTTTGTACTGATATTTGAAGGGTTGTGGGGAAGAGAAAGGACAATCAGGTAGGGGCCGCAGGATGTTGTGCTATTTCCCCCTCATTTACTTAATTTTTGCATGTTGAAAACATGTACCAATAGAAAAAAAGTTATTTTTAAGAAGAGTTTTGATTAAGAAATAAAACCACATGAATAACGACATGAACTAGAATAACATCAACAAACCATTTGTAGATTTAGAAAAGTAAAACTAGACAAAAAGACCTTTTCAACTGACAGCCTATTAAAATGCAGGAGTGCAACAGGGGTTAAAAACATATGATTATGCATTCATGGGAGCCATTACTAGTTCTCTTAGCAAAGCAAATCCCCAATTGCAAAACATGACAGGAAGACAGAGTTCATTGTCCAACTCTCATATGCGTATAAAGAAATTGAAAGCGTCATGGCTTGAATCATGTGTCCTGTATCCTTGTTCTTTAGTTCTTTAAAGGAATCCCAAGCAACAGAGTTGGATAGTGTAATAAATATCCTTTGACTCCCTGACTGTTGATTCCACAGGTGTTGACATGGGTGAATCCAAGTGGAATTAAATCCTTGAGACTTTTGATATTTTTTTCCATCTATCATGATGTATTCTATTGGCCCAGTTATGAGGATTTTTGTTCCTTTCACATTGAATTGTAATCTATCCATTTGTGTAATCTAAACAACAGTTTGTGGATGAATCTTCCTTCAATCTTGATGTCACATTCTTTTTCATATAGTCCAGTTTCTTGAATTATTTGCTAACCACCCATATTAAATAGCTATTGTGAAAGAAAGCAATTTTAACATGTTTTCTGCTTTTAATCCCCTTATTCTGTTCAAATGACTGTCTCTAGGTATATTATACCTAGGTATTTTTACTGTCCCCAGATATATTACAGCTGTAGGTAATTTCTATACTATGGTGACCATGTTGCTTTAATGTTGGAAGCGTTGTCATGGATATTTCGAATAGAAGAAGGGTCACACGCGGTAGAAAGATTTTAACTGAGTTTCCAGACTAAAGCACTTGAAAGCAGAAGTAGTCCTCTATCTATTTGTAAAATAAAGGACCCCTGAGAAACTTAGGAACAGCAGTGCAAACCAGTATCTTGTTATTGTTAAATGCCATCAAGTTGACAACAACTCATTGGTGACTCTGGAAGCAATGGATTTGTACCTGACCGATCCTGTGCCGTCCTCGTTATTTCCAATATAATTAAGCACATTGTTACAGTAACTGTGTTGATCCATCTTGTTGAGATCTTCCTCTCATTTTTACTGACCCTCCACCTCCCAAGCCTAATGTCCTTTTTCAAATATTGACCCCTCTTAACAACATACTCATAAAATGTAAAACAAAGCTTCACCATCCTTTCCTCCAAGGAGCGTCCTTTCTCCAAGACATGTTTTTTTTTTTTCTTTTGACAGTCCATGGGATATTCAGACTATTCAACACCACAACTCAAAGGTACAATGTGTGTGTGTACACACACGAGATACGTGTTGCTGTTATGTGTCATCAATTCAACTATGACTCATAGTGACACTATGCACAATAGCTCTGAACTCTGCTCCATCTTGAGCCAATCTCACTGTCTCTGACACATCTACACTCATTACCCCAGTTATCTTGTCAATCCACCTCATCTAGAGTCTTCCTCTCCTGCACTGTCTTTTGACACTTCTAGCCATGATATCCTTCTCTAAAGGCTGGTCCCTCCTGGCTAGATGCCCAAAGTATGTGAGACATAATTTCAAAATCTTAGTCTTCAATGAGCAGCTTGGTTTCACCCACTCAAGGACAGATCCGTTAGTTCTCTTGGCAATCTATGCTATGTTCAATTCTCTTCTCCAGCACCACAGTCCAAAGACATCAATTCTTTTTCTGTCATCCTTAGTAATTGTCTAGCTCTTTCATGCATAGACGATAGTTGCAAAGACCATGACCTATATTAGGTGCACCTTAATCTCTAGACTAACATCCTTGCTCTAATCTAATCTAATCTAATCTAATCTAATCTAATCTAATCTAATCTAATTTCTCCAGTCACTTAGTCAATCCATTTTACGCTGGGTGTTCCCCTCCTGTGTTGCTCCTCTACCCTTCCATGCATGATGACCTTCTCCAAAGACTGGTTCCTCCTGGCCACATGAATCGTTGCCTTCAGGGAGCACCCTGGTTTTCACCCTCTCTGCAACAGACTTGTTTGTTCTGGCATTCCACACTCTTCTCCAGCACCAAAACTCGAAGGTATCAATCCTTCTGTTATCCTTCGCTATTGTCCAGCTCTCTGATACAGAGCAAGTGATTGCAACGACCATGGCCTAGATCAGGCCTTAGTCTCCAGACGGACACTATTGTTCTTACTCTATAGAGGTCCCTGACAGCAGATTTTTCCAATGCAATTCATCTTTTGATTTTTTTAAATTCTGATACCAAGAGTGTTGATTGTGGAACCAAGTAAACTGAAGTTATTAACAATCTCAGTCTCTTCCCTGTCTATGATGAAGCTGACAATTGTGAGGATCTTGGTCTTCTTGACACTGATCTCCAATCCCTATTGAAGAATATAGTCCTTGACTTTCTGCAGCAAATGCTTGAGGTCCTCCTCAGTTTCAGCAAGCAAGGTTGTGTCATCTACATAACGCATGCTGTTGACTCTACCTCCAATCCTGATCACACTCCTCCTCATAAAATCAAATCTCCTTAATGATCTATTCTGCAAACATATTGAGAGATAAGTAGGAAGGATGCATCCCTGATGCTCAGTTTTCCTGATCCTAAATCACAGGGTTTCCATGCTCTGTTTTGACTACTGTTTCCTGGTCCAAGTATAGGTTTCACATGAGCACAATTAAGTGTTCTTGGATCCCTAGTCTTCTCAAGGTTAGCCACAATTTGTTGTGGTCCACACAGTCAAATACCTTTGAATTGCCAATGAATTACAGATAGACATTCCTCTGGTATTCTCTGCCTTCAGTCAAGATCCATCTAATGTTGACTATGATGTCCCTAGTGCCATGGCCTTTTCTAAACCCAGCCTGCACATCTGACAGTTCTCTGCTGATACACTGTTCTGCTTCTTTTTAGATAATCTTCAATAGGATTTTGCTTGCATGCTATATTAGTGATATTGTTCGATAATTTCCACACTCTATTGGAGCTTTATTTCCACACTCTATCACCTTCTTTTTGAATGGGAATAAATATGAATCTCTTCCTGTCAGGTGGCCAGGTAGTGGTCCTCCAGACTTCTTGGCACAATCTGGTGATTGTTTCCAGAGCAGTATCTGTTTGCTGAAATATGTTAATTGGTATTTCATTAATTCCTGAGGCCTTGTCTTTTGCCAATTCCTTCAGAGCAGCTTGAACTTCCTCCTACATCACCACTGCCTCTTGATCATATACTATTTCATGAAAGGTTCTGAGTTAACCAAAATTTTCGATATAGTGACTCTGTACTCCTTCCATCTTTTGATGCTTCCTGGGCTGAAGTTACATCTGCCATTGAGTATGCTTTTCCCCTTGGATTTGTCTTTTCACCAGACCCCACGATCTCCATTCCTCTTGACCAAAACTTACCCAAAATGTCCTCATTTTGTCTCCAAGATGCTCAGGTCTTCTCACCTGTGACCACTCCCCCCCCCCACACATAGACTTTCCCAGGTAGACTCAACGCCTCTAACCTGACCCTACTGCTTCCCCCATCTTACTCAAATCAATCAACACTCAAGAAAGAAAGTGATTTTTATCCCTGCTGCCTGGCTTGGTAATGAGCTAATTATTCCTTCATAAAAATGCAATTAAATAAAATTTAAAAAGTAAAAAGAAACACACACAAACCAAAAAACCCCCACAAAAAAACCCCTGAGCTTAAAAAGCTTAAAAAGTGAAAAATGCCTTCCTTGAACATTATTGCCTTTTAAGAACTATCTATAGGGGATGAAATTGACAAGAGCAACTCAAAAGGTTACATGTTGAATATCTTTCCCAAGGAGGAATAATTCAGAAAAGGAGAGTGAGAATGGTTACACAATCCAAATAATGTACTCAATGTAAAAAAAAATGTTCTTGTAGAAAAAAAATGCAATTCATTTTAAGCATTACTTGACATTTGTGATGATATTTTACATATATGATAGCATAGCTTCCATGAACAAAAAATTATTTTATATAATGCATTTGAAGGTGATATATCTATACATGAAAACCTATTAGGAACAGATTTTAAGCCAGATCCCTCAGTCAGTGTACTAGTGTCCCAGATTGACCATCAGAACAGATTACGTAAAATATGCCCTAGTCAGTTTCCTGGTCTACAAAGAGAGTAGATTGACCATGTTGTAGCAAATGCCACATTGTCTAACTCTATAGGTGCATTTTAATGGGCATATTAGACCAGAGGCTAGAGTTCTCTGCCTGGCACCAAAGACTTACAATGGCACCCTAAAGGGCTCTGCAAGGGTGTCAGCTCACTTGTCCTCTATGATCCATGGACAAAAGTCTACTTCTGAGCCATTGTTGTTATAAGTGGTAGAAATAGGAAAGTTATACCAGAGAAAATAGAGATTCTGGGCTATCACTTAGCACTGGTTGTGCGATTATGCCTGGTTTGATCTTAAGATGTTTAAAATCTCTCTTTACTAGGCTTTCAGTGTCCTAGGGAGGCAATTTTATTTTATTTTTTAAATCTCAAGGATGTTAATAAAGACATTCTTCAAACTTAATTTCTAGATTTTGTATTTAAAGTAGAGGATATAGTTTGACTTTGCAATTACTTGCTATTCATTAAAGAGCTGGACAATGACTAAGGATGATAGAAGAATCAATGACTTTTAGTTGTGGTGCTGGAAAAGAGTATTGAATATACGATGGACTACTAAGAGAATAAACAGGTATGTCCTTGAAAGGGTGAAAACAAGCTGCTTCTTGGAAGCAAAGATTTTGAAGCTCCATCTGACATATTTGGTCATGTTGTAAGAAGGGACCAGACCAATCCCTAGAGAGGGACATCATACTTGGAAGGATGGAAGGACAGCACAATAGAGGGAGATTGTGCATGAGTTAGATTGACTCAGTGACTGGGGTAATGAGGGTAGATGTGTCAGAGACAAGAAGGTTGTCCCAGGATAGATCAGAGTTCTGAGCAGCTGTACATAGGGTCACTTTGAGTAGGAGTCAACAGAACATAACTGTAATAGCTGGACTTGGAAATCTATTGACTTGGTGAACTACTCTTGTATCCCTTCTGAAATAACTCTCAACTGAGGCTATAATATACAACCAGCTGGAGATCTAGCTGTTACATAACTTAGAAACTCCACCACAATGGCCCCACCATGTCTGGAACTTTCTAAGGCTTCAAGCACCAAGTTCCGTTTCACAGGAAAGAGTATGCTCCGGCTGCAGATAAATTAAAAGGCATTGTTTCTATATTTATTCAGGAATAAAGTGTGAGTGTGCTAAGGTGACAGAGTAAGGCAAGACAAAGAAATATGAGCTAAAGAGAAGCTGAGATACTAGGGATAAATTGGCAGATGACAGGTTTTGTTACAGAATTTTAAAAATAATGTTGCTTTAAGAACAGAAAGAAAGCCAAGCCAAGAAACATCAACAGTAAGTTTTCCTTCTCATTTTTTTTTTCCTCCCCCCGAAGATATGCTGAAGCCAGGTTTAATTTTATGTCAGGAAAGAATTCCCTCCTGAGACTTTCCTGGCTATGGTTCAGTTGAGGATAATGTTTTCCAGTCATGATTCCAGCGTCCCTGAAAAGTTTAAAGAAAAACGTCTAACAGTCCTAAACGCTTCACTTGGAGGCAGCAGGGGGAGCTGTGATGATAAAGTATCTGGGTCATTTCCTCCCATCACAAGGAAACTTTTGAAATGTCTTCAATGTTCCCTACACCTCATTTTCAGAACCATAATGTACCTAAACAATGAAATAGTTAGAGACTCTAGCAACTTTTATATCTCTTATTTGAAATGAAAAGCCTTCGTGTTATATATTTTAGGCCAAAAGAAAAGGGGTTAGACGTTGACATAAAGTTTTCAAAGGCAAAGCATAATAGTATTTCATGACCACTTCCACCATAAAGGAATAAAGCATTTCACACTATAGATTGTAGTCCCAAAGTCCTTGATTGAAGTGAGACTACTAAAATATTTTTTAAAAAAATAGCTAGTATAACTACCTAACAACTTCATCAAAATTTATCTGCACATACCACACAAGGTGAATTTATGCTGCCAGCAGTATTTATCTATTCATTTTATTATGTTTTTCAAGCTACTTGGGCAAGCTTAAATCCTGAGAAAGAGTAAGCTGGAGGAAACAATCCCACTGTTTCTCTTTAGAAGCAGTCTGCTTTCTTTACGGTTGGTTGTTTTGGTTTTTGTTGGGTTTATATTTTTATCATACTAATTTATTTACAAAATTTGAATACATAGTTTCTCACACAAGTTCCTTCCCATTTCCCTAACCACCCATCAAGTTGTGTAACTCCATGATGAATTCTCCCCTCTCCCATCCTCACCCCTTTGTTTCTACCCTCACGCCACCCCCTGGATACTCATGTTCATTCTACAGTAATGGTTTTATACAGTATTTTCCTTACGGAACTGAGTAAATTCACTCAGCATAGTGTGTTTGGTTGTTTTTAAGTCCTACATTAACAACCACACAAAGTGAATTCATACTGAGCTAAGAACTATTCCTAATGGTTATTCACATTGTAGGCAATTCTCATGCTTATCTATCTTCAATTAACTACTTTCTTCAAGTTGTTGTTATATGCTATTGAGTTTCCTGTGACTCATAGAGACCCTATGTAAATAGTGCTGAACTCTGCTCTATCCTGAGCCAATCTCACTGTCTCTGACACATCTACCCCCATTACACCAGTTACGGTCTCAATCTCATTCGGGGTCTTCCTCTCCTGCACTGTCCCTCCACACTTTGAAGAATAATGTTTCCAGGGACTGATCTCTTTTGGCCATATGCCTAAATGATGTGAGAGAGAGCTAAAAAATCCTTACCTCCAAGGAGCAGCCTGGTTTTGTCTTCTCCAGGATAAACATGTTTGTTCTCTTGGCAGTCATGGTAGGCTCAATACTCTTCTCCAGCACCACAACTAAAAGACATCAATCCTTCTGTCATTCTTAATCATTTTCCAGCTCTCTGATGCATAGCAAGTAATTGTGAAGACCTATGGCCTGAATCAGGCATACTTTTAGTCTCCAGACTGACGTGGTTGCTCTTCAAGATTTTTGAGAAGTCCCTGATAGCAGCCTTCTCCAGAAAAATTCATCTTTTGATTTCTTGTTTGCTGATGCCAAGAACGTTGATTGTGGAGCCAAGTAAAATGTAATTAACAGCCTCAATCTCTTCTCCATCTCTGATGGCCCTGCCAGTTGGCCCAGTGGTGAGAATCTTTGTCTTCTTGATGTTGAGCTTCGATTCATACTGAAAACGACAGTCCTTGACCTTCTACAGCAAATGTTTCAGTCATCCTTAGTTTCTGCATAAGGTTGTGTATTTGCATAATGTAGGTAGTTGATGAGTCCTTCCTCCAAACCTGATTCCTGACTCCTCTTCCTAAAGTCCATCCTCCTGAATGATCTGTTCTGCAAATAGACTGAAAAGATGTGAAGACAGGCTGCAACTCTGACACACTCCTTTCCTAATTTTGAACCATCCAGTGTTTGGAGGGGAAGATGCTCTATGAGGTGAATTGATTCGGTGACTGGAGTAATAGGGATGGGTGTGTTAGAGACAATGTGATTGGCACAGGATAGAGCAGGGTGTAGGGCTGTTGTACATAGGATCGCTGTGAGTCACAAACGACTCAACAGCACATAGAAACAACAACAACAACAGTGTTTCCTTGCTCTGTTCTGAGGACTTCTCCCTGGTTCAAGTATAGGATTCACATGAGCATAATAAAGTGTTCTGGGATCCCTATTCTTCTCAAGGTCAGTCAAAATTTGTTGTGATTCACAGAGTCAAACGCTTTTGACCAGTTAATGAAACACAGATAGACATTCCTCTGGTACTCTTTACTTTCAAACAAAATCCATCTGCCAGCAGCAATCATGTCTTTGGTGCCACGGCCTCTTCTATACCTGGCCTGTATTTCATAGTTCTCTGTCAATGTACTGTTTCACTCACTTTTGAATAATCTTTGGCAAGATTTTGCTTAAATGTGAAATTAGTGACTATTTTTTAGAATTTCCACACTCTTTTGGGTCACTCTTTTTTGGGAATGGAAACAAATTTGGATCTCTTCCAGTGAGTTGGCCAGGTTGTTGTCTTCCAGATTTCTTGGCACAGTGTAGCAGCATCTGTCTATTGAAATATGTCAGTTGGTATTCCACCAGTTACTGGAATCTTGTTATTTGCCAATTCCTTCAGAAAAGGTTGAATTTCCTTCTTCATCACCATAACCTCTTGATCACATGCTATTTCATGAAATTCTTCTGTGACCGTTATTTTTGGTACACCAACTCCGTGTACTCTTTTTTTAAAATGCTTTCTAGATCATTCAGTATTATGCCCACATCATCCTTAAGCATTGCAACTCAAGGCCTGATTTTTTTGTCTAGTCTTTTTTCAAGTACTTGCAGAAATGTCATGTGTAGAACCTACTACAGCTGGAATTTTCTGCATTATGAATTGTTCTATAGTATTGATTCTATGTTATTGTCAAAGATGTTCCCCAAGGTGGTTAATGTAAATTTCTAGGATTGCTGACCAAAGGGAATGTTGATGTTTAAAGGCACCAGTTCATTAGCTATGGTGGCCTAGTGATAAGAAGCTGCTCTGCAGACTAAAAGGCATTGATCAAGTTCAAGAGAAGAAAGTCATAATGAAGAACTGTTTGTGATAGTTTGAGAGGACAAGGGACAACTTTGAAGGAAGTCACTAAATAATAAATCTGGCCAGGTTATGGGTGACACAATCACCTAACGAGTAATAGTATAAAAAAATGTGAAATGGGGTGGGCAGGGAGAAAAGTGCAACAATGAATGAATGGAAATCCAAAATCTTTGTAAATGTTCATTGAAATTAATTTTAAAAAAAAGGAAAAAAGAGAAAAAATGTGGAGAAGGATATTAGTGATAATAGTTTACAGTTTGCTGAATGTAAAGAATGTCACTGAATAGACATGTAAAACGTTCATTTTAATACTTATTTTCACTACAATAAATGAAAATTTAAGAGTACATATAAAACCTAATATTATAAGGAATTTTGTTACATCTGAATGCTTAATTTTTCTGAAAGATTATGGGAAAAGCAATAAGTTATCCAGAAACTAGAATAAAAATTAATAAAGGGTTGATAGAAATATGAGTCTATTCTCACCTTCTTCCCTTCCTTATTATATCCAGTTTGACGAAATATGGGTCCCTGCCTAATTGGAGGTTTACCTCAGGGACATACCTATCCTGCATATTAACTACTTTTCTAGGGTTAACTCCGTTAAGGTGTTAAACTGAGAAGTGGGATAGGAAACGATAATATTATAATAATTAAATGTTGCTGTAGACCTCTCTCATAGTAACTTCTTACTCTGCCCTACATGCTCTAACTCTACATGTTGTTGCTATGTACCATCAACTATGACTGACAGTAATCCTATGAAAAATAGCTCTGAACCCTGCCCTATCCTAAGCCTATCTCAGGGGCTCTGACACACCTGCCCCCTTTGCCAAAGTCACTGTGTCAATTAATCTCACCCACTGTCTCCTTTCCTGTATTGACTCTCTACCCTTCTGAGTATGATGTTCTTCTCCAAGAACTTGATCTTTCATGCACTATGCCCAAAGTATATGAC
>NW_006399829.1:4486552-4527578 GCF_000299155.1 Elephantulus edwardii | reverse complement strand
CTGTCCCAATGGCACTATCTCTGATACACCTATCAAAATTACCCCAGTCACTGAATCAATCCACCTCACAGATGGCCTTCCCCTCCTGTGCTCTCTGTCCACCCTACCAAGCATTAGGTCCCTCTCCAAGGACCGGTCCCTCCTTACAACATGTCCAAAGTATGTCAGACAAAGCCTCAGAATCCTTGCCTCCAAGGAGCCGCCTAGTTTAACCCTCTCCAGGATGAATCTGTTTGTTTTCCTAGAAGTTCATGGTACCCTCAGTACTCTTATCCAATACCACAGCTCAAGGGCATCAATTCTACTTCTATCCTCCTTGGTCATTGTCCAACTCTCTGATGCATAACAAGTGATTGCAAAGATCATGGCCTCTATCAGATGCACCTTAGTCTCTAGAGAGACACCATTGTTCTTCAGTACTTTGGAGAGGTCCCTAAGAGTGGACTTTCCCATGGCAATGTGCCTTTTAATTTCCTGGCTACTGGTGTCAAGAGTGTTGACTGTGGAGCCAAGCAAACTAAAGCTGTGAACAATCTTTATCTCTTCACCATCCATCCTGATGCTGCCAATTGGTCCAGTGGTGAGAATCTTTGTCTTCTTGACATTGAGCCTCAATCCATATTGAAGGCTGTAGTCATTGACCCTCTGCAACAAGCACTTCAGGTCCTCCTCAGTTTCAGTAAGCAGGGTTGTGCCATCTGCATAAGACAAATTGTTGATAGATCTGCCACCAATGCTGACCCCACATTTCTCCTCATAGAGCCCTGCCTCCCAGATAATCTGTTCTGCATACAGATTGAAAAGGTATGGAGATAGGACACATCTCTGGCCTACACACTTCCCAATTTTAAACCATGCAACTTTTCCTTGCTCTGTTCTAACTACTGCCTCTTGGTCCAAGCATAGGTTTCACATTAGCACGATCAAGTTTTCTGGGATTCCCATTCTTCTCAGAGTCAACCACAGTTTGTTATGATCCACACAGTCAAATGTCTTTGCATAGTCAATGAAACACAGATAGACATTCCTCTGGTATTCCCTGCTTTCAGCCAAGATCCATCTAACATCAGCTACAATATCCCTAGTACCACGACCCCTTCTAAAACCAGCCTGGACTTCTGGCAGTTCTCTGCTGATAGGCTGTTCCAGTAGTTTTTGGATAATCTTCAGTAGAAACTTGCTTGCATGTGAGATCAATGATATTGTTCTATAGTTTCTACACTTTGTTGGGTCACCCTTCTTTGGGATGGGAACAAATATAGATCTCTTCCAGTCAGTTGGCCAAGTGGTTGTTGTCCAGATTTCTTGGCACAACCTGGTGAGCACATCCAGGGCAGCATCTGTTAGCTGAAATATGTCAATTGGTATACCATCTATTCCTGGGGCCTTATTTTTTGCTGTTTCCTTCAAAGCAGCCTGGACTTCTTCCTTCACCACCATAAGCTCTTGCTCATATGCTGTTTCATGAAATTCTTCTGTGTCTGCCAATTCCTTTCGATACAGTGACTCAGTATATTCTTTCCATCTTCTTTTAATAGTTCTGGATCATTTAATATTATACCTAATGCATCCTTGATTATAGCCAAATTGAGGTTTGAATTTGCCCTTCAGTTCCTTGAGCTTAAGAAATGCTGAACGAGTTCGACCTTTTTTATTTTCTGACTCCAACTCCTTGCACATTTCATTGTAATATTTTACTTTGTCATCCAGCGCTGCCTTTTGAAATCTTCTATTCAGCTCTTTAGTATCTTGAATTCTTCCTTCTGCTTTGGCTTTTCTGCGATCCAGTGTGTGTGTGTGTATACACACACACACACATACATTTCAAGTGAACTAGGTGGGTAGGGAGGAACAAAGATAGATAGATAGATAGATAGATGGATAGATAGATAGATAGATAGATTCTTTCATTGTTGTGTAATTTCTTCTCTCCCCTAGTCCACTTTGTTATGCACTTCTTATTCTGAACTGTTGTTGCACACACAATGTCTAATCATGTATTATTTTTAAACAGTTTTTTCTTCATCTGTTCTAATGCAGTGTTCATTATTTGTCCCCTTATTAATTAGTTTCCTTCAAACCCCCATGTCAGTCCTGTTTTATAATAATACTATTATGCAGTGTTTGTCCTTTTGTGAGAGCAGACTTTTTCAATGCAACTCATCTTTTGATTTCTGACTGCTAATCCCAAGAATATTGATTGTGCACCCCAGCAAGATGAAATGGTTGACAAACTCAATCTCTACTCCATCTGTCATGGTGTTACCAATTGACTCAATGATGAGAACCTTTAGCAAACACTTCAAGCCTTTTTCAATTTTGGCGAGCAAGGTCGTCTCATATACATAATACAGGTTGTTGATGAGTCTTCCTACAGTCTTGATGCCACAGGCTTCTTCATAAATAAAGTCCAGCCTCACAAATTATGTGTTCTGCTGATGGTTGAAAGAATATGGAGAAAGGGCACTTCCCTGATGCACCCCTTTCTTGATTTTGAAGTATATAGTGTTCCCTTGCTCTGTTTTTACAACTGTGTTCCTGTCTAATGATAGGTTTCACATGAGCACAATCAAGTGCTCTCGGATTCCCGTCTCAATTTTAGCCATAGTTTGTTGGGAGCCACACATTCAAATACCTTGCCGTAGTCAATAAAACACAAATAGATGTTTTTCTGGTACTATCTACTTAAGGATTCTTAGGGCAGGATATTAAGTGATCTAAGAACCATTAAAAAGAAGATGGAAGGAGTATATAGAGTCACTATACCAGAAAGAATTGGCTCACACAGAGAATTTCACGAAACAATGTATGAGCAAGAATCTGTAGTGAAGAAGGAAAAAGTTTAAGCTGCTCTGAAAGAATTGTCAAAAAACAAGGCTTCAGGACTTAACAGCATATCAATTGACATATTTCAACAAACAGATGCTGCCCTGGATGGGCTCACTAAGTTGTGCCAAGAAATCTGGAGGACAATCACCTGGTCAATTGACTCAAAGAGATCGGTATTTATTCCCATTTCAAAGAAAGGTGACCCAACAGAGTGCGTAAATTATTGAACAAATCATTAATATCACATGCAAGGAAGATTCTGCTGGAAATTATCCAAAAATGACTGGCACAGCATGTCAACAGAGAACTTCCCAATGTTCAGGCTGGGTTTAGAAGAGATCGTGATGTCAGGGATATTATAGCTACTGTTAGATGGCTCTTGGCTAAAAACGGAGAATACTAGAGGTATGTCTGTTTCATTGACTATGTAAAGGTGTTTCTGTGGATCACAACAAACTCTGGCTGACTCTGAAAAGAATGGGAATTTTAGAACATTTGATAGTGCTTATGTGAAATCTATACTTGGATTAGAAGGCAATCAACAGGACAGAGCGGAGAGACACAGCATGGTTCAAAATCAGGAAGGGTGTATGCCAAGTCTCCATACATTTTCAATCTATTTGAAGAACAGATCATCCGGGAGGCTGGGCTCTATGCGGTGGAATGTGGCATCAGGATTGGAGGAAGATTCATCAACAACCTGCATTGTGCAGATGATACAACCCTATTTGCTGAAACTGAGAAGGACCTGAAGCACTTGCTGCAGAGATCAAGGACTGAACCCTTCAATATGGATTTAAGCTCAGCATCAAGAAACCAAAGATTCTCACCACTGGGTCAATTGGCAGCATAATGATGGATGATGAAGAGATTGAGATTGTTAATAGTTTTAGTTTGCTTGGCTCTATAATCAACAGTCTTGGTGCCAGCAGCCAGGGAATCAAGAGGTGAATTGCATTGGGAAAGTCAACTGTCAGGGACTTCTTCAGAGTACTGAATAGCATCAATGTCAGTCTGGAGACTAAAGTGCACCAGATCCAGGCCATGGTATTCACAATTGCTTGCTAGTTGTCAGAGTGCTGGACAATGACTAGGGATGATAGAAAGATAACAGATGGCTTTGAGATTTGGTGTTGAAGAAGTGTTTGAATATACCATGGACTGCCAGGAAAACAAACAAGTTCATCCTGGAGAGGGTGAAACCAGGCTTCTTCTTGGAGACAAGGATTCTGAAGCTTCATCTGACAGATTTTGGACACTTTGCAAAGAGAGACCAGTCCTTGAAGGGGAACATCATGTTTGGAGGGGTGGAGGGCCTAAGAAATACAGGAAGACCATCAATGAGATGGATTGATACAGTGACTGAGGTAATGCAGTTAAGTGTATTGGAGACAATGAAGTTGGCACAGGATAGAGCAGGTTTCAGGGCTGTTGTACATAGGGTCATTATGTGTCGCAAGCAACTCAATGGCACATAACAACTACAACAACCCCTTGCTTTTTGTCAATATCTATTTGACATTAGCAGTGATATCCCTCTTTCCATGGACTCTTATAAACTCGGCTTGTACGTCAGGAAGTTATTTGTTGATAAACTGTTCCAGTTGATTTTAGATAATCTTCAGCAAGATTTTGCTTGTGTGTGATATTGTTGGACAATTTCCATGCTCAGTCAGACAGATCACCTTTTTGGGGAATGGGAATAAATATTTCTTCCAGTAAGTTGGCCAGTTAACTGGTCTCCAGATTTCTTGGCACAATATGGTGAGCACATCCAAGCCTGCCTCTGTTTGCTGAAATATGTCAAACGTTATTTCATCAGTTCCTAGGGCGTTATTTTTTGCCACTCATTCAGAGCACCTTGAATTTCTTCCTTCATATGCTGTTTCATGAAATTCTTGTGTCAGCCAATTCTTTTTGGTATAGTGGTTGTGTACTCTTTCCATTTTCTTTGGATGCTTCCTGGATAGCATCTTTAAGAATTTGTTCTTGAGTTTTTCACCTTAAAAAATGCTGAAAATGCAGCCACACAAGGAGAAGAGGCCTAGGAACATGTCATAGGGAGACAAGCTGAGAGGCCACAAGCAGCAGCACAACAGAAGGTCGAAGTACCATTATCGTGGGGGAGCAGAGAGATAATGAGCAGATAGAAGTGCCCGGAGGCCTCTTTTGGGTATAATACTTGTCTCTCAGAAACTATACTAAAGCTGAGCATCCAAATTAAGACAGACTATGAAGAAGGATTGACCATCCACTTCAGAATTAACGGGTCTTCAAAAATCCTATGAAAAATAGGGCACATTTAGACTCATAGACAAAGCCACTGAAGTCTGCACCCTCATATTGAGAAACTCAAATGAAGAAGAGTTGAAAACAGTCACTAATATTTGAAATGTGGAATATAAGAACTATGAATGTAGGACTCTCTAAGGCAGGCTTCCAAATTCTTACTTGTAGAGTTTTTCTGTCTTTGGACCCCACTAATTTGGGAAATTCAAACTGCTCCTTCAAAACCTTCATTCCTATTACTACCCATCTGATTTATAGCATCTAGCAAATGGAAGGGCCTGAGAGAACTGTTTTAGAATGAAGATTAAGTAACCTAAATGCAAATTAGGAACTTCTCTCTTTTACGTGTCTATGGGTATCTGTTCAGGTGTTGTTATTATTGTTGTTGTTTTTATTAGATACCATGAACTTAACTACAATTTATAGTAATCTTATGAACAAAGACCTTGCCCAATCCTGTGCCATCTTCAGGATTTCTGTCCTGCTCAAGTCCATTGTGGTAGATCTGAGTTAGTCTATCTTATTGAGGGTCTTCTCTTTCTTTGACCTTCCATCATTGCCAGCATGATTGTTTCTCTCCAAGGACTGGTTCCTTCTGAGAATATATTCAAAATAAGCAAGATAAAGTTTCACTATCCTTGCCAAGTTACACTTCCTTCAAGACAGATTTGTTTTGTTTTTTTTGGTTTTTTGTTTTGTTATAGTTTTTGTATTTATTTTGGGGTTGGTTTTTTTCCAATAATCTTTATCAATACTATAACTTAAGGGCATTAATTCTTCTCCTGTCATCCTTATCCACTGCCAAATTTTCAAATGCATAGAAAGTGTTTGATATCACTTTCCTCCTTATAGAGTCTAGCCTCCCAAATGATCTGTTCTCCACATAGACTGAAAATGTATGGAGTGAGGATGCATCTCTGGCATACACCTTCCCTGATTTTGAATCATTCAATGGTTCCTTGCTCTGTTCTGATGACTGCCTATTGGTCCAAGGATACATTTCACATGAGTACCATTAAGAGTTCTGGAATTCCCATTCTTCTCAAAGTTAGCCACAATTTGTTGTGATCCACACAGTTGAAAGCCTTTGCGTTACTATTGAAACACAGACAAACATTCCTCGAGTACTTTCCCTTCAGCTAAGATCCTCCTAACTTTAGCTATAAGAGTTAATGTCTTGGCCTCTTCTAAATTCAGTTTGCACATCTGGTAGTTTTCTGTTGATGTACTGTTTCAGTTGTTTTTGGACAGTCTTCAGCATGATCTTGCTTACATGTGATAATGATATTTTTAGATAAGTTTCCACAGTCTGTCAGGTCACCTTTTTTTGGAGTGGGAATAAATATGTATCTCTTCCAGTCAATTGACCAGGTTTTCCAGATTTCTTGGTACAAGCTAATGAGCACATCCAGGACAGCATTTGTTTGTTGAAATATGTCAAGTTGTATTCCATTAATTCCTGGGACCTTGTTTTTTTGGCAATTCCTTCAGAAAAACTTGGATTCCTTCCCTCATTATCACTGCCATCCAGGAGGCTAGACTCTATGAGGAGGAATGTGGCATCAGAATTGGAAGACTAATCAACATCCTGATTTATGCAGATGACAGAAATTTGCTTGCTGAAACTGAAGAGAGCATTTGCTGCAAAAGGTCAAGGACTTTAGTCTTTAATATGGATTGAAGCTCAATATCAAGAAAAGGATGTTTCTCACCAATAAGTCCATTGGCAGCATCATGCTAGAGAAGAGATTGAGACTGTTAACAATTTCATCTTTCTTGGTTCCACAATCAACACTCTTGGAACCAGCATTCAGGAAATCAAAAGACGAATTGAGCTGGGAATGTCTGCCATCAGGGATCTCTCCAGAGTACTGAAGAGCAATGATGTCAGTCAAAAGACAAAGGTGTGCCTGCCTGATCCAAGCCACAGTCTTGATATACATCAGAGTGCTGGACAATGACCAAGGATCATAAAAGATGCACTGATTCCTTCAAGTTGTGGTGTTGGAGAAAACTATTGAACATACTATGACTGCTGAGAGAACAAATAGATATGTCCTGGAGAGGGTGAAACCAAGTTGCTTCTTGGAAACAAGGATTTTGAGGCTCTGTTTCACATACTTTTAGCATGTAGTCAGGAAGTATCAGTCCTTGGAGAAGGACATTATGTTTGGAAGAGAGGAAGAACAGTACAAGAGAGGAAGACCCTGGATGAGATTTTCAATAACTGGGATATTGGGGAATAGGTGTGTTAGAGACAGTGAAATTGGCTCAGAATAGGACAAGGTTCAAAGCTATTGTACATTCACTATGAGTCATAGGTGACTCGACAGCACACATCAACAATAACAGTAGGAAAAAATTGAAAGGACTCTATGGCTTGGATCAGTTGTGTGTTAATCTTTAAACTGACATTCTTACTTTTTAGAACTATGGAGAGGTCCTTGGCAACAGATTGCCCCAATGCAGCATATCTTTTGACATCTTAACTGCTGCTACCATGGGTGTTGATTTTTGATCAAAATAAAATGAAATCATTTACAACTTCAATCTTGTCTCCGTCTATCAGGTATTTATTGATTGACTTCTTCGCAATAAAACTTAGGCCAGAGTTGTCAATACACAAATTCCACTAAACAGCTTTCTTTCTGTATATAGAAAATAATTAAAGTTCCTCGGAAAAGAGAAAATTTACATGTGAGAGAAGTATGCAGAATAAGTTTGGAGGTTCTGCTACCCTGAAAATTTACCATCATCATCATCTGGTTTTTTTTTTCATTCCTTTCTTTTTTTAAAATAGATAAAAACTAAATACCTGCCATAAACCAGATATGATGATGTAGTTGTTGTATACTGTTGTGTTGACTCCAAGCCATAGTAATACAGAACAAAGCACTGTCTGCTCTGATTCATAGCCACCTCATGTACACTAGTCAGAAACCCTGCTCGACCCTGAGGCATCCTCACAATTGCTGCGGAGCTTAAGCCCATTGCTGTGGTCACTGACTGTGTCTGTTTACCTTATCGAGGGTCTTCTTTTCCTTCAGTGATTCTCTACATTTTTTGTACAGAAAATGAGAAACTATCAAAAGTTTGAAAATTAAAGAATGACATAAGGAAAATCATTTTAGGAATAGCTCTCTGATATCATTATGGAATTAACAAGCGAGTAGTTATAGCTGTGAACATCTGGAACAGAGTTGGTGAGTTCATGAGCTAAGTTTATAACAATGGGGAAGGAAGACAAAGAACAGATATGAGAAATCTCTAAGCGTAGGATTAAACTGATAATGACTCAGTGATTTTAAGTGTGGGTGTCTGGCTGTATGAAGTTACCCTTGCTGAAGCAACTCAGGAAATTCTGGCTGAGAAAATGATAATGAGTTCATTGGGGGACATGTGAAGTTTGAGGGGACTGTAGAACATGTTAAAGAAGCTTGCCAGTTGGCACTGGGCCTGGAGTTCAGGGGATAAGTCAGAGCTCTGTGTGGAAACAGATGAGGCTTGAAGTTAGGTGAGTAGATGTGAGAATGTTCAATTAAAAGGTAATGTAAAAGTGTAAAGAGAGAGCAAGGAGTCAAGGCTAGAACAACAACAACAAAAAGGGTAGAGGAAGAAAAGGAGCTAGTATAGAAGACCAGGAAGCTAGTTACAAAAAGAAAGAATTCAAGATGAACCAATGTTTCAAAATTAGAAACCATGGGAGTAACTCCAGTGACAACAGTTTGCAAAATATGGTAAAAAGAACTAAAAATTTGGTTTCTGACACAGGGTAAAATTGGCACCCATCAAACCCCACCTCCAAGACTTGATGTCGGAATTTTCTCACTTACATCAATCACTTGGGTGGATGGGAGTGAAAGTGGGAGGAATACAAGAATGGAGAAACAGGCTGAGCTTGGACATGTTCCTTCAGCGCTGCCCACCTCGCATGTCCAGGGGCGTAGATGAGCAGGAAAGGGTTGTTGGCTTGAGGAACAGGGAGTGATGAGAATCCTGGACTGTTGATTTGACTTGGCCCTGTGTGGGTGGTAGGGCTGAGTGATGAGATGAAGAGGTCTGGGCCACAGGGAGAAATGTGGACTCCTGAGCTTGCAGCTGAGCTGATGCCCATTTAAACCTAGTCACAGTTGGCTGAGGATGAGTTGACCAAAACCTAACCAGAAGACGAGTAGATAATTCTTGCTGTGAATTAGGGTCGATTGTGCAGCATGATGGCTTGCTCTGGACTGAATGATGCTGACAGATGCAGATGACCAAAATTTCCAAGTTAAACAGAAGTTCCTTCAGCAAAAGGACTATGCTTGTTTCCTCGGAGTACTGGTTTGATGTTGTTCTTGTGTAACATCAAGTTAGAAACAACCCATAGTTGACCCTCCAGCAGGTTCTCAGAGGCACTTTAATCACACAGCAACAGACTGACCATCTTTCTCCCACAAAATAGCTGTTGGATTTGAACTGCATACCTTTGCACTTGCACCACAATTTCTTACCACTAGGCCATTAGAGCTCCCTAGTTTTATGTTGTTGCTGTTCTTATATGCTGTTGAGTAACCGAAGACTTAGAGTGACCCTATGTCACTGTACCAGAAGGAATTGGCTGACACAGAAGAATTTCATGAAATAATGTATGAGCAAGAGCCTGTGGTGATGAAGGAAGAAGTTCAAGTTGCTCTGAAAGAAATGGCAAAAAACAAGGCTCCAGGAGTTAACAGCATACCAATTGACATGTTTCAACAAACAGAAGCTGCCCTGGATGTGCTCACTAAATTGTGCCAAGAAATCTGGAGGACAGCCAACTAGAAGAGATTGATATTTGTTCCCATTCCAAAGAAAGGTGATCCAACAGAGTGTGGAAATTATAGAGCAATATCATTAATATCACATGCAAACAAGATTCTGCTGACAATTATCCAGGCTGGAGACTAAGGTGTTTCTGATCTTGGCTATAGTCTCTGCAATTGTGTGCTATGCATTGAAGAGCTGGACAGTGACTAGGGATGGTAGAAAATTGATGCCTTTGAGCTGTGGTCCTGGAGAAGAGTGTTGAATAAACCATGGACTGCTAAGAGAACAAACAAGTTTGTCCTGGAGAGGGTGAAAGCAAGGATTCTGAAGCTTTGTCTGACATACTTTGGGCATGTTGCAAGGAGGGACCAGTCTTTGGAGAGGGATATCATTTTGTGAATAGAGGAAAACCTTCAATTAGATGGATAGATTCAGTGATTGGGGTAGTGGGAGTAGGTGTGTTCGAGACAATGAGGTTGGCACAGGATAGAGCAGGGTTTAGGGCTCTTGTACATAGGGTCACTATGTGTCACAAGCAACTTGACAGCATATAAAACAACAACGACATGCATAACAGCTCTGAACGATGCCCTATCCTGAGCCAATCTCAGACACACCTACCCCCATTACCACAGTTCCTGTGACAAACCATCTTATGTAGGGGTTCCCTCTCTTGTGTTGTCCCTCCACTCTTCCAATCATAGTGTCCTTCTTTAAGGACTGGTCCTTCCTGGCAACATGCCCTAAGTATTCCAGATGAAGCTTCAAAATCCTTGCCTCCAAGGGACAATTAGTTTTCACCCTTTTTAGTAGAGACCTGTCTGCTCTCTTGGTAATCCATGTTATGCTCAATACTCTTTTTCAGCACTTGGTTTGATAAAGATTGGTAAATCAGGTATGGGCTATATAAAAGAGGGATATTAGGACATAAAGCATGAAATTGCTGTCTTACACACTTTCACAAAAGTAGCTGCTTGTGGGATGATTAAAAGGGAGGGAAAAAAATCCACAATATGAGTGAAAAAAATATAATGTAAATGAAGGGCTGTATGAAACATAATGTACATGCATAAAGTATAATGTATATGAATTCTAATAATATTCATTTAAAAATCCAACCCAATACACACATACAAATATCGGTTTTATTTGAATAGTGCGGAATAAGAACAAATTCCATCCAATTTTTAAATAAATCATGTTGCTTAGGAAAAAAATAGTGTTGTAATAAAGAAAATAGGAAGTGCTCATGATGTTGGCTTTAAACAGACATATTTCTGTTCCATTTCCATTAAAATATACATCCACTTAAAATATGGATATTTTATAGTATATATAATTTTTTAAGAAAATTATTAGTTATCTCTAGCACCAGACAGCTCTGCAAATGCTGAGCTTTCTGTAGCACATGAAATATGCTTATATCCTTACGTTTTTTCCTTGAGATAAACAACTTTTAATCAAACAGGCAAAGAGGAAGAGGCATTTGCTTCACACACACACACACACACACACACACACACACACACACACAAACTCATGTACTGTACATGAAAAAAGGCCATTCTTAAAAGAGTTGGAAATGATAACAGCTTTTTCCCCCCTCTGTAGGAAAGGAAATAACTTCGATTCAGGAAAAGTAGCTTGCTGACAAGGCAGTCAGTCACATGGCTCCCCAAAGGAAGTGAGAAGACTGGTTTTTTTAAGGTCACAGTTCAATGGAAAATGAAGTGGATGTTCCCTTGAACACACTTTCTTCAGTAATATTGAATGGACTGTCAAAATAGCCAGCAGAAATAGAATTGAATGTGGTGCCAATTCCTCCTTCAGTGCTCCAAGCTTCTAAATGTCAAATCAGATCATTTGCAGCAAAAGCAAACATTTTACAACGTGATGAGAAAGTGCATATAGGCTATTTCCTGCTTAACAGCCTAGGGTCATGCTATGAACTTCAATGCACATTGTCTTAAACAAAATGTTAAAAACAAAAGGTTTTCAAAAGTATGACATCTTTCTTTTGTGAGGAATTAGATCAGTGGCACTCAATATTAGTAGTATAGTTTCCAATATCCATAGATGACACATACTCAAAGTATTTGCTTTATTTGTTACTCCCTCTCAAGAAAATTCCATGGATTCAAAGGCAATGAAGGGAAAATTGGTCAAGTCCTTACTGTAGGTTAGCCACCTGCTAAGAACTGCAGTAATATTAATACGGTGCATCAAATGGGGTCAATTTTCTAAGAGCTGGAATACTTTCTCAATAAATGGAAAGGTTTCCAAGACTCTCTTTTCTCATTAAAGCATGATTATCAACAATCTTGTAGATGTTCTCACTCTAAACCAAAGATAACTTTGATTTACAAAGATACAGAATGTCTTGAAGATCTTACTGAGGCTTATATCCTGTTTCTTAAGATTCTAGCTCTTGGTTTTATTTTTGAAAGTGTACCTACTGAATTATAATTACATACAACTGTGCCAACTACAGAGTTTACATTTTCCTAGAATTTTATACTTCTGTATAAACTCAGAAATCCATGTACTCCAACTAATCAGTATGAGAATCTTCCCTACACAATGAGGCATTCACATCAAATACCTTGACTTTGGCATTATGTGAATTCAAGTGTCATCACTATTGCTTGCACACTGTACGTGTACACAGCTTGCTCAACTATTTAGAGTAAAATAGATGTTATTAAAAGGTCCTTTTTATGTGGGACTTGTATGGAGATTAATTCAAATACTGTATGTCACACATTTGCTCTGATGGCATAGTGGGTAGAGAAGTATGTTGCCAATCCAATTGTCGGCAGTTCAGATTTGCCAGTTGCTCAAAGGAAGAAGGCTGAGAAATATTCTACAGTAAGTATTCTTGGCACCAGCAGTCAGGAAATCAAAGGATGAATTGCATCGTGTAAATCTGAGGTCAGAGACCTCTCCACAGCACTGAAAACCAGTAATTTCAGTCTAGAGACTAAGGTGCACCTGATCCAGGCCATGGTCTTTGCAATTAATTGCTATGCATCAGAGAGCTGGACAACGACTAAGGATGACATAAGAATGAATGTCTCTGACTTTTGGTGCTGTAAGAGTCTTGAACATACCATGAACTGCCAAGAAAACAGGTAGGTTTGTCTTGAAGAGGGTGAAACTAAGTTTCTCCTTGGAGGCTAGGATTTTTAAACTCCATATCGCATACTTTGGGCACGTGGCCAAGACAGACCAGTCCTTGGAGAAGGATATCATGCTTGGAATGATGGACGGACAGTGTAGGAAAGGAAGAATCTGGATAAGGTGGATTGATATCATAATAGGGCCAGTGAGGGTTGGTGTGTTGGAATTAGTGAGACTGGCTCAAGACATGACAAGTTTCAGAGCTGCTGTACATAGGAGTGCTATGGGTTGCAGATAACTCGATGACAAAGAACAGGAGTGCAATTTACAGTCACTGAAACATGCTGGAGGGTCAGGTATGAGTTGATTATGACTTGAAAGCAGTGAATGAATAATAGACGTTCTCAGAGGTTAAATGTAGTTCAAAGAAAAAATATGGCTTCAGTATTTTCAGTTACCTGAAGATCATTGTTTTAAATAATTAGCTGTACATTTTGACACTATCTGTTACAAAGTGTTTCCCTTTAATGAAGCTAAAATTTAACTTATTCTTCATTTTACCCTTATATTCCAATTCTGCCATCTGTAATCACATAAAATAATCCTAGTCTTTTATTCCAGTCATTCATTTGGGTGAATTCCATTCCACTGAATGCTACACTTCTCTTTGCTAGTATAAATATATAATGAAATATAACACAATTCTAGGCCAACATGCATGATGTGTAAATATACAGAGGAGATACAATTAAAATAGAGGTACAAAGGTATAAATTATACATTCAGTGAATATACAAATAGAATATGAGCAGTTCAAAGTAGAAGAAACCTTTAGTACAGCACAGAGAAGAAAGAGGTGAAGTGTAGCAGTGAGAGAAAAATGTGTGGAGGAAAACTTGCACTACACTTCACTTCTCAGGGATTTTGTTATCTGGCAGTTCTCATGTGTGACACAAGTAAATGTCTACTCTCAGAGCATTTTATGCACTAAGGGCATATCTCTAGCAGTAACGAACTGAGATGAAGAGAGGGTAATGCTGGTAGTGATAGGTAAAGCCATGGAGAATCAAAGGCTGAACCTTTGGAAGTTCTCTAATTACATAATTTGACATGTTTGACAATGCTCTTCTACTTTAACATTTCCCTTGCCTTGGATTCTTGAACACTTGCTCATCCTAGGTAGTGTTTACCCTGTTGGTTGCTCTTTCTTAATTGCTGTCTGCATTCAACCCCAGCTTCTAGTTTCTGAATAAGGAACTGCAATTCACAGAATTCTATCTTTGCCCCTGATTTTTTTTTCCTCCATAATCCACCTGGGAAACCTCATTCGCTCATACATTCCTATCCCTATGTGTAAGTGGTCCTAAATTTAGCCCAGATTTCATCCTGCATTTCTGATTCTGATAGTCCACTAGCTAGCACTGTCATTTCAAGTTTATCACATCCCGGAATAGATTCTACAAATTCATTAAATTCTTCCTCAGTTTTCCCAGTAAATCATATCTACAGTGAATGCATCACTATCTTCCAGACACCGAATTAGAAATCGCAATATTCTTACTTCTCTACAAGCAGCACTTTTTTTGGCAGAAACCTACAGAGGGAAAAAAAAGTTCTCAAATTCATAGTATACACGCATTTAAACACATAGTGCAAGCAAATGACTTAATGCAAGTTTATTCTTACGAGAAGCATAAGATAAATAGAGGGTCTTTAACAAAAAGAAGTGGAAGATAATCATTTCAGAATTTAGCGTATGGTGGAGAACCAATGGTGTTAAAGGAAGTACAAACTTCATTGAAGGTACAGGTAAAAACCTAATAATACAGGAATTGATGAAATCTAGTTTTTGATATGTTTTAAAAAAAACCATGCTATGCTGGGAGAACTCACTGATGTATGCCAAGAATTTTAAAAAACAGTTATCCAGTCAACTGACTAGAAGAGATACATATTTCTGTCCATTCCCCAAAAAGTGGTGATACAAAATAATGAGCAAATTATAAGACAACATCCTTAATATCACAAGCCAGTAAAATTTTGCTGAAGAGAACTGAACAATTAGTGCATCAATAAGGAACTACCAGAAATTTCAACTGGATTTAGATGAGAACTTGGACTGATGGATACTACTGCTGGATTTTAGATGAAACCACAATCTCAGATACTTTGGACATGTTAGCAGGAAATAACAGCATTAGAAAAAGACTTCACTGTTGGTAAAGTAGAGGGTCATAAAACAAAACAAAACAACAAAAAAACAGTCCCTTACTTATCTGCATTGACAAGTCACTACAACAAAAGCCTCATGTGTACAGCAACACGTGTAAGGACTGTGCGACACCAAGGAGTTTTTCATTCCTTTGGGCATAGGGTCACTCTGAGTTGGAATTGACTTTATGGCCACTAACAACAGGTTCTTTAAGGAGTCTTGGGTGACTCAGTCAAGTGTTCCAATGACCAGCCAAAAGGCGGACAACTCCAGAAGACAAGAAGATGTCGGAAGACAGGACTGGTGATTTCTTCTCCAAGGGTTGGAGAAATCTTATAAAGGAGCCTCTACTTTGCATACATGAGGTTGCCATGAGTTGAATTGAGGACAATAAACAGCAGGTCCTTTGGTTAAGATAGTGTGAAATAAGGTAAAGGCAAACACTTTGGGGGGGAAGGGGGAAGAGGAAGACACATAAGGATTTCATTTGACACAAGGACTGCTGCAGTGATGGATGTGAGCAGAGCGGAGATAGTGTGAGTGCTGTGTTTTGTGATCGAGCAGCATTTACTTACAAGCCCAAGGCACCTCACAACAAAACAAGTACTTGGTGGCACGCTGATGCTTTTATAACACCATTGAGAAATAATTTTTTTTCATCCTTTCCTATCATTTGCTTTTAAAGTCCTTCGCTTGGTTTTGTCTGAAATCTCCTTTCACCTTAAGGACAGATGGTAAAAGTAATTCAGTATTGATGAAGGAGGGCAGCAGTTTACAAGTCACCTGGTTTACAAGGCTCACTCAACTTCAAAGGACCCAGGCTTCCTTTATGGGATGTGCAAGTGGTCATTTCAGTGATATCACATTACGAGAGAATGACATTTTAACTTTTACTTTTTGTTCTTTTGAGTGCTCAGATTTGTCTTTGACATGTTTATGGAAAGATCATTGGATCTCTAGTCCAGAACTATTTGATAGAGTTAAAGGAGTGGTTAAAGCCTCAGATCAAGTATAAAATGGCCTGAATTCTATCTCCTCATAAACTGTGTGGCTGGGGTCAGTTGTTTAGTCTCTCCATGCCTCAGTGGTAACTTAGGCTGATGTGAAGACTTAATAACATCCTAAAAGTAAAGGTCACAGAAATCACTTTCTGTGAAACCACACAAAAACTTTCATGCAGGCACATAGATACATGATCTTGAGATTTCCATTCTGGAGAAGGGAGCAGGATGATGACACAGTTTGAGGAGAAAATCAGAAACCCATGACCACTGAGTCTATATTCTGTCACATGAGAGTGCTTCATTGGGTTTCCTAGGCTGTAAATCTTAACAGGAAGAGTCTTATTCCTCTTTCTCCCAAGTAGTGGCTGGTGATTCAAAGAACTGGCCATTAGGCTAATAGTCTAATACTTAGTCTCCTAAACCAATAAACAAAGAGAAGGTGAAATAGGAGTGTCAATAATCTATGGATATCTTCAAGCTTCCAAAGTTTTAAATGATTGTCCAGGTTACTCAGCTAAAGGAAACTGGACCAATAATATTTAGCCAAAGAAGAGTAAGCTCTGGCTGGGAGTGGTGTAAAGAAAGAAAAAAAAAAATGCTAAACTCTTGACTTCTAAAACACTCAGTAATATCTTTCATATTAAAAAAATGTTCTTCTGCAGTTTAGGAATCTTTCAGTACAGAAAGAGCTTGACTTTTTAGGTCCCAATCCACGGGAAATTCCTGCCAAGATTGAGTGAGTATGTCAGCTGAACAAACCAACTGCTGGCATGAAATATATTCACCTAAATTTTATGCACCCTATTTCCCAACTCCTCTCTTGGTACAAATAGAGCTCACATTTAGGTAACTGTTCCGAGTTGATCTCTTCCTACTGTAATGCTGAGTAAATAGTGCCTGAAAGATTAGAACAAGGTCTGTTTAAACAAGAACAAGCTTTAATCAGAAGGAAGGAAACCACCGCTCCAGTTCAATGGAGGAAGAGTTGATGTGGTTACACAACTGGAACAGGCATCCATTTATTTTAAAAATGACAATGGCATCCATCCTATTTATGTATCTAACAATACTGTTCACAGCATTACATGTGGACAAGCTAAAGTAACATTTTTTTCTTAGATATGAATAAAGACAAACAAGAATTAAAAGTCAAATACCACCACCACCTACCTATACAACACAATGATCCTAAAGAACAAATTAAAACAGCTTATTATTATCCTTCTGGATTGTTTAAAGTGTTGGGGG
Source organism: Elephantulus edwardii (assembly GCF_000299155.1). Taxonomy (NCBI): domain Eukaryota; kingdom Metazoa; phylum Chordata; class Mammalia; order Macroscelidea; family Macroscelididae; genus Elephantulus; species Elephantulus edwardii. The sequence continues at coordinate 4,510,088 of NW_006399829.1, read as the reverse complement.
TTTTTTGGTTCTTTTTTGGGGGGTATTTTTACACATGCATTTTATTGGTGTTTTTGTTGTAAGCACAGGAGTTATCCATGGTTGGTTTGAGTTCTCTTTTCTTTTTTATTATTAATTTTAATGAAAGTTTACAGAGATTTAGGATTTCAATTCATTCATTGTAGCACACTTTCCTCCTTGCCCAAACCTCCCCCCACATGTTCACTTTTCTTTTTAAAAAGTAAGAAAAAATTATTTCATTGTTACACCACACACCACCATACCCCAGTCCATTCCACTATGCAGCTTTCATTCCGCACTGTTGTCTTGACAATAATACCTAATCAGATATTGCTCCTAAACAATTCTCTCCCTTACCTGTTTCAATACAGTATATATTTGTCACCTCTTAGTTTTTCCCCAATTCCAATGTCAGACCCATGTTAATACAATGGCATCATGCAGTATTTGTCCTTTTGTGATTGAGATATTTCACTCAACATAATGTTCTCCAGGGTCACCTGTTTTATATAATAAATCATGAGTTCCTTGTTTTTCAATGCAGCATAGTACTCCATTGTGTGAATATATCACAGTTTCTCTATCCATTTGCTTCTTGATGGGCCCTTGTGTTGTTTCTAACTCTTTGCTATTGTGAACAAAGCTGCAATAAACATGGAATTGTATATAATTGCCTGGGTATATAACTGCCACCCAGCAGTTATGATTTCTTTAGGGTATATTGCCAGTAGTGGAATTGCTGGGTCAAATGGTATTTCTACTTGCAACTTTTTGAGAAAGCTTCATACTGCCTTCCAGAAGGGTTGCACCATTTTACACTCCCACCAATAGTGAATAAGGGTTCCAGTTTCTCCACAACCTCACTAGCATTTGTCGTTTGCTGTTCTGTTAAATTTTGCTATTCTTACTGGAGTGAGATGATATCTAATCTTTGTTTTGACTTGCTTCTTTCTCAGAGCTAGGAATTTTGAACATTTTTTCATGTGTTTGTTCGCCATCTGAATGTCTTCTTTGGTGAAGGGTCTGTTCATTTCCTGTGCCCATTTTGCAATTGGGTTGTTTATCTTGTGGCACTCAAGTATTTTATAAGTTCTAGATAGAGGTCTCTTATCTGACATGTCATTATCAAATATGTTTTCCCAGTCTGTGGCTTCCATTTATACCCTGTTGGAGAAGTTTTTGGATGTGTATAGGGATTTGACTCTTAAAAGGTTGCATTCATCTATTTTATCCTCTCCTAGTTACAGCTTTTTCAAGATGCTTAGAAGACTGTTGATGTTGTGGATGAGGACTTCTAGAGTTCTTCCAAGCTTTTCTCTAATTAAGTTTATAGTCCTTGATTTTAGACCCAGGTCCTTGATCCACTTTGAATTGGTTATTTTTTCTGGAATGAGGTGTGAATCTTGCTTGAGATTTCTGCAGATAGTTTTCCAGTTTTGCCAACAGCATTTGTTAAAAAGGCTGTCATTTCCCCACTTAACAGTGATTTCATCTCCTTGTCAAAAATCAGTTGACCATAGATAGATGGGCTGATTTCTGGGCTCTCAATTCTATTCCATGATCTATGTGTCTGTCATTGTACCATTACCAAGCTGTCTTGACCACCACGGCAGTGTAGTAAAATTTGAAATCTGGGAGTGAGATGCCTCCTTCTTTGTTTCTTTTTTTAAGGAGTTATTTGCTTATTGGGGGTCACTTTCCATTCCAAATGAAACTGGAGATTTCCTTTTCCATCTCATTGAAGAATGGAATTGGTATTTGTATTGGGATTGCATTGAACATGTAAATTGCCTTTGGTAGTATTGTCATTTTCACAATATTGAGTCTTCCTATCCATGAGCAAGTTATATTCTTCCACTTCTCCAGGTCTCTTTTAGTTTCTTGTAGTAATGTTTTATAATTTTCTTTGAATAGATCCTTTGTGCTTCTGGTTAGATTTACTCCCAACTAATTAATCTTGTGAATGGCTATTGTGAAGGGTATTGTGGTTTTTTAGCTCCAGTTCTGTGTTCTCTTTGTTACTGTAGAGAAATCCAATTGACTTTTGTATGTTGATCTTGTATCCATCCTGCCACTTTGCTGAATTTGTCAACTATGTCCAGTAGTTTTCTTGCTGATTCTGTAGAGTTTTCCAAGTATACTATCACTATCATATCATCTGCATAGAGAGAAATTTTTACCTCCTCTTTGCCAATTTGGATACCCCTTATTTCTTTCTTTTGTCTTATTGCTATCACTAAGATTTCCAATAGAATATTGAATAAGAGAGGTGATAGTGGGCATCTTTGCCTAGTTCCTGTTCCCAAAGGGAATGCCTTTAATCCCTCTCCACTGAGAACAATGTTGACTCTCATGTTTGTGAATACACTTTTTACTATGTTGAAGAAATTTCCCTCTAATCCTGTTGTGTTGAGTGTGTTAATCAGGAAAGGGTGTTGGATTTTTGTCAAAGACTTTTTCTGCATCAATTGATAGGATCATGTGGTCCTTGTTCTTTATTTTGTTGATGTGATGAACTACATTGATTGTTTTTCTTATGTTGAATCATCCTTGCATACCTGATATGACTCTCACTTGGTCATGGTGAATTATTTTTTTGATGTATCTTTGTATTTTATTGGCCAGGATTCTATTTATTCAGGATTTTTGCAACTATGTTCATAAGAGATATTGGCCTATACTTTTGCGTTTTGGCAGTGTCTTTATCTGGCTTTACTATCAAAGATATGTTCGATTAATAAAATGAGTCTGGGAGAATTCTATCTTTTTCTATTTTCTGAAATAGTTTATGTATAATTGGTGACAGTTCTCTGAATGTTTGTGAAAATTCACTTGTTAAATCTTCTGCTCCAGGGCTTTTCTTGGCTGGAAATTGTTTTACTACCTTTTCAATTTCTTCTACTGTAATGGGTATGTTCAGGGGTTCAATTTCAGTTTGTGTCAGTTTAAGTAAGTTGTGAATTTCTAAATATTTGTCCATTTCCTCTGGGTTTTCATATTTGAGTATAATTTTTTGTAATATTCCATTACTAGACTTTTTATTTTAGTTGCTTCTGTTGTGACATTGTCCGTTTAATCTTTTGTTCAGATTATTTGTGTCTTTTCCTTCCTTCCCTTTGATAGTTTTGCTAGTGGTTTGTCAATGTCACTGACCCTTTCAAAGAACCAACTCCTAATTTTGTTAATGGTTTCAATTGTTTTTATGTTTTCTATTTCATTTATTTCTGCTCTAATTTTTATAATTTCAGGTTTTTTTAAAAGTATGTCAGGTTTTTTCCCTGTTCTTTTTCAATTTGTTGCAGATGTTGGGATAGAGAGTCAATGATCTGGATTGTTTAAAGGGTTTTAAAGTGCAACCAGAATGTTCTTTGGAGGCAAAGATTTTGGACATGTTGTTAGAAGAGGCTATTCCTTGGTAAAGAACATCATGCGTGGAAAGGCTGAGGGTTAGCAAAGGAAAGGAAGATCCTAAGTGATATGTTATTGTTGTTCTTATGTGCCATCAAGTTGCCTGAGCCTCATAGCAACCTTATGTACAACAGCCCTAAACCCTACTCTAATCCCTTGCCCATCTTATTGTCTCTGACACACCTATCACCATTACCCCAATGACTGAATCAATCCATCTCATTGAAGGTCTTCCTCGTCTGTGCTTTCCTTCCACTCTCACAAGCATGACGTCCCTCTCTAAGGACTGATCCTGCCTTGCAACATGTCCAAAGTATGTTAGATGAAGTTTCAGAATCCTTGCCTCCAAGGAGCAGCCTCGCTTTACACTCTCCAGGATGAACTTGTTCATTGTCCTAGTAGTCCATGGCATTTTCAGTACTCTTCTCCAGCACCAAAGCTCAAAGGCATCAACTCTCTTTCTATCAACCCTAGTCATTGTCTAGCTTTCTGATGCACAGCAAGTAATTTCAAATACCATGGCTTGTATGAGGTTCACATTAGTCTCCAGATTGACATTGTTATTCTTCAGTACTTTGGAGTGGTCTCTGACAATGGTCTTTCCCAGTGCAATTACTCACTTAATTTCCTGGCTGATGGTACCAAGAATATTGAATGTAGAGCCAAGCAAATTAAAGCTGTCAACAATCTCAATCTCTTAACCATCTATCATGATGCTGCCAATAGACTAAGTTGTGAGAATATTTTTTTTTTCTTGATGTTGAGCTTCAATTCATATTGAATGCTGCAGTCCTTGACCTTCTGCAGTAAGCACTTCAGGTCCTACTCAGTTTCAGCAAACAGGGTTGTGTCATCTGCATAACACAGATTGTGGATGAGTCTACCTCCAATCTTGATGCCACACTTCTCTTCACAGAGCCCAGACTCCCGGATAATCTCTTTCACATATAGATTGAAACAATATGGAGGTAGGACACATCTTTGATGCACAACCTTCCCAACAATGATATTGATTTATATACTATATGATACAATAGACTCAAGAATGACCCAGGATAGGACAGACTTCAAATTCGTTGTTTGTAGGGTTGCTATGAGTCATGTGAGAGGAAGAACCCTGATGAGATGGATTGATTCAGTGTCTGGGGTAATGGAAGTAGGTGTATCAGAGACAGTAAGGTTGGCATAGAATAAAGCATGGTTTAGAGATATTGCACATAAGCTCATCATTATGAGTCACAAGTGACTCGACAGAACAAAACAATAACAACAATCACATGAATCATACTTGATGGCACTTAACTACAATGATGGTCTCTAGGCTGTAAGTCTTTGTGCAAGCAGAAAGCCTCTTCTTTTTCCTGTGGAACAGCTGATGGATTCAAATTATTGATGATTTTTATGAACCACTGGAGCACTGCAAATGTAGGATAATGAAGACAATAATAACACCAATAATAATAAAAATGAAGGATGTGGAAATTAGACTGATTGTTAGAAAGATCTAAGCTATTAATGATTATAGGGTTATGATTTTCATCAATGATTTCCATCAATTTCCATGTAAACATTCATACAATATCAAGTATACATGAAAAATGAAAATATGGCTCTTTTGAAAATATAAAGAATAAATAAGAAGTTATATGTCCTTCTACTAGCTTAAAAATGAGATACATTTGATATAGAAATGATAACACCTTTAGTAATTAACTGTTAGAGGAAAGGGAAGGGCAAAAGGCAAAATGAAAAGAGAAAATACACCTAATAAAGTATTTTGCCTAAATTATTTGGCAAATAATTAGTCTTTGATGACTAAGGATGTGGATGTCATTATGGTGATGAGAAGTCTGGGGGAAAATAAATTCTAGAAGTATCTAAGATATAGGATTCAGTTCAAAAATTGGGGAATTAATTTTTAAAATAAAAGAGAAAATTAACAACAAATACAGTGACTTTTAAAAATACTTTCTGTTTGATAGCACCTAATACTTCCTTGGACATTTATTTGGTAAAAGGTATCTTTCTTCATTCCTATTTTAAAAATTAGGCTTTCAAGTTAGCCGTTCTCCCTTTCTTTCTGGAAATAACTTTGACTCCAGATTTGATGACTGGCCTGAAGGTTGCTCTGGCCTCGAACTAGAGTTCTGAGTACTCAGCAACTTGGGAAAGAGAGCATAATAAAGATTCTATCTTACCCTGCCTTTACTCACTCATTGCCACTGAGTCAGAACTGACTCATGACCAACCCTCCAGTGGATTTCCAAGGTTGTAAAACACATAGGAGTGAATTGATTGCTTGTCTTTCTCTCATAGAGCCTCTGGTATATTTTAGCTACCAGAGATGGTGTGATCTTAGTAGAATAATTCCCTGTGGAATGCAAAGCCAGAGCTCCAGATGCAGAAACCTGCACCTACACAGGCAGAAAATACAAGGTAGAAAATGAGAAGTGATGAATATATCCCTGTCAGGAATGTTCAAGGGTGGGGCTCATCTTTACCTTGAAGGAAAGACAAATTCTAGGAGGAGTAGATCACTGCCAGACTGTTGTGTGCTCTCAAGTCAACTCACTCATAGCTGACCCTCCAGCAGGTTTTCAGAGGCTGTAAATCCCATGAAAGGAGATTGCCCATCCTTCTACCACAGTGCATCAAGTGGATAGAACAGTGTATCTCCAGGTCAACAACAAAAATTCCTTGCCTTTAAGCCACCAGAACTCCTTTGGCCACCTAATAATTGCAAACTGAAAAGATGGACATTCAAGTCAGCAGCAATTATCTTTTAAGCCATTCAAGAAGGGGAAAACAATAGAAACAAATGCAGAGGCATAAACAATAATATGATTGATTGATTGATTGAGTCCTCTGAAGATTCTTATTTATCAAGCTATAGGATTTTTGCTTCAAGAAGGCTATTATAAAACAATGATTTTAGACAATAATTCTTAGGAAGATATATTGGAAGATGCAAAGGTCACATTTAAGCTAGTGGCTTAAAATAACTTGGTATACGGATCTTGGTGGTGAAGTAGTAGAAAAAGACTATAAAAAGAAAAATAAATAATTTCTTATTGGGCATGAAGGAGACTGACTAGGCACAGTGCTATCCACTTTGACAACTAATTCCCCATTCATGCTTTATTTTTCATCTTCTAATTGAAGAGTTGGTCGTTTGAGTTCACCCAAGATGGCCATTGAATAAAGGCCTGGTGATCAACTTTCAAATGTTCAATAACTGAAAACCTTGCTCAAGCCCACTGATGTAGTAGTCACTGTGTCAATCAACTTGTTGAGGACCTTTCTCACTTTTGCCGACCCTTTCTCTATCTTTCTTAACCTCATATTGACAGCTACACAAAATAGAACTGATTTACTCTTGTTATTGCTGTGTGTTGTTGATTTGGGACTGACCCTCCAGAGGGTTTTCAAAAGCAGAAAGTTGCATAGGAGGAAATTGCCCATCCTAATCCAACAGAGTAGCTTATAAATTTGAACTATATATCTTGGGGATGACAGTGTAGGTAAAGGTTTGATATTTAGCACTACTTCAAGCTTCAATTTTATTTTTCCTAATGTTTATACAGCATACGTTCATTTTTATCCTTATGATTTGGGAAGGGTCTCAGTGTGAAATGTTCTTTCTTTGTGCTAAATAATTGACCAATTAAGAAAAAGCCCTCTCTAACTGAGCACCAAGGGAAAGTGATAAAAGTATCAGACTGATATGTTGTTTCCATTATCCAAATGTTAGTCTGATCTGAGACCAAGCGTTCAATAGCTTTGAATGATTTTCTGGAGACAAGCCTCCTGGGCCATACATCAGAGGTTTTACCTGCCCATTTAATTTAGGCCCTTAGATAAACATTATCCAAATATGTGACTATAACAAAAGTGAGCCTAGGCCTCTAATTTGAAGGAAGGCCACCGTCTGTGACTCTGTCAGGGGCTGTAATCTGAAAACACCCCACCACCATCCTCATTTCACCCATGATGCCACTGCAGCTCATCATGATTTGCCTAAATTTTAAAGGAGTAATTTTTCAAAATAACTTTGTTCTCTTCTCATTCTGTAGTCTCCTTAGACAGTTTTCCACCGATTCTTTCTGGATTTGTATTCTCATCCCAAAGAACAATTAGATGTTTACAATCATCCCAAATATTGCATGTCCAGATGAAACCTATATTTTTGATCTTTAGCAATCACCCAAGCATGCTGCTCTTCCAAGGATCCTTCTCACAGAATAATAGCACGGACCATGCAGTGCAAGGAGCCAGGCTCTTGCAGATTATTCTGAAATCCCTCATCCTCCTCACTTTCCATATCAAGCCAAAGCTACTTAAATCAGTAAGGCCAGCAAGTCATAGTAAATTTACTCTAAAATATCCTTTAAATTCAGCTGCTGCTTTCCATTACCTCCCTCCTCTTCCAAAATATCACTCTCTCTTATCTAGACTAATGCAATAGTGTCTTCTCCGTATCCTATTTTCTCTCCTAAAATACATTTGGCACATAGAGTCCAGAGGACTCTTTTACCTTAATGTGTTTCATTATATTCTACTTTTGTCTTTTTAAAAATGCTTCTACTTGCACTGAGAATAAAGTTAGTTCTAACACAGGCTCCCAAGATTTGCTTGGACTGACCACTGCACCTCCTGCCACACTCTTTCTTTTGTTTATCCTCCTCTGATGTGTTTATCAACCTGTGTGGAGTTTATCCCCTGTGTGGGGTTTACCCCTGTGATGTTTCTACCCCACTGTGAGGAGTTTATCCTCCTCTGATGTCGCTGCCCTTCCCTAATTTGCATGGACACTCTCTGGCACACACTGTTTTTTCTTTTGTTTTACCAGCAGTCTGCCCATCTGTAGCTCTTCATACATATACCACTTTCTTACAGAGACTTCATCAAAGGACATTAAACACTAAAAATCAAATCTACCATTTTCAAGCCTGTTTCAGTCTGTAGAATCACTGTGTGTAAGAAACCACATTAAAATCACTCCTATTGAGTTGATTTTGACTCATACTGACCTTACAGAACAGAAAAGAATTGCCTCATTATGTTTCGGAGGCTATAAAACTGATGATGAAAGGAGACCTCATCTTTCTCCTTTGGATTGAGTGGTGGTTTCGTGCTGTCAAGCTTTAGGATAGCAAACCAACACAACTCATTGCACTGGAAGGATTCCTTTGAAACTGCTTTAATCCCTTAATTATTTTCTCTGTTCACAAATTTAGCCTCTTATCAGCTGTGAGGGACCTCTCAAGAGTACTGAAGTGCAACGACATCAGGCTGGAGACTAAGGTGTCCACAATTACATGCTATGCATCGGAGAATTGGATAGTGAATAGCGATAATAGAAAGAGAATTGATGCCGTTGAGTTGTGGTGCTGGAGAAAAGTGTTGAATATACCATGGCCTGCTAGGAGAACAAACAGGTTTGTCCAGGAGAGGGAGAAGCCTGAATGCTCCTTGGAGTCATGGATTTTGAGGCTTCGTCTGACATATTTTGGGCATGTTCAAGGAGTGACTGGTCCTTGGAGAGGGACATCATGTTTGGGAGTGAAGGGGCGGTGCAGGAGAGGTAGACCTTCAATGAGATGGATCGATTCTGTGAGTGGAGTGGTGGGAATGAGTGTGTTTGAAACGGTGAGGTTAGCACAGTATAGAATGTGGTTTTGGTACATAGGGTCATTATGAGTTGCAAGCGACTTGATAGCACATAACAACAACAACAACAACAACATATGATAAACAACACTGCATGGTTCAAAATCAGGAAAGGAGTGCATCACAGATGTGTCTTGTCTCCATACTTTTTCAAGAACGTCTGGGAGACTGGGCTTTATGAGGAGGAATGTGGAATCAGGATTGGAGGAAGACTCATCAACAATCTGTATTATGCAGATGATGCAACTTTGCTTACTGAAACTGAGGAAGATCTGAAGCACTTGCTACAGAAGTTCAAGGACTATAGTCTTCAATATGGATTGAATTTCAACATCAAGAAGACAAAGATTCTCACCACTGAGCCAATTGGCAGCACCATAATAGAGGGTGATAGCTAGATTGAAATTATTAAGAATTACAGCTTGCTCGACTCCACAATCAGCACTCTTGACACCAGCAGTCGGGAAATCAAAAGATGAATTGCACTGGGAAAATCTGCACTCAGGGATTTCTCCAGAGTACTGAGAAGCAACAATGTCAGTCTAGAGACTAAGGTGCACCTAATCCAGGCCATGGTTTTTGTAATTACCTGCTATGCATAAGAGAGCTGGACAATGACTAAATATGACAGAAGAATCGATGCTTTTAAGTTGTGGTGCTGGAGAAGAATCTTAAACATACCATTGACTGCCTAGAAAGCAAATAAGCCTGTCTTGGAGAGAGTGAAACCCAGTTTCTCCTTGGAGGCTATTTGAAGCTCTGTCTCACATACTTTGAGCACGTGGCCAGGAAGGACCAGTCCTTAAAGGACACCATGCTTGGAAGGGTGGAGGAATAGTGCAGGAGAGAAAGACTTTGAATGAGATGGACTGATACACTAACTGGGGCAATGGGTGTATGTATATCAGAGTCAGTAAGACTAGCTCAGGATAGGGTGAGCTTTAGAACTGTTGTACATAGGGTCACTATGAGTCACAGGCAATTCGATAATACATAACAACAACAAATATATTACAAATATCCTCTGGTCCATAATTTTATGTTCATTTATGTACTTCTTTAGTTAATATATTTCTCTTCGTTTAGACTTTAGACATTTTAAGAACAGAGACTCTGCCGTAATACCCATGGGCTATAGGGAAAAACATCTATCACAACTAGAAGTAAACACTTAACAAATAAATCATAAACTGTAAGTTCTAACAGGACAGGGGCCATATACCTCCTATTTGCATCCCTTACATATAGCACAGTACCTTTGTAATATTTGCTCAGATAATAAATGAAGCATATTTGTGCTATTTTTCCTGAAATAAACTGATTACATTAAAGGTCAGTATATATAATCATTAGCACGAGTAAATCGTCTGGGATTCCCATTCTTCTCAGAGTTAGCTACAGTTTGTTATGATCCACACAGTCAAATGCCTTTGCATAACCAATGAAACACAGATAGACATTCTTCTGGTATTCTCTGCTTGCAGCTAAAATCCATCTGACATCAGCTACAATATCCCCAGTACCACAAACCCTTCTAAACCCAGCCTGGACTTCTGGCAGTTCTCTGCTGATGTACTGTTCCAGTCATTTTTATATAATCTTCAATAGAATCTTGCTTGCATGTGAAATCAATGATATTGTTCTGTAGTTTCCACACTCAGTTGGGTCACCCTTCTTTGGGAAACCTATACTTGGACCAAGAGGCAGTCATCAGAACAGAGCAGGGCAACACTGCATAGTTCAAAATTGGGAACGGTATACACCAGGGATGGTCCTATCTCCATACCTTTTCAACCTGTATGCAGAGCAGATTATCCGGGAGGCTGGGATCTATGAGGAGGAACTCATGCACTTACTGCAGAGGGTCAAGGACTGCAGCCTTCAGTATGGACTGAGGCTCAATGTCAAGAAGACAAAGATTCTCACCACTGGACCAATCAGTAGCATCAGGATAGATGGCGAAGAGATTGACATTGTTCACAGCTTCAGTTTGCTTGGCTCCACGGTCAACACTCTTGGCACCAGCAGCCAGGAAATCAAATACGTATTGCGATGGGGAAAGTCTGCTCTTAGGGACCTCTCTAAAGTAGTCAAGAGCAACGGTGTCTCTTTGGAGACTAAGGTGCGCCTGATACAGGCCATGGGTTTTGCAATCACTTCTTAAGCATCAGAGAGTTGGACAATGACTAGGGGGGATAGAAGGAGAATTGACGCCTTTGAGTTGTAGTGCTGAAAAAGAGAATTGTACCATGGACTGCCAAGAAAACAAACAGATTCATCCTAGAGAGGGTTAAACGAGGCTACTCCTTGGAGGCAAGGATTCTAGGGCTTCGTCTGACATATTTTGGGCATGTTGTAAGGAGAGACAGGTCCTTGGAGAGGGACATCATTCTTGGTAGGGTAGAGGGACAGCGCAGGAGGGGCAGACCCTCTGTGACGTGGATTGATTCAGTGACTGGGGTAATCGCCATGGGTGTGTCAGAGGCGATGTGATTGGCACAGGATAGAGCAGGGCTTAGGGCTGATGTACATAGGGTCGCTATGAGTCGCAAACAACTCGACGGCACATAATAACAACAACAATAACCAATATATAATCATTTGGGAATTTGTTGCTGCTGTGTGTGGTCAGAGAGTGGAAACTATAGAACAATATCATTGATTTCACATGCAAGCAAGATTCTACTGAAGATTACCAAAAAACGACTGGAACAGCACATCAGCAGAGAACTGCCAGAAGTCCTGGCTGGGTTTAGAAGGGGTCGTGGTACTAGGGATATTGTAGCTAATGTTAGATGGATCTTAGCTAAAAGCAAGGAATACCAAAGGAATGTATATCTGTGTTTCATTGACTATGTGAAGGCGTTTGACTGTGTGGATCATAAAAAACTGTGGCTGACTCTGAGGAGAATGGGAATCCCAGAACACTTGATTGTGCTAATGAGAAACCTATACTTGGACCAAGAGGCAGTCATCAGAACAGAGCAAGGGAACACTGCATTGTTTAAAATTGCGAAGGGCATACACCAGCGATGTGTCCTGTTGCCATACCTTTTCAACCTGTATGCAGAACAGATTATCTGGGAGGCTGGGCTCTATGAGAAGAAATGTGGGGTCAGGACTGGTGGAAGATCTATTAGCAATCTGTGTTATGCGGATGTCACAACCCTGCTTGCTGAAACTGTGGAGGACCTGAAGCGCTTGCTACAGAGGGTCAGGGACTGCAGCCTCCAATATGGATTGAGGCTCAATGTCAAGAAGACAAAGATTCTCACCACTGGACCAATTGGCAGCATCAGGATGGATGGTGAAGAGATTGAGATTGTTCACAGCTTTAGTTTGGTTGGCTCCACAGTCAGCACTGTCGGCACCAGTAGCCAGGAGATTAGAAGACGCATTTCCATGGGAAAGTCTGCTGTTAGGAACATCTCCAAAGTTCTGAAGTGCAATGGTGTCTCTCTGGAGGCTAAGGTGCGTCTGATACAGCCATGGTCTTTGCTATGACTTGTTATGCATCAGAGAGTTGGACAATGACTAAGGAGGACAGGAGGAGAATTGATGCCTTTGAGCTAGGATGTCACACAAATTCATAAAAACCATGTCTAATAGAAAATACTATCTTAAAAACTGCAATTTGATTCTCTCAGTTTATAACTTCTATAGTTATTTCCTTAGATCTAAGTTGAACTACACAGAATAAGATTTCATCATCGTGATCATAAAGAGAATACAGTTCTGGAGAAGAGTATTGAATGTACCATGGACTGCTAAGAAAACAAACAGGTTCATCCTTGAGAGGGTTAACCCGGGTGGCTCCTTGGAGGCGAGGATTATGAGATACCATCTAACATACTTTGGACATATTGTAAGGAGAGACAGGTCCTTGGAGAGGGACATCATGCTTGGCAAGGTGGAGGGATGACACAAGAGGAGAAGAGCCTCTATGAGGTGGATTGACTCAGTGACTGGGGTAATCAGGATGGGAGTGTCAGAGACAGTGCGATTGGCACAGCACAGAGCAGAGTTTAGGACTGTTGTACATAGGGTCGCTATGAGTTGCCAGCTACTCGACGGCACATAACAACAACAACAAACATGTGTGGTCAAGTCAGGACCAACTCATAGTTCCCTCTCCAGCAGGTTTTCAGAGGCAATAAATTGCAAAAGAGGATATTTGACCATCCTTCTCCTGTGGAGCAGCTGGTGGATTTAAACTTTGTGGATTTGGTATTGCAGTACAGCTTCTTACCACTAGGCCACCAGAGCTATATATACTAACATATAGAGGCAATGACACAGAGTAGATGAACTTGGAACATTTCTAAAGATGTCACACAAATTCATAAAAACCATGTCTAATAGCAGAAAATACTATCTTAAAAACTGAAATTTGATTCTCTCAGTTTATAACTTCTATAGTTATTTCCTTAGATCTAAGTTGAACTACACAGAATAAGATTTTATCATCATGATCATAAAGAGAATACAGTCTATTCTTCCCTATTTCTTCTTTATTCAACCTATACTAAAATAAGTAGCATGACTTTCAGGACTTTCTTTATTCGACCTGTCTTTTTCTCAGGGAATACTATATATATATTTTTTTTCTATTTTTTTCCCTTGAAATGCATTGTCTCACTGTACCTATGACATACATATACAAACATATAATTATCCCCATTTTTCTATACTGGCTATTTTTAATAACTTTACCTAATTACATACCTTGGCAGTCAGGCTCCAGTGTTCATTTATATTGAGTTTTCAATGTACTATTAAATTCAAGGAATGCAATTAAAGCAAGTAATCTACTTCTAAGACTTAGGTATTTGGTTTTATAGACTTAGCTTAGGATATTTGCCCTCGCAAATGTCACTTGAGACTTAACCCTCATTTCTTTGCTCTTGAAATCTGTTTGCATTCTGTTTCTGTCATCCAGTGAGCTAACCCTCTAACTCAGTTGTGAAGCAGCCATGCAAAAATACTACCAGCGCCCTCATTTTGAAAGCTTGGTTCCTTTATGTTTCTAAAGCAATCCCTCTCGCCTGCTACTCTGCCACCATTTTAAATGATCTCTCCCTGTTCTCTTCAAGGCGTTCTTGTTTATTTATCCACTTACTTGGTTAGTCATAAAATAGATTTTTAGTATTTCCTCCATTCAAAAGACTAGTTTAAATTCTGAGTTTCAAAGATTTAAAAAGTCACCATCTTTGACTGCAAGCTTTTACTTCTCAAAGAAAAAGATCTTTGCTTTTTTGTATCACTGAACAAATGTACCTATAATGATTGCTTCTACTAGAAAAATTATGCCTGCTAAATTCTAAACCAATCAACCAACTTTAAAAATCTCTCCTAAAGGTAAGATGTCTATTTTCAACAGTCAACAGAATTTGCCTATTTAATTATTTCATTAAAAACCTCAAAAAATAGAGGAAGAGAGAAGGGAAAGAGATATGAATCCCTTTAAGGAGTAAGTTCACTTGATCACCTGTTTTGGGAGTCAGTCAAGATGAAGACCTGATGATCAAGAGAGTGTAGAAATTTTGGCAATCGTGTTCAAAATACAACATAGTTGGCCAAAAAAACTATATGCTCCAAAAGAACATCTTGAGTTACCACTTTGAAGCAGAATACTTCTCCTCTATTGAAAACTTGGTTTGTACTCTTAAGAACTTTAACTGATTAAATGAGGCCTACCCATATTATGGAGGATAATCAGACTAATCTAAAATTAACTAATTATAAATTTAATCACGTCTAAGTACTTTCATCTCCAAGTTTTTAGACTTTCTATAGGCATGTGGTTTAGGAAGTGGATGCCAGTCCTGTTTCCAAACCTGAATTAATCTGGAAGCTCCCATAAACACTGCCCATGATGGGTAGCTAATTATGGTGTTTGACACACCTATGGCCCAGTTGTCCGTCATCGCAGCAACTCTGTGTAATTTCAATAAAGCAAACAGAGGGGAAAAAATAGAAAAAAACAACCATACAGAAAAAACAATCCACACAGATCCTCAACCAAAACGAGAGCACCATCGTACAAAGTCCACCGCTACACCTAACTACAAAATGGAGACAAGGGCCAGGCTTTATAGGTTGCTGTTGTTATTGTTAAGTGTCATAGAGTGGTGACCCTATAAAGACCCTAACCCTGTGCTATAAAAATTGTCCTCTCTCTAAGTTCATAAAGTTTCCACTGGCATGTTTAGGAAGTGGGTGCCACTCCTGCTTCAAAGCCTGTCTTAATATTGAGCTCTACCAGACATTGTCAACCATGTGTAACCATTATGGCAATTGATGCATGCCATTTAGTATCACAGGGATCCTAACTAAATCAAGTACAGCGAAATGACAGGAAAGTGCTGCACCACACAGGATATGTTCATTCGAAATACAGTTAAATCAGGCCCGAGGGCCCAAATGACTAGTTTTTTTTTAAAGCCTCAGCTTCCACCCCAGTCTCTCATTGGCTCCAAGGAGAGGTTCCCGGTTCACTCTCACCACCGACCAAGAGGCCAGAGCCATCTTCCATAGCACATGAGAACTGGCTCTTCCACAATTCGAATGACTAGTGTTGGTTACTCATGGTTTCTGTGAAGCTGAACACTGAGGCACTGATGTGTCAAATGTGATAATGGTCACTCATGATGGACAGTGTTTGGTGGAACTCCCTGATTAAAACAAGCTTGGAAGCAGGAATGACATCCACTTCCAAAATAGCTTGCCTCCAGAAATCCTATGAACCTGGAGAAAGGATGAAAGTAGTGTTCAGGACTTTCTTTAATAGGGTGCTATGAGTCACTTACAACTCGATGGCACTTAACAACAACAACAACAGGTACTTTCATAGAAATATCTAAAGTAGTGTTTCAGTAACCAACTGAAACTATAGCCTTACCCAAATTGGCACATAAAATTAACCATCATTTTGCTCTTCCTTTACTGATAGCATTTTGATCTATCTTTTACCAAAGTAATTATTCTTATATACTCAAATCTGATTTCCAAACTTCCAATCTGACCCTCACCTTTCTTCAGAATGGAAACAAACATGGACCCCTTCCTATCCAGTGGCCAGACAGCTGTCCTCCAAATTTCCTGGCATAGCCTGGTGGGCACATCTCGGTCTGCATCTGCTAATTTAACCAAGTCAATTGGTATCCTATTGATTCCTGGCCTTGCTTTTTTACCAGTGTCTTCAGTGTAGCTTCAAAGTCCTCCTTCATTATCATTGGCTCCTGCTCCTATAGTACTTTCTGAAATTATTCAGTGTCAGTCTGTTCTTTTATGGTGCAATGACTCTATATTCCCTTCATATTCTTTTGATGCTCTGGGTCATGTAATACCTTGCTCATAGCATCTTTCAATATTGTGACTCAAGGCTTAAATTTGTTTTTCATTTCTCTCAGCTTGAGAAATGCAGGGTGAGTTCTTCCCTTTTTATTCTCCAATTTGAGTTCTTTGTATATCCCATTATAGTACTTTGTCTTCTCGAGCTGCCCTTTGAAATCTTCTGTTCAATTCTTTTAGTACAGCATATTTTCCTTTGTTTTGGCTTCTGGATGTTCTAGTGAAATTTTTATTGTCTCTTCTGACGTCCATTTCAGATTTTTCTTTCTTCTATGTCTTTGTGATGACCTTTTGCCCTCTTCTTGGATGATGACGTTGGTATCATTCCATAACTCATCTGGTCTTCGATCATTAATGTTCAGTGCTTCAAATATATGGGATTGTGTACCAATGAGTGAGTTTTTCTTTTGCTTTTCAAGGAGAGGAGCAAATGTGGGGGGGAGGGGGGAGGGGGGGGGGGTTTGTGTGGGGAGAAGGGTGCAACAATGAATGAATGGAATCCCAAAATCTCTGTAGATGTTCATTGAAATGAAAAATAAACAACCTAAATTTAAAAAAAAAAAAATTTGAAATTCAGCCGGAATAGATTCAAGATCTTATATTGGTTCTCATGGACTTGTTTTCATTTTCTTTAGTCTCACTTTTAACTTGCACATAAGTAATTGATGATCTGACTTCACCTAACCCTCTCCTGGTCTAATTTTGGCTACTGATATTGAGGTTTTCCAGTGATTTTTTTTTATCCCCTACAGATGTAGTCAATCTAATTCCTGTGTAGTACATCAGGTGCAGTCCATGTGTAAAGTTGATGTTTGTGTTTTTTAAAAAGTATTTACAATAATAAATAATTGAAAATACAAAATTATTCTATTTCCAGCCTCATTTCTATCACCAAGCCCATATTTTCTGATTACTATTCTTTATTCTTGGAAGCAGAAGTGGAATCCACTTCCTAAACAACATGCCCCTGGAAACTCTATGAACTTTGATAAATGTTGATAGTTGTAGAGGGGCTTCAGGCCTTTTGTTCATAGGGTTGCTATGAGTAGTGCTAGACTTGAAGGCAATCAACAACAAGATTCTTTCTTCACTGTGTCCAACTTTTGCATTCCGGTCACTGAATATCATTAATATATCTTGATTGCATGTTTGGTAAATTTTGCACTGCAAGATTTGGTAAAAACTTTCAATTTTTTCCTCTTTGGCTGTAGATGCAAGTATATGTATTTGAATAATAGTAGTTTTAATAGGTTTCCTTGTATACATATAGACAATATCCTCTCACTCACAGTATTGTGTTTCAGGATATAACTTGAAATTGACTTTTTTATTATGAATGCAACACCATTTTTCTTCTTTTTTTTTTTATTCTCAGCATAGTATATCATGTGATTGTCTGATTTAAAGTGGTCAATGCAAATCCATCTCATTTCACTAATGCCTAGAATATTGATGTTCATGTGCTTTATTTTTCACAATTTCTACTTTTTCAGCTTTCCAAGGCACACACATTACATGTTCCAATTTAAAATATATTTGCCACTGTTTTTCCTCATTTTGACTGACTTGCATTCTAGGGCTACTGTTAATACTGTAACTATCTGTGTTCCTCTACTGTTCACAGGGTTTTCAGAGGACTGCTTTTAAGAAGTAAATGGCCAATCCTGTTTTCTAGTCTATCTTAATCTAGTTCTACTAAAATGTGTCCACCATGTGTAATCCTTCGGGCATTTGATACACTGGTGGCATAGCTTTCAGTATCACAGAAACTGGCAAGTTATCTCAGTACAGCAAACTGACAGACAAATGTTGTACTGATTAGAACAATGTTCTCCTCAAACATAAAAACTGACAACTTAGCTTGTATCTCTAACAGTAAATGAGTTTTCACACCTGGACCATGGCCACAGGCCCAAGAGCTCAACTAACTTTTAATCACAAAGGCACACCCACCAGGTCCTATGTGGTTAAACAAGAGAATTCCAGTCAACAACTGAATATTAATCACATCAAAAAGCCAAAGATCCCACAACTGACTGTTAATCAAATAAAAAAGACATACTTTCCATTCTTTCATTGTTTTATTTTATTTTTTGTTGATACCATATGGAAATTATTGCTGATGTCAGATGGATCCTTGCTGAAAGTAAAGAATACCAGAAGAACATCTATTTTTGCTTTATTGACTATGAAAAGACATTTTACTGTGTGGATCATATAAGCTGTGGCTAAAACTGGGAAGAATGAGAATCCCAGAGCACTTAATTGTGCTCATGAGAAAGCTATACCTAGACAAAGAGCTGTTCTGTGAACAGAGCTAGCGAAAACTACATGGTTTAAAATGAAGAAGGGAGTATGTCAGGGTTGTATTCTCTCTCCATACCTAGTCAATCTGCAACCTGAGCAAATTATTCAAGAAAACAGACACTATGAAGAATGTGGAATCAAAATCAGAGGAATACTCATCAATAACCTGCATTATGCAGATGACACAATTTTGCTTTCTGAAAGTGAAGAGGACTTGAAACACTTGTTCCAGAAGATCAAAAGAATACAGCCTTCAATAGGGATTGCATCTTAATGTCAAGAAAACAAATATGTTTACCACTAAATATATAGACAACATCATGATAGATGGAGGACAGAATGAAACTACCAACAACTACATCTTATTTGGATCCAGAATCAACACCCGTGGTACTAGCAGTCAGGAAATCAGGAGATGTATTGCACTGGGAAAGTCTGCAGTTAAAGATCTCTCCAAATTATGGAGGAGTAATGATGTCAGTTTGAGGATTAAGGTGTGTCTGATTTAGATCATGGTTTTTCTGATCACTTGCTTTGAGCTGTGGTGATGGAGAATAGGACTAAACATCCCATGGTCTACCCCCAAAAAACAAATATATGTCTTGGAGAGAGTGCAGCCAGATCGCTCGTTAGAGGCAAAGATGATAATGTTGTGCCTAACATATTTTGGGCATGCTGCTAGGAGAGCCTGTTTCTTAGAGAGACACAAGAAACTCAGAAGGCAGAGGGTCAGCAAAGGAGAGGAAGACCCTCAACAAATGAATTGACACAGTGGCATGCTGTAATGGGCTTTTGTCTGTCAGGAAGTGTGAGGATGGCACAGGACAGGACAGGGTTCAGATCTGTTGTTCATAGGATCACTGTGGGTTGGACTTGACTGGATGGCACCTAACATCAACAGCAATAACAATAATCTGACCCTCTCCAACTTCATCTCCATTAAGACCCTAAAAGAAAGTATATTTTTTTTGCCTGTCTCCCACTGTTTCTTTAATGCCATCTGAAGTTTTATTGTGTTCACGTATTCTTTTTTATTTTATTTTTTTATTATATTTAATTTTAATGAACATTTACAGAGCTTTTGGATTTCCATTCATTCATTGTTGCACTTTTCTCCCTGCCCCCCCACTCCATTTCGCTCTTCAATTTCAAAAGTAAAAGAAAAATTCCTTCATTGGTATGAGATTTTTAAAAAAAAACTACTCCATATGTTAACAATATTTCAATAAACAAAAGGAGTAATAAACCATGAGGCAAATAACAAATAATGTAAGAAAGCATAATGGAGCCAAGGATAATATCTAACACTTATTTCATTCTTTCTATGACTCTGGCACTGTTGTAAGTGCTTTAGATCTTTTATTTTATTTAATCAGATACCCTCTTTGAGGGTTTCTAAGGAAACTGAAAAGTTTAACATGTCCAAGGTCTCGTTACTAGTTAACCATTAGATCTGAATCCAAGTTGTCTGTGTCCAGAACACATACTCTTAATAATTCACTATGCTGCCTCCTGGGAATGAGATAGAAGCACACGAGTTTTGCTGTGAAATTTCATATACTTGCTAGAGAGAGTCAACAGATTTAACTATTAACTGTCAAACAGCCAACAGAAGAAAAAAAATAGCTTTAAGATTCATTTTGTCTGTAAGAGTAAAATCAAACCAGTTGTTTATAAAAAACATCCTATTACTTAACAGTAAGGCAAATAAGAAAACTGGGTCAAAATGAAGTAAGCCAATTTGAATACTGAAAACTGTGCACTTTTAAAATCTATTATCTCTAATGATAAGAAGTAAGCAAGAATTATAGGCTGCTTACCCCAACTGGAATGTGGTACATGGATGCACGTTGAGTAAAGTAAGCCTCTATCTGAAGTGTGTTTGCAGCTGCTCCTCTGCATTTGGAGTCATGCTGCATGAGAAAATTAAGATCCTTTATTAGCTGAAAGCTTTATTCAATCCACATCATTAGGGTGGATGCTGATGAGGTAACTACCAACTGCTACATCATCCTCACACTTCTGTGCTTAAGCCTCTAGTTAAAGCTATCATGTCAGGCCATTGGTTGTGAGTCTTTTGCTTCTTCACTAGCAATCTACTTTATCAAGCACAGTATCTCTCCAGAGGTAGCTAGCCCCACCTAACAATGTACATAAATATGTGAGACTCATCATCTTCACTTGTAAAGAGTATTCTGGTTGCACTTGCTAGAAATATTTATTTGTTCATTTTTACAGACCACAGAAAATACAATATTCTTCATCAACATCTCAATTGAAAAATATAATTTTTTTCTCACATATTCTTTATTCATTTTCCAACTTTTACATGCATATGAGTGAATATAGCACAATTTGGATAAGTTGCACCTTTAATCTTCAAAGTGATATTCCTTTTTGTGTGGTTTGTTTTTGTTTTTGTTGTTGCTGTTGTTGTTGGTTTCTTACAAAGTTTGTATCCATTGTGTTTCACACTAATCTTCATTCACATTGTAAAGAGTTCCTTGGCAGAAGTATCACTCAGTGCAATATTTTTTCTTTCTTTTTTTTTCAGTGCCACTTTAGATTTATTTGCAATAAACAAATTAGTTACGTTTCTGCAGTATAAGGCAGACTCTACTTAACTCTTAAATATAACAAAATTATAAAGACGGCAAATTTCCAAACCCAGATATAATACTGTGGCAAGCAAATTTGTTCATATTGCTCTCAAACTGCAGCTAAATCTACAAATGTGAGCATTTTCCTATAAATTATCTCAAACCATGCTAACACAAAAGAGTCTATTTCTGTTGGCTTTCACAGATGAAATGGAAAAGAAATAATAATGAAATTAAAACATTATTCCATGTTTTTTAGTGTCCTTAAATATATTTAGTAAATTCAAGCAGCACTTGAAACAGCAAGTTTCT
The DNA here is from genome assembly GCF_000299155.1 of Elephantulus edwardii. Lineage (NCBI taxonomy): Eukaryota > Metazoa > Chordata > Mammalia > Macroscelidea > Macroscelididae > Elephantulus > Elephantulus edwardii. The sequence goes on along the minus strand of NW_006399829.1, from coordinate 4,488,438 downwards.
TCAGATGATACATGAACACTTGTAAACTAACATCATCTGTGAGAATGGGTGCCCCAGACTCCTGTGCCCAGGCATACATATTGTTACAAGTCTGTGAAGGGTTGACTTTAGAAAGCAGGAAACGGGCCTGGCTGCCCCCGTGTTCAGTGTCGATGTATCTTGGCATTAGAAATCTGGAATGAAGAATCTCCTGTGCATTGTCTAATGGGGCTTGCAGAAGGTGACGGAAGTTTTCATACTCTGGCATGTCCTGGTATCCTGATTTGCGCCACTGTGCTATAGTCTCACCATGATAAATTAGGATCTGGAAGAAGGTGTCCATGAGAAGAATATAATCGGCAAGAATGCTGCTGCTATCAAGAAGAACAGGCTCTGGTAGTCCACTAAAAGAATATGCATAGAGAATGGGCTGAATCATGATTAGAGATTGAGTCAAATCTTGATGCATAAAATGGTGACGGTAATAAGAACTCTCATCTGGACTATTGTTAAATACTTGCAAGAAAGGCGATCTTCTTAAATGAAACATAAACTGTGGATAAAGGGAGAATGTTTCTGAAAATCTGAAGGAACTTGGATCATCTTTGTGAAACTCTCGAAATTTCTGACACAGTTGAATAAGTTGTCTATCTAGCCATCTGAGGACATCTGGTCCTTCCTCTGTTTCTGCTCTGTATATTGCCAGGTGGGCCATAAGAATAGCAGCTGCCTCCTGGTCAAAAGATGCAGCAATGTTCTGGATTTGAGTTTGAGCATCTGCCCAGTTCCTAGCAATAGTGGTCACTCAGATATGTCTCTGTCCACTTGAATGCTGATACTGAGTCACAAACTGGATTGCACCACGCCCTCCCTGAGGAATTGGAGCATTATGCTGATTGACAACTTCAAAATTCACAACTAATGTTGTGGTGGGACTGAGTCCACAGATCTTCCATTGACATGTGCCACCTGTTCCTATCTCATTTACAGACACACAGGGTCCTTTAGAATTGAGAGATGCACAGGGTCCAATAGCTCCTGAAATCTTTATTTCTCTTGAGGTCTTTATTTCCAATGTACCACCAAAGCCCATCTTAAATTATCCATGCATATCTTTAGTAAAGACTCTTTGAAATGTTTGCTTGAATAAGGAAGTGTTGAAAGAATCACCCATTACCATGTACCCTCCAGTAAGGTTGGGGCAGCATTTCATTTCCAGGAGGCCTGCCTGATCTAATGCACATGCATAGTTATCAATAACATGACCAGTTGTAGCAGCTCTATTAGCCAATGCTTCAAAATGCTTGGTTGCCTTTTTTACATATTTAGAATTGTCTTTTTCAAAGTCATGCCATGATTGTATAGGTGTCTTCAGTTCATTTCCAACTACCATTCCAGGACCCTGAATAGCTGGACCACCAATGAACATCATAATATGAGCACCCGTGTTGGGAAAAGTACACTCAAGCAACCCCACAGCTATGGAAAGTGCCACACCAGAGGAGCGCAAAGGTCTCTTTCCCTGTGGGACAGGCCAAGGGTCTCACTGAAGTTCTCCCAGAAGATCTGTGAGATTCATGTCTATTTTCTGTGCGGGCTGTGAGAATCTATTGGAAGGGGGTGGCTGCTGCACTTGAGGACCACGTGTTGCTTGAGTAACAGGTACCTTTGAGAGGCTAAGCATTTCCTGTAGTTGTTTGGCAGACAGATCTTTTGTTCCCCTGAAGACATAGCTTTTTGAAATGCCCTCACATCCAAGTTCATGAACCTGTACCATTCTTCCAAAAGTATTAAGTCCAACCAAAGCTGTTGGTGGTAAAAGACTTAAAGACATCTGCATGGATTCCTTGAGGGCTTGTAAATCTTCATCCTCCATACAAGTATCAACCACATAGAGGAAGATCAAA
>NW_006399829.1:4483901-4485810 GCF_000299155.1 Elephantulus edwardii | reverse complement strand
CATAGCATAGATCTTCCTCCAATCCTGATTATTTTATATATACTCCAGTTCCTCAGATTATTTCCTTGTTACACAGATTGACAAAATTTGTTGAATGGATAAAGCCATGACGCACACCAGATTTGAAACCATATAGTAATCCTTTGTTCCTTCTGAACAACTATTTTTGGTCTCTGTGCAAATTCTTAATATGTAGTTAGGTGTTCTTCTGGAGTTGCCATCCACATTAAAAATAATCTGTTATAATCAGCATAGATGAATGATTTTTCATGGTCATAAAGCTCAGAAATAATATTTCCTATATTGTTTGCTTTCAGTCAAGATCCAACTGACATCACCAATGATCACTTGTTATGCATCTGAGAGCTGGACAATGAATAAGGATGACAGAAGAAGAAATCAATGACCAGAAAAGACTTTTTAAGTAATAAATCTTTGACACCACAGAAGTTGTTGTTAAGTGCCGTCAAGTTGTAGATGACTCATAGCGACCCTATAAATGAGAGACCTGGACACTTGTATAATTTTCCTCATTTCTCCAAGTTCATAGAGTGTCGAGAGGCAAGCTATTTCTTTGCTGGTGGTGAGAGTCCCAAAATCTGTCCCTGAATCTGCTCCACTTAATGCCTAGACTAACCAATTCCCTTGTGGATAACACCCTCCATTCACATGTCTCCACCCATTCACCTAGCAAAGTCAAAGTCCATGACTAGGAAAGTCATTTGAACAATAAGGCCTTGACACACAGGAATTTCTCTGTCTTTTGCTGATACTTCGCCCTTTTAAGTGTGATTGTCATTAGTTATTATTAATGCATCATGCGTGCATGTTTGATAAATTTCAAGTTACAGAAATTAATAGAAGCTCTCAATTTCTTTATCTGTGGCTCTATTACTCGATTTAAAAATATGATGAATTATCTTAAAAACAGGTTTTCCTACTACAGGCCCCCAGGTGCACGGTTCAAATCCACCAGATGCTGTGCTGCAGAAGGAGGGACAATCTCTTCCTGTATCAGTCTGATCCAATTTGAAGGTGCACGCACAAAAAATAATAAAATTTAAAAAACAAAACAAAACAAAAAATCCAGATTTTCCTTGAATAACATATCTTATCCTGTCACTAAAAATATTGTTAAAATGCTCCTTCTCAAGACAGTGAATGTGATGCAATTCCTCTTCAAATTCTCATTCATTACAGAGTAGAGATCATGTGATTATCTAGTCAAAATAACTAATATCAGTCTATGTCCGCTCATGAATTTCTAGGATTTTTATCTCTCTGTATTGTACTTTATGTTTTACAATCTATAATATTTTAGATTTATGTTGCTTGTTATGTATCATCAAGTCAGAACTGACTCTTTTTGATCCTCTAAAGGGTTTTCTGAGGCAGTAAATTGCATGAGAGGAGATGTCTCCACCTTTCTCGTGTGGATAGCTGGAGGATTCGAACCACCTGCTTTTGGTTTGGCAGCACAATTCCTCATTACTTACTTTGAAGATTTTAGACTCAGATTACTAATGAATTGTTTCTCCTCATTTTGAGTCATGTCAAATCGGCTGAAAATTTTATTCCTAAACTTTGAAAAGGCAGCCCCTCTCTAATCATGTTTTATGTATATTCAAGCCTGAAAAACTAATTTCCTGTCACTACATCAGATACTGTTTCTCAGCTAATAAAAAGATGAAGGAATTCATAAAACACAACATACATAAATGAAACACAAGGTGTAGGACTTGTGTATGTAAACTGATATAAGAAATAGAAATTTTTTAAATAAAATTAATGATCTATTATTTCAGAAGGAATGCTACTACCTAGACTATCTTAGCCTGGAAACTACACTGATACCTTCTCGTACCTTTTTGGTATTTTAAATACTTGTGGTATTTCTTCAAGCATAACA
>NW_006399829.1:4468021-4480996 GCF_000299155.1 Elephantulus edwardii | reverse complement strand
TCTTGGAAAGGGTTAAACCGGGTGGCTCCTTGGAGGCAAGGATTCTGATGCTCTGTCTAACATACTTTGGACATGTTATAAGGAGAGACCAGTCCTTGGAGAAGGACATCATGCTTGGGACAGTGCGGGAGGTGGATTGATTCAGTGCCTGGGTTAATCAGGATGGGCGTGTCAGAGACAGTGCGATTGGCACAGGACAGAGCAGTTTAGGGCTGTTGTACATAGGGTCGCTATGAGTCTCAAGCGATTCAATGGCAGATAACAACAACAAAAACATAGTTCATGGTATCAGATGATGTTTGTTTAATTTTTGCATCTCCAACATAGCCATATTAATGACACAAAGGACAGAAAAGTTTAACCGCTGGGTTAAATTTTACCTTGGCTAACAATAAGACAACCATAAAAGAATAAAAATTTTTTTAGAAAGCTTAAATGTAAACACTAATATATGAAAATATAAACTAATTACAATTGATATACAAAACCTGGGTAAAATATGATGTGACAGTCGTAAAATTATTTAGCCTTGCTCATCCAGCCTTAAACAGGGAAGGAGAACAAAAGTTTGAGTTTTGTAAAACATTTAATTGTAAAGGTCCTTTTGCTTATATTAGTGATTTGAAAAACCACTCATTGAAAACCATACTGTTTTACTTTGACACACAAGTGGTAGCCATAAGTTGCAGAGAGCTCAGTTGTTGTTGTTGTCATTGTTATATGCCGTAGAGTCAGAGCTGTCCCACAACTGACCCTCTAGCAGGTTTTCAGAAACTGTAAATCACAAGAAGATTGTCATCATTTTGCATGGAGCAGCTGGACAATTTGAAACCTGTGATTTTGGGATTGGAATACAGCTTCTTACTACTAGACCTCCAGAGCTCCTAGTATTCTTAGATATGTTGAATAATTTTATAACTTACCTCTCAAAACATGATGGACCAATGTGTAAGGAGTCCTATACAACAGGTACTTTTTACATTGTTGTTGCTGTTAGGTGCTATTGAGTTGAGTATTGCTCATAGTGATCCTACGAACCTAGTCCTGTCCTGTGCCAGCCTCATACTTCCTGACACCCAAGAGCCCATCTCAATAGTCACAGTGTCAATCCACATGGTTGAGGGACTTCCTCTCCTTTATTGATCTCTACCCTTCCCAGCACCATGTCTTTCTCCTAGGAGCACCTCCTAGCAACATGTCCAAAGTATTTGAGGCAAAGTCTCATCGTTTCTTCCTCCAAAGAGCATCCCAGCTGTACCCTTTCCAAGATATAACCGTTTGTTCTCCTGGCCGTCCATGAGATACTCAGTGTTCTTTTCCAACACCACAGCTCAAAGGCATCAATTCTTTTCCTGTCATCCTTATTCGTTATCCAGCTATCATATGCATAGCAAGTAATCTGATAGACTATGGCCTGAATCAGATGTACCTTAGTCCTCAAACTGACATCACTACTCCTCAGTAATTTGGAATGGCCCCTAACTATAGATTTCCCCAGTGCAATGTGTCTCCTTATTTCCTGACTGCTAGTACCTAAGGTCTTAATTGTGGATCCAAGCAAGATGAAGTTGTTGACAGTTTCAATCACCTCTCCATCCGTCATGACTCTGCCTATTGGTCCAGTGGCAAGAATCTTTGTTTTCTTGACATTGAGATGCAATCTACACTGACGTCTGTATTCACTGATATTCTGCAATAAGTGCTTCAAGCCCTCCTCACTTTCACTGGAGTTCATACAACCATTAAGTCCATCAATAGTCACCAAGGGCTCTCTAATTTTCATGAAAGGGACTGCAAGTGTAAGTATAATCAGATAATCCTTAGCTCTCTAAAGAGCCATTAAAGGAAATTTGTTGTTGTTGTGTACCATTGAATCTGAATCAAGCCATAGCTGACCCTCCAGCAGGTTTTCAGAAGCAGATAATCACAAAGAAGGAGACTGCCCATCCTTCTCCTGTGGAAGAACTGGTGTCCTCTGTGTGTCTTAGGGGTTGCAGCACAGCTTCTTGTCACTAGGACACCCAACCAGTCCACAGGTTCCCAGTGCAATTCTTCTCTTGAATTCCTGGCTGCTATTACCAAGAGTGTTGATTGTGGAGCCAAGCAAACTAAAACTTTTAACTATCTCAGTCGCATTGATAAAAAAATAAGGCTAAAGGAATGGCAGAAGTCTAACTGAGATGTTTTGGCAAACAGAGAATGCTGAAAGCACTCAATCATCTATGACAAGCAATTTGAAAGGCAGTTGGTTATCTGACAATTTTCTTGTAAAAGACTCATATACATATCTTGTGCAAAGAAAAATGATTAAGCAGAAGGTATAAATCACTTAAAAATCATCATTAGCCCTCATAAATAAAATTATGGTAAAGATAATTTTTTAAAAGTTCTAACAAGACATAGACACGAAATGTTCAGAAATTCAAGCCAATGAACACTCAAAAAAGACATTTTTTTCTCAACAGGAAATTGATTCTGACTAAAGTAAAAACACCAGGAAAATGTTTATCTGTGTTGCTGGTGTAGACTGTTAAAAGTTAACATTGAGTAACCTAAAAGTTGTACTTTGTTGGAAGTTCAAATCCACCCCCCACTCTATAGACAAAAGAGGAATACTCTCTTCTTATGTGATTTAAGACCTTGGGACTTAAATAATGGGTCACTGTAGTCAAATTTTTAAAGGCTAGGATAGTACATTGACAGAGAGCTGTCAGAAACTCAATCTGGGTTTAGAAGAGGCCGCAACACTAGGGATATTAATGCTGATGCCAGATGGTTCCTAGCTGAAAGTTGTGCAGAGACATTTGATTGTATGAATTGTAACAAACTATGGCTAACATTGAGAAGAATAAGAGTCTTAGAACACATAATTGTGCTCATGTCGAATTTACACCTAGACCAAGAACTTGTGCAAACAGAGCAAAGAAACACTGCATTGTTTAAAATCAGAAAGGGATTGTATCCTTTCTCCATACCTATTCAATCTGTGCTGAGTTAATAATTCACAAAGTTAGACTCTGTGAAGAAAAAAGTGACATCAGGATTGAAGGAAGACTTATCAACAACATGTGTTAGTCATATGATAAAAGTTTACTTGTAAAAGTGAGGAGGATATAAAATGCCTGGTGCAGAAAATCAAGGACTATAGCTTTCTGTATGGCTTACATGTCAACATCAGGAAAACATAAGTCCTAACCATAGGACCAACACTTAACATTATGGTAAACGGAGAAAAGATTGATGCTGTCAATGATTTAATCTTGCTTGGATCAGCAATCACCACCCCTGGAATTAGCAGTCAAGAGAGAAGAAGACCTATTGCATTGGACAAGCCAATTGTCAGAGACCTCTCCAAAATGCTAAAGAGCATTGATATCCAGAAAATTGCAGCAAAATACTTCTTGGAATGTTAAAAAAGTTAACAATGTCACTTTGAGGACTAAGGCATGCCGGACCTAATCCATAGGGTTTTCAATCTCATCATATGCATGCAAAAGTTGGACAATGATTCAGACAGACTGAAGAACAGATGTCTTGGAATTAAGGTCCTGACAAAGAAATATACCATGAAATTCCAGACCAATGAGCAAATCTGCCTTGAGATAAGTACAGCAAGCCTGCTCTTAAGATACAAAAACATTGAGAATTTGTCCTACATATATTGGACACATTTTCAAAAGAAACTGGTCACTGAAGAGCTTCATATTTGGTAAAATAGATGGTCAGTGTGAAAAAGAAAGATTTTTCAGTTGTCACAATAGAATTAAACAAAGCAATTTCAAGAGATATTGAATGTGAGAATGGTTCAAACCAGAAATTGTTTGTTCAGTTGTACTTGTTCGGAGTTATTTTGATCAGAAATTGATTGTTGTTGTTGTTGTTTAATGCCGTCGAGTCGTAGACGACTCATAGCGACCCTATGAACAAACAGCCTAAGCACTGTTCATACATAGAGCTTCCCGAGGCAAGTTTAGAAGAGGCCATGACACCAACACTATCATTACTGATGTCAGATGGTTCCTGGTTAAAAGCAGAGAATAACAGAATAATGTCTATTTGTGCTTTATTGACTATGCAAAAGCATTTGACTATTGAGATCAAAAGAAACTATGGCTAACATTGAGAAGAATAGGGATTCCAGAGCACTTAATTATAGCTCATACAAAACCTATGCTTAGACCAAGAAGTGATTGTGTAAATAGAGCAAGGAAACACAGCATGGTTTAAGATCAGGAAAGAAGTACCTCAGAATTGATTCCTTTGTCCTTGTCTATGTATCTGTATGGTAAACAATCATTAAAGAAGGTGGACTTTATAAAGCATATAACACCAAGATCTGAGGAAGACTCATTAAACAACTTGTTTTATATGAGTGACACAGTCCTTGCTGAAAATGAGGAGGGCTTGAAACCAATGCTGCAGAAGATCAAAGACAACAGCCTTCAATATGAGTTGCACCTCAACACCAAGAGGACAAAAATTCTCACCACTAGACCAGTAAACAACATTATGATAGCTTGAGAAAAGGTTGAAATTGTCAATGATTTTATCTTTGCTTAGTTGTTTTGTTTGTTTTTTTTTCTTCTTATCTTATTGGATCCACAATCAACACCCTTGGGATAAACAATCAGGAGATCAGGAGACATATTACTTTGGGAAAGTCAGAGACGTCTCCAAATTACTGAGGGACAACGATGTCAATTTGAAGACTAAAGTGCACCTGATTCTGGCCATGGTCATGTCAATCCCTTGCTATGCCTGTGAGGACTGGATAGTGAATAAGAATGATAGAAGAATGAATGCCATTGCTTTATGGTGTTGGAGAATAACACTAAATATCCCAAGGACTGCCAAAAAAAAAAAACAAAACAAAAAACCACAAAGAGATATGTCTTGGAGAAAGTACAGCCGGAGTGCTCTTTTGAGACAAGGATTATGAAATTTCATCTAACATACTTCAGGTGTGTTGCTAGAAGAGGCCTTGGAAAGGGACATCATGCTAGGAAAGATCAAGAAAGAAAGACTTGCAATGAGATAGATTGACAGAGTGAGCACATGTATGGGTTCAAGTATGTTAGAGATGATGAGAAAGGCACAGAATGGAACAGAGTTCAGATCTGTTTTTCAAAGGGTCACTATGAATCACACTCTTCTAGACGGCATCTAACACAGATAACAACAATATCAAATCACACTCTTCTAGATGGCATCTAACACAGATAACAACAATATCATAAACCCTGTGGGATGTGAACATCAACTACATAAAAGTTTAAAACCTCTTTCTGTCTCACCATCTTCTGAGGTGATTTTAGAATATGTGCTCATGGAGTTTACATTTAATATGGAAAATATATAAAAATAAAAATCTTTACCTTCATTTCTTTTCCTTTCTAAACTAACCTTCATGCTTTTAATCACACAAAAAAACCCTAGATAAACGGAAAGGAGATATAATTAAACTGTTTTAAATCTGTGTATACTGGGAAACAGGAGAAAAACTGTACAGAAGTCCTTGAAACAGGAGCAAATTATAAATTCTTAGAAAAGAGTTTGCCTTGGTTCACAAATTGTAGCTCAGTCTTTGTTGATCTGCTGCCTTCAACCAGAGAAGTTATCTACTTGTTGACACAGCACAGCCCTAGAACAAAGAAAGTTGATGACACTAGTATATCCTTTTCCCTAGCACTTGAGTTGTGTGTGATTTAACCTTTAACTCTTGTTTGTTGATGTAGGTTAGATGTCAAATATTTTCTACACAACTGTTTTTCAAGTGTTTTTATCACTCACACACTAAGACAAAGTGAGGCTTGGCTTGCTGAGTCATTGTAATAGGGTCTTCTCTGCTACCCTCTCTCCTCTCTCTTTACCACATCCTCCAGGCCAAAACAGGAAAGCAGGGACAATGAGCAGGGATCAGCGTGGTAGTCACAGTAAATCTGCAATTACTTAAATTGTCATTTCTACTTAAAGTGTCACTTCCTGTTTTTTGAAAGACTACACTTGTAGCACGAAATACAAACTGAGGTCTTCTGATTAACTGTGATCAATTCATTTCAACTATAACATGAACAAGAAGTCTAGTATCAGATACTTTAAAAGACCATTCTCATGGTCTTTTCCTTATTGCTAAATCCAGCGATAAACTTTTCCACCTGCCCTAGACCAAATTTTTGTCAAGAAAAGACAAAACAGTACCTTCTGTATTTTTTTTCCATCCTTAGAGAAAATTCATCCAACATCTTCCAATGCCAGCCACATACATAGCTGTGTGTGTACTTTTTCAAGTGAAATATCTTATTGTTAGGTGCTATATCACTCAAAGTGACCATAATATGAAGAACAGGTCAATTCGACCTTCATGGTCCCATACTCCCATACAGTCACTGTGTCAATCCATCTCATAGAAGACTATTTCTTTCTATTGATTATACTCAACTTGTCTAAGTATTATGTCTAATTTTTCCAAGCATTATATCTCTTCCCAAGAATTTGCACTTCTAGACAAGAAATTAAAAATATTTGAGATTCTAAAGACCTCCCTGGATGCACTTTCTTCAAGACAGATTTGTTTGTTCTTTTGAAAATCTATGGCAGTGTCCGTTCATATCCTGTGCCCATTTTTCTATTGGATTGTTTACCTTTATCTTGTTGTGTTGTTCAAGTATTCCATAAATTCAAGATACAAGTCCCTTTTCTGACATGTCATTACCAAACACTTTTTCCCAGTCTGTGGCTTCCCTTTTAACCCTATTGGAGAAGTTTTTGGATGTGCATAGGGATTTGATTCTTAGAAGGTCCCATTCATCTATTTTATCTTCTCCTGGTTGTAAATTTTTCAGGATACAGATGGCCAACAAGCACATGAAGAAATGTTAAAAATCCCTAGCTCTGAGAGATGTAAATCAAGACAACTATGAGATATCATCTCACCCCAGTAAGACTAGCAAAATTTAACAAAACAGCAAGCAACAAATGCTGGCAGGGTTGTGGAGAGACTGAATCCTTTATTCACTGTTGGTGGGAGTATAAAATGGTGCAACCACTGTGGAAAGTAGTGTGGCGCTTTCTCAAAAAGTTGCAAATAGAGATACTATTTGACCCAGCAATTCCACTACTGGGAATATACCCTAAAAAGACCATAAACGTCATCCAAGCAGATATATGCACACCCATGTTTATCGTGGTTTCGTGGTTTCGTTCACAATAGCAAGGAGTTGAAAACAACCTAAGTGCCCATCAACAAATGAATAGATAGAGAAGCTGTGGTGTTTTCACACAATGGAATACTATACCGCATTGAAAAAAAAGGAATCATGCAATATTATTCAAAATGGGTGACCCTGGAGGACATTATGCTGAGGGAAATACATCAGTCACAAAAGGACAAATACTATATGGTGCCACTGTTGTAGAATGAGGCTGACATCAGGGTGGGGGTAAGACTGAAAAAAACTGGATAAATTATGTTTATTGCATTGAAGCCGATGAGGGAGAGAATAGTTAAAAAGTAATATATTTTAGGGCATTATGATTATCATAAGAGTTCGGAATAAGGGCTGCAGAGTGGAGTATACTCGGGGGGTGGGGGGGGGAAGTGTGCGGGGATATTGTGTACTAATGAAGGAGTTTTTCTTTTGCTTTTCAAGGAGAGGAGTGAACTGGGGTGGGGGGGCGAGGAGAAAAGTGCAACAATGAATGAATGGAAGTCCAAAATCTCTGTAGATTTTCATTGAAATTAATTAAAAAAGAAAAAAGAAAATGTATGGCATACTCAGTTTTCTCCAACACCACAACTTGAAAGTATTGGTTCACTTTGTATTCCTTTGAAGAAGTCTTTTGATGCGTGTAAGTATTTAATTTTAGAAGGTTCCGGTTGTCCATTTTATCTTGTGCATATCTATTTTTCCTCTTTTTTTGTTATGTTTGTTATTCTTTTATGTTGTATATTCCCTTTTGATTAGCCAAGAAATCCGGATGGCAGCTTTCCAGCGAATTAACTGGAAGAAATTCATGTTTGCAACCATTCCCTCACCAAAAAAAAGAAGATAATCCAGTTTAATGTGCAGATTATTAAACATCATTAATATCACACAAACAAAATCTTGCTAAACATTTTTCAAGAACATCTGGCACAGTTAATCAACAGAGAACTGCCAGAAATTCAAGCTGGATTCAGAAATTTTTTTTAATTTTTTTTTTATTTTATTTTACATTTTCTTTTTTTTGGATTCAGAAATTTAAGCAGGATATCATTATGGACGTTATATGGAGTTTAACTTATTTTTGTTAAGTGCTGTCAAGTCACATGCAACTCATAATGACCCTATGTACAACAGCTCTGAACCCTAATGTACCCTGAGCCAACACTATCATCTCTGACACACCTACCGCCACTACCCTAGTCACTGAGTCAATAATCTCATTGAGAGTCTTCCTGTCTTACTATTTCCCTCCATGCTCTCAAGCATGATGTTCCTCTCCAAGGACTGGTCCCTCCTTGTAACATGTCCAAAGTATGTCAGACGAAGCTTCAGAATCCTGGCCTCCAAGGAGCAGCTTTCCAGGAAGAATCTATTTGTTCTCTTAGAGGGATAATATTAAAAGTATGTTTATTTATGTTTTATTGACTAAGCAGAGTCAATTGACTGTGTAGATTATAATAATTAATAAATTATGGATGATTTTGAGAGGAATAGGAACGCCAGAATCCTTCATTGTACCCTTGTACAAGGATAAAAAAGCAGTGGATCTAACAGAACAAGGAGATATAACATGAAATCAGGAAAGGGGTATGTAGCAGAGCAAGTCCCCAGAGAAGACCACCAAGCCAATTAGCCGAATTAACAAAGTTTATTTCGAGTTCGAACCCAGGCTCCCACGTACTGACACAGCATCATCCACCTGAGAGCCCCGAGACCAAGCGAGCCCTTCCTTTTATACTTTTTTGCTTCTTTGTCTAGCTACACAGTTTATGATTGGCTACTTATAGTAGTTCTAGTACTAGTTTGCTCTTTATTGGTTAGCCATAGCTCAGGGAGGCAGTCGGCCAACAGAGTGTGGTTTATCACAGGTGGGGGAGGTTGCTTGCTGCAAACTACTCAAGCAAGTGGGATGGAGGTAGCTGCACTTTGTCAGAAACTGAGTTTTTGATATTTGATTCTTACAGGGTACATACATGTTATATGCTTTTACCATAAATATTTAAGCTGAGAAAATGCTGAGAAAATGAAATATTGAGAAAATAATTCTGGAAACTAGACTATATTAAGACAAATGTGGCATTGAGATAGAGGAAAGACTTGGAAACAACTTGGAATATGCATATGACATAACTTTGCTTGTTGAAAGTGAAGAGGATTTGAAATACCTATTGAAGAGGATCAAAAATGATAGCTTTCAGTGAGAATTAAATTTCAAAGTAAAGAAAAATAAGATGAATTAATAATTAATATCATGATAAATGAACAAATATTGAAGTAATTATTTAATTTTATTTAGATACAAAGTAAATTCTCATGGAAATTGAAGAAATAAAAGGCTGTAATGTATTGGGAAAATCTGCTGCCAAGGACTTCTTTTAAGTTGTAAAGAGCAAGCGTGTTGGTTTAAAGCTAGTTGTACCTGACCTTAGCTATGGTATTTTCAATTGTTTAATGTGACTGTGAAAGTTAAACAATTAATTAAGGATGTTGAAGATTTGATGTGTTTGAATCACGATGTTGGCAAAAATATTAAATATACCCCAGGCTGCCAAAGAAAGAAAGAAATGCTTCATAAGAAGTTCAGCCAGTGTGTTCCTCAGAAGCAAAGATGAGAACTCTGCCCCATAGACTTTGGGCTTGTTATCAAGAGAGGACATTCTCTGGACAAGGAGATCATGTTTGGAAAAGTCAAGGATAGTGAAGGAACTGTGAGTCAGAGTTGACCGGACATCACAATAACAAGTAGTAGTTGTCCTTAGATGCCTGTACGTGGACTCACAGCAACCCTGCACAAGAATCGCCCCTCTCCGGCACCATTCTCTGCATCTCTGCCATGCCGTCCCCAGGTGTTACTGTCACTGTGTCAACCCTTCTCTTTCAAGGTTGTCCTCTTTGTTGCTGATCTTCTACCTTTTCCAACATGAGGTTTTGTGAAAGAAATGAGCTCCTATTAGTCATTTGATGATATTTGTAAGGTTGATAATTTAAAATTTTTTTAATTTTTTTATTATTAATTTTATGAATATTTACAGAGACTTTAGATTTCTATTCATTCATTGTTGCATTTTCTCCCTCCTCCCCCCGCCCCCAGTTCCCTCTTCTCTTTGAAAAGTAAAAGAAAAATTTTTTTGTTGGTATACAATCCTCCCCAAGTGCAAGTTCACTCCACTATGCAGCTTTTGTTCTGGACTTTTATCATAACCATAATACCCAATTATATATAGTTTTTAAAAGTTCTTTCCCTCATCTATTTCAATGCAGCGCAATTTATAATTTATCCAATCTTTCTTAGTTTCCCGCCAACCCTGATGTCAATCTCGTTCTACAACAGTGGCACTATATTTACTGTGAGTTGGAACAAGCTGAATAGCACCATACCAAAACAACAGCAACAATGGACACCTCTGTTAACATTTTCATCTTTTCAGGCTGGTATTTGCACTCATTTGTTGGAAATGGAATCAGTTTTATAAAAAAGCAAAGCGATAGCAACAACCAAAAAATCAATACACAAAAATAACGGGAGGAGGTGATAAGATCGAGTAAACTAGAGAAAGGTCACTTCACTCAGATAAGGCTTGATTCTATAATTAATATTTTTTCTTTTTTATAATTAATATTTTTAAAGTGGTCTTACTCCATAGTTAAGGTAGAATTAATTAGACAGAAGAGGAAAAAAACCGAATAAGTGACTTAGATATTATTTGTCAAAATCACGCGTATAGCCTCATAGCATGTATCTAAAATAGGCTACGTCTAAATTATCTATATAGGAACATAAAGCATACATACAGAGTTATTTGATAAGTAATGTACATCTTCCATGTATTTACTGAATTTAGATTGTTAAATCATTCTTGGTACCTTATACAAAATTAGATCATCTGAACTGTCAGCTGTTGTCATTGTTAAGTGCTGTCAAGTACAACTCATAGATATCCTGTGAATGACAAACCTGAACCCTGTTCTATCCTTTGCCATCTTCACCCTTCCTGACACGCTGGAGCCCGTTGTGGTAGTCATCACAGCAGTCCACTGGTTGAGGGTTTTTCCTCTCCTTTTCCACCTTCCAAGCATCATGTTCCTCTCTAAGAAATATCCTCTTCTAACAGCATGCCCAAAGTATGTGAGGCAAAGCCTCATCATTCTTGCCTTCAAAGAGTACTTCAGCTACACCCTTTCCAAGATACATTTATTTATTCTTTTGGCCATCTATGGGATGTTCAATGCTCTTCTCTAACACCACAGCTCAAAGGCATCAATTCTTTGTCATTCTTACTCATTGTCCAGCTCTCCAATGCAGAGAAAGTGATTAGAAAGACCATGGTCTCAATCAGATGTGCCTCAGTCCTCAAACTAACGCTATTACTTCTCAAGAATTTGGAGAGGTCCCTGACTGCAGACTTTCCCAATGGAATGTGTCTCCTTATTTCCTGACTGCTGGTACCAAGGGTGTTAATTATGGATCCAAGTAAGATAAAGTCGTTGATAGCTTCAATCTCTTTTCCATCCATCATGAAGTTGCTTATTAGTCCAGGGCTATGCTATTATTTATAATAACATATTATTATTAAATTAATATTTATAATAATAAATATCTTTTTAAAATTTTAATGAAAGTTTCAGAGACTTTGGATTATCATTCATTAATTTTTGCACTTTTCTCCCTTCCCATCCCTCCCCCCACCAATTCACTCTTCTCTTTGAAAATGAAAAGAAAAATTCTTTCATTGTTATACAATCTCTCCTCCCAGATCCACTCAACTATGCAACCTTCATACTGGAATCCTGTCATGACAATAATATCTTATCATATATCCAGGATTGGACGGTATGGGAAGCCAAACTTTATACCAAATATTATATGAAAACCCTTGTTCAAGAATTGAAGGAATTACAGGTTTATAAGTTAGGATTTCTCTTCTGCCAGATCCTAGAAAATGAGCTGTTTGTTCCCCGCATGACAGGAGACACCAAGGGACCCCCTATAGAGGGAGTGTTACTTCCTGAGCTAGAGTTCACCCTGAGGCATCAAGGTTAATAGTTAAGGGTAAACCAAATTCTTGCATTTGTGAACCCCTCCTTCCTGAGTCAAGCAGAAGGTTTTCAATAGAAAGAGCTTGGGTTAATTTGCATTGAATTCGCTTTGTGATTTACTCCCTGATAATTTTCAATAATGACACAGAGAAACATGACTTGAGGTCTTCAGTCAAGAACAGCTGACCCCCTGTTTTATGCTCTCTGCTCTATCACATTCCTGGCTGTTTGTCTCATTATTAATAATTGTAAGATTATTCCATTCTTTGGTACCCTCGGTCTGCAACAAGACGGTACACCAATTGACATATTTCATATAACAGATGCTGCCCTGGATGTGCTCACCAAGTTGTGCCAAGAAATCTGGAGAACAACCACGTGACTGAAAGAGGTCTATATTTGTTCCCATTCCAAAGAAGGGTGACCCAACAGAGTGTGGAAACTACAGAACAATATCATTAATTTCACATGCAAGCAAGATTCTACTGAAGATTGTCCAAAAACAACTGGAATAACACATCAGCAGAGAATTGCCAGAGTCCAGGCTGGATTTAGAAGGGGTCGTGGTAGTAGGGACATTGTAGCTAATGTTAGATGGATCTTGGCATAAAGCAAGGAATACCAAAGGAATGCATACTTGTGTTTTATTGACTATGCAAAGGCGTTTGACTGTGTGGATCATAACAAACTATGGCTGAGTCTGAGAAGAATGGGAATCCCAGAACACTTGATC
>NW_006399829.1:4462435-4466970 GCF_000299155.1 Elephantulus edwardii | reverse complement strand
CCCTTTTAAACAGTTCTGTGACTCATCTGTTTCAATGCAGTATGCATTATTTATCCCCTCTTTCTCAATCTCTCCTCAATCCCAATGTCAGCCCCATTTTACAACAATTGCAATGATAACTATCTTAATATTTTATTTCACAACCATTACAGCAGTGATACCTGTTACTATATCTTGAGAAAACAAAGTTTAAAAAAACAGTAACAAGCCTGCAAAGCGAAGAATTTTTTAAATAGGGCCCTTTGGAATTATGATGCCTTTTCAAACACTCTTGATAACACTACACACATCATGTAATCTATTTGACTCTTTCACTGGAAAAAGTTAGTATAGCTGTCAGAATTAGTCTTAAGATTTACCACTTAAAAATATTAACTGACAAAATATTTAATTCATACAAAGCAACTCTTAGAGAATAAAGATGTGTTCATGTTTTTTTTAAAAAAAATAGCTCATATTAATAATTGTTAGATGCAGTCTAGTCATTCGCATGTGATAGTAGAATTGTCCCACAGACTTTTCAGGACCATAATCTTTATAAAAGCATATCATCAAGTCTTAATCTCTAAAAGTTAATGTGTTGGTTTGAGCAGCCAAGAAGTTAACTGTTACACTACCAGGGCTCTTCCCCATTCAATGTTATTTTGTTGTTGTTAGGTGTTGTCAAGTAGCTTCAGACTCATATTGAAACTATGTGCAGCAGAATGAGACACTGTATTGTGTCATTCTCACAACTGTTGGCAATTTATATAATCACTGTATCAAACAATCTAGTTAAAGATCTTCCTTTTTTGTCTGATACTGTACTAAACATTATGTCTTTCTCCAGAGACTGCTTCCTCCTGATAACATGGCAAAGGTGTGTGAGACAAAGACTCATTATCCTTGCTTCTAAGGAGCATTATAGATGCATTTATTTCAAGCCAATTTGTCTGTTCTCTTTCCAGTTCATATCATATTCAGTATTCTTCACTAACAATACAATCCAAATGCATCAATGTTTTTTTAGTCTTCCTTACTCATTATCCAACTTGTATATACACATGTTGTTGCTGTTGTGTATCATTGAGTCAGAAACGACCCTTAGCTGATGTTCTAGCAAGTTTTCAGAGACAGTAAATCACATGGGAGGAGATTGTCTATCCTCTTCCTGATGAAGCAGCTGGTGAATTTGAACCTTTGAGACTGTAGTGCAGTTTCTTACAACTAGGCCACCAGAGCTCATTTGGTTAAGCAGCCAAACATTTTACCTTTTGTCCCACCTAATATACAGTCTGTGAAATGCACTAAATGTATAAACATGAAAGATGTCTTCATTCTCAGGGTCCCTGGATCAAAGTTAGGATGTCTAATGGTTGTTTTCCCTTTCTGTAAAATTTGGCTCTGTGTGTGTGTGTGTGTGTGTGTGTGTGTGTGTGTGTGTACCGTTGGTACAGGAGAGGATTACCCCTCCTTCTCCAGCACAGCATATGGTGGATTTGAACTATGTACCTCTGGGATTGCAGTGCAGCTTCTTGCCACTAGGTCACCAGATCTCCCTAAAATTTGGCTTTTTTTGTGAGAAAAATGACACAGAGACATCAAATTCCAATAGGCCTGTCTGCATCAATTTTACAATTCAGTGACATTAGTTCATTCTAATTAGGCTGAACATACCCAATTGTTGTCATTGTTATGGGTCATTGAGTCACATATGACCCCTTGTGACCCTATGGACAACAGCTTTGAAGCGTTCCCTGTCCTGAGCCAGTGTCACTGATTCCAACACACCAACCCCCATTACCCAAATTACATGCCCCATAACCAGAAACTACACAACAACCCAAACTTCTATTTCAAGTAAATTTCAACTCATAGAAACTCTACAGAAGATACTATCATTTCCACACAGGATGTTTAAGAAAGCAGACTGTATCCTCTTACTCCCACTGGGTTCATATCACAGACTGTTCATAGCATAATCACTATCCCATCAGGACTCCTCAATATAACCCCAATGAGCCTTAGAGAGTTGAAAATATGCATCTGAAAGTTAATAAATTAATAACAGTTAATAATTAATGACAATTAATAAAGATGACAAAGGAAGCATTTAAATGTAGTGGAGAATACTGAACATTCTATGAACTGTTAAAAGAGCTCACCCGTACTCGGACCAGGAATAAGGTGTCAGTACAGAGCAATGAAACACTGCATGGATCAAATAACAATTAATGATTAATGAAAATTAATAAAAATGACAAAGGAAGAATTTAACTGTAGTGGAAAATATTGAACATTCTATGAACTGTCAAAAGAGCTCACCCATACACAGACCAGGAAGCAGTTGTCAGTACAGATCAATGAAACACTGCATGGATAACAATCAAGAAAGAAAGGTGTCAGGGATATTTTCTATCTCCATATATTTTCAATCTATACATGTTTGGGAGGGGGAAGGGACAGCACAGGAGAGGAAGACCCTCTATGAAATGGATTGATTCAGTGACTGAGATAATGGGGGTAGGTGTGTTAGAGACAGTGAGATTGGCACAGGATAGAGCAGGGTTTAGGGCTGTTGTACATAGGGCCGCTATGAGTCGCAGGCAACTCGACAACACATAACAACAACCTTTATTTGGGAAGACGGGACTTTATGAAGAGGAAGGAGACATCAGGATTGAAGGAAGACTCATCAACAACCTGTGTTACTCATATAACACAACTTTGCTTACTGAAACTGAGGTGGACATGAAGCATTTGCTGCAGAAAGTCAAGAGCTGTGGTCTTCAGTTTAGATTGAAGCTCAACATCAACAGAACAAAGATTCTCACCATTGGTCCAATTGGTAGTACCATGATAGCTGGAAAAGAGATTGAGATTGTTAACAATTTCGGCTTGCTCAGTTCTACAATCAACACTCATGGCACCAGCAGTCAGGAAGTCAAAAGACAAAATGCATTAGGAAAATCTGCAGTCAGGACCTTCTCCAGAGTGCTGAAAAGCAACAATATCAGTCTAGAGAATAAGATCTGCTTCATTCAGGACTTAGTCTTCTCAATAACTTGCTATGCATCAGAGAGCTGGACAATAACAAAGGACAACGGAATAAGAATTGATGCCTTTGAGTTGTGGTACTAGACAAGACTACTGAACATGGACTGCAAAATAAATAGGTCTGTCTTGGAGAGGCCAAAGCCTGGTTGCTCCTTGGAGGCAAGGATTTTGAAACTCTGTTTCACATACTTTGGGTAAGTTGTCAGAAGGGACTAATCCTTGGAGAAGGACATCATTCTTGGAAGGGTGGAGGGACAGTACAGGAAAGGAATACCCTGGATGAGATGGATTGATACAGTAACTAGGGTAATGGAGATAGGTGTGTCTGAGACAGTGAGATTGGCTCAGAACAGGTCAGGGTTCAGAGCTATTGTCCATAGGGTCACTGTGAGTTGCAAGTTACTCAACAGCACATGATAACAACAGAGGAAGCATGAATCAGAGATTCTTTAGAGGTAAGGATGATACAGCTTTGTCTCAAATACTTTCGGAATGTTGTCAGGAGGGGCCAGTCCTTGGAAAAGAGACACCAGGCTGTGCAAGTTGAAGAGTCAGAGAAAAAGAGACCCCCTCCTAATAAGATGATTTGATGTACTGACTTTAACAATGGACTTGAGCACATCAGAAATTATGACGATGGTTCAGGTTTGGGCCACATTCAGATCTGTTGTTCATAGTGCCATTATGAGTTACAGCTGGCTCAATGGCACCTAAAAACAACAAAAACGTGATGATGTAATGCAGCAGTTATATAATGGAAATGGGGCTGGAATACTGTTGGTATATCTATGTAGCTCAAAGCAGTCCAATACTGGAAAGTAAGTGACATTGTTTTTAGAAAGTAAGTTGTTTCTTCAAGAGCACAGTGCATAAGGCAAAAAAATCTTTACTAACTATCAAGACTTGTTTGACTGAAAGTTGATTTCTAAGAGGTCAAATTACTCAAGACTCAAGGTTTAAAAGATCAATACTTGGAAATGTTCTGTATGGATCACCTCAACTAAATCAACTCCAGAAGCCAAAATTCCAGATGAACTGGAACTATATTCTACAAATCACTCTTTTGAACAGGCGTCTATATAGAATGTTTTATCAAAATGGTGAGTAATAATAGCAAAGCCAATTCCTCTGGTCTCAGTGGATAATGGAGGCAATTAGACATAATCTGGATCATCTGTCTGACTCTACTTTTTCTCTGTTGTTCCAGAAAAATAGAGTCTGACGATTAACCTTTGGATTGATATAAGCTTTTGATATCCAGAAATTTCACAATGAACAAGAAAATGAGGCAGAAATATTAAATGTATACAATATTATATACACATATATACATCTAAACAGGTTTGTCCTGGAGAGGTTGTCTGCTCCTTGGAGGCAAGGATTCTGAAGCTTCATCTGACATATTTTGGGCATGTTGTAAAGACATACTGGTCCTTAGAGAGGGACATCATACTTTGGAAGGTGGAGGGACAGAGCAAGAGAGGAAGGATCTTGATGAG
>NW_006399829.1:4448014-4461470 GCF_000299155.1 Elephantulus edwardii | reverse complement strand
AAGCTGTAATTGCTAAGAACCTCAATCTCTTCTCCATCTATTATGGTGCTGCCAATTGGCCCAGTGGTGAGAATCTTTGTCTTTTTTATGTTGAGCTTCAATCCATATTGAATAGCATATATATTAAGCTAATTGATTCAAATGACCTATGCAATTATAGCCATAAAGTTCTGAGATAAAGAAACAAAGCCTATGAGGTTTCGGTCATACATAAGTAGCGTTAATATGCTATTTAATGAGCAATGCTTATAAAATCCTCCTTGGGAGATGTATAGGAAATCTAATACTATTCTATTTTATAAAATCATTGGTCAAACTTCAATGTCTTTCCATGTGATTTACTGCCTCTGAAAATCCATCAGAGTAATTCTGGTAGTTTTAAGAAAGTACAATGAAAAAAAATTAAATCCTTGAAATTTCACTTGTGTTTTTGTTTTTGTTTTTTAAATCTTTGACACCAAGTAGCAACTTGGTTTCACTCTCTTTGTTCTCTTAGTTACGGGTCAGTTCAGACTTGAAAGCACACAACCTCTACCTCCAGCGGGTTTTCAGAGGCAGTTAATGACATAAAAAATGGAGGGGATTATCCATCCTCCCACAGGGGAACGGGTGAATCCAAACTACATGCCTTTGGGATTGCAGCATAGCTTCTCACCACTGTTTTTTATTGCTATTTGTCCTTAAGTCTCTTGCAATTCATAGGAACCCTATATACAATAGCCCTGAACCCCGCTCTCTCCTGAGCAGGCCTCACTGTCCTCTGACCTACTTACCCCCATTACCTCAGTTACTATGTCTGGCTATCTCATCTAGGATTTTCCTCTCTTGTGCTGTTCCTCCAACCTGCCAAGCCTGATGTCCTTCTCCAAGGGCTCAAGGCTCTTGGAAACATGCCCAAAGCATGTGAGACTGAGTTTCAAAATCTTTATCTCCCATAATGATTATAGCCTAGAAAAGTCTACAAGACAGTTATACTCTGTCATAGAAAATTTGCGATGAGTAGAAATTAAGTCTATACTATCCCAAACCAACAAGAGAGGGCTGATAATACAGAAACTTTTAGGTGAGTAGTCCCAATGCAAAATCGAGCTGCTAGTAAAAAGTAACTTTCTTATCATGTCTCCGAACCTTTAGTGTTATTCTCACCCTTCGTATTGCCCTAATTTAGAGTCTGACAGTTAATCCTCAAGCAGATTTTCAAAGACTGTAAATCAATGGGAGGAGATTGTCTCTCTTTCTACTACAGAGTAGCTGGTGGATTCAAACTGTCTGCCTTTGGGTTGGTAGTTCCACTCCCTATCTACTTGGCCACAATTGTTACTTAACCTTTGTCTGATTAAAAAACATCAGAAAAGTAAAAAACTTAACCATTTGTACTACTAGGCCTTCTTATTAATGCCTTACCTATATTTACAAAAGAGATCTCTGGTGGCCAAGTAGTAAGTAGCTGTGCTGAAATTTTGAAGGCAAATTATTTGAACCCATCAGCTTCTCTGTGGAAGATGGACAGTTCCTTTCCCTACAATTAACTGCTCTGAAAACCCCCTGGATGGCCTGTCATGACGGTTCTGACATGATGGTACACAAAAACAACAACATACTAAAAAAAATAAAATAATTTCAGAGGCTGATAGTTTTCTTTCCCCAAAAGTTCTTTTCTCCCAGAGTAATTCTGGTAATTTTAAGAAAGTACAATGAAAAAATTTAATTTTGTGAGATTTCACTTGTTAAAAAAAATTCTTTGACACCACAGAGCAACTTTGTTTCACTTTCTCCAGGGCAAATTTGTTTGTTCTCTTGGCAGTCTATGTTATGTTCAATACTCTTCTTCAGCACCACAACGCAAAGACATTGATTCTTTTACTATCATCCTTAGTCATTGTCCAGCTCTCTGATACATAACAATTGTGAAGACCATGGCCTGGATCAGGTAGGTGCACCTTAGTCTCTAGACTAACATCATTGCTCTTTAGCACTCTGACGAGGTCTCTGACTGTAGATTTTCTTAATGCAATTTGTGTTTTGATTTCCTGACTGCTTGTACCAAGAGTGTTGATTGTGAAACCAAGCAAGATCAAACTGCGGACAATCTCAATATTTTCCCCATCTATCAAGGTGCTGTCAGTTGGCCCAATGGTGAAAATTTTTATTTTCTTGGTGTTGAGCTTCAATATAAATTGAAGACTGCAGCCCTTGACTTTCTGAAGCAAATGTTTCAGATCCTCTTTGGTTTCAACAAGTGAAGTTGTACAATCTGTATATGCAAAAAATGAAAAGCTGCTAAGATTATGTATGACCAAACATCTGAGATCTTGCAAATGACTCTCCAAGAAGTAATAATTGGTCCCTGTTTACCTAGAATAAGAGGAAAAAGGAAAGTCAGGAAAAGTAAATGAAATGTGAGTATATTTGTGATTGTTTCCATCACCAAATGCATCTTTTTCTAGGAGACCAGAGGATATAGATGGTGCTCAGCCACCACTATTAGACATTTTAATCAAAAGAAATCTGATAAAAGAGGGAAACACAGAACATAATTTCAAATTATTTTATACTTTAGACTTTTTAGAGAGCTGTGGTGACCTAGAAGGCAAGGAGTTGCACCTGCCAACTAAATGGAAGCAGGTTCAAATCCACCGACTGTTCTGTGGGAGAAAGATGGGAAATCTCTTCACATGCATTATTCAGCTTCTGAAAATCCACGAGGATGTGCTATAAATTGGTTCTGATTCCCAGCACAATTAATAATTAGAATTTCTACAACCATCAACTGGGATAATTTTTAATTTGTAGACCAAAAATATCCCCTGAATTTTCCTTAAAGCCAAGCAAGAATGTATGTTCACTAGTTTAAAAAAAAAAGTGGTTTAGTGGTAAGGAGTTGTGCTGCCTTTCCAAATACAGGTGGATCGACTTAGGATAAGCAACCCCCTCTTGTGTGATGTTCTGCCTCTGAAATCCTACTGAGTGACCTCTGAATAGGTTCCAACTTGATGGTACATAACAACAACAGTAAATTTTTTTTAAAAAAAGAGATCTGCTTTAAATATTAAATATTATTTTCTAGGAAAATGGTGTAAACACTCTGGAAGGCAGTTTGGTGTTCCAAAAGCTCAACATAGAGATTCCATATGACCCAGCTATTTCATTGCTAGAATTATACCCAAGGAAAATGACTGAGACACAAACAGAGATTTGTACACCCATGTTCATAGCAGTTTTATCCACAGTAGCAAGAACATTGAAACAGCCCAAATGTCCATCAGCAAACAACTGGATTGAGAAATTGTGATACGTTCACATGATGGAATATTATGCAGCACTCAAGAGCAATTATTTTGGAAAGTACTGTATATATAACATAGGAGAGGCTAGAGCATATTATGCTGAGTGAACTATTTCAGGTTCTTAAGGATAAATACTGCATAAGACCATTATTGTAAAAACAGAAGGATGACTATTAAGATGTATATAAATATTCAAAGGGGAAGAGGCATGAATGGCTTAAGGTGAGAAAAAGAGGGGAATCACAGGGTTACAGAGTTTGGTGGGTGGAGGAAGAGGTTGAAGAAATTAGGAAAGATCCAGTGAAGTTCTGAAAGAAGGGGTAATAGTAGTCATCGATCAATGGTTATTAATTTTATAAGATACAATATAAGAATTTGCCAAATACTGTACGACATAGATGAATGTAAAGCAAATTCCACTGAGTGACAGATGTCAGTCTTGAAAGGACAATTATGGTAAGACCACTATTATAAAAAGCTAAGTAAAGGCTGTATACAGACATAATCTTGTCAATAACAGAAATGGGAAGTGAAGAAAAGGAAAATAAAATTTAATAAACAATTAAGTTTGATGGCGGAAAAGGCAGTGCACAATGCTGGTTGGTTAGACACTAGAGTTAATTAATTTAATTAATCAATGATAATGAGTGTTATAAAATAAAATATCCATGGACATATGAAAAACCAATATGATTTTTAAGCCTTTACTTAAATAAATTATATTTAGAAAGAAAAAGTATTGTTATTTTAAGAATTACATGGGGTCAAATGAACAACAGTGACTATAGGGATTGGACCAGAAACTTAAAGAGAAGCAAGGTTAGCATAGATGTGTATGCACTTCCTCGTTTTTAGTAAACATATTTTTCTGCTGCTTAAAAAAGTGATGAAACATGAAATTTGTCACTATTCAACAGTAAGTTAGCACAAATTAGCCAGTGCTTACCTAGTTTATTGGGTAATCCTTCCCTGCACTTTAGAACAAACTGGAAAGGAAGTAGGGGAAGGGACATGTAATCATTAAGGAGAAACGACACAGTCTGAGGTCAACTGTAGTCTTTCCTGACTGTCAGGAGAACCTGCAGTATAAACCATACTACAGATTGTCTCATCTCTGTCTTTGGACACTAATGTGATGGGGAAGATGATGGCGTTGAAGAATCTTTCTCATTAGCTAAGGGCAATTTTCATGAGCGCCCCAGGCTAAGCTGTTAGCTGTACAAGTTAATGGGGAGAGATGTGTTAACTGGAAAAGGGGATCTTGCTAGAATCATGTCTACTATCCATGGAGAAAAGGGAAGTGAGATGGTGAAGAAAATGAAGGGGAAGGGGGGAGAGAAGGAGAGAATGTCAGCTAATTCAGCCACTGCCACTGCACCTAGTCTGATTCAGTCTCCATTCCTTTTCCAAGGCTGCAAATCTTTATAAGAGTAGACTTCCCCCCTCTTTCTCCTAAGAAATGGCAAGTGGATTTTCTTAAGTAAAATAAAATGACCTCATTGTGCTAGAATCTCCACTTCTCAGATAAACCCCTCCCCCTACTTCCAGTCTGCTGAACGACTAGTGGAAAGTTGAATCCATAAAATAAAGACCTGCCAGAAATCGCACAGAAAACAAACTGACCTAAGACTATACCTACAAGATAAGAAAAAGGTGTCAAAAGAATATTGCCAAACCAAGATCTGCTGAACTCATTAACAATCTCTGTATATAACTCATCTACCACCCCGCTGACTTGAGAGGTCAGCCCACCTACATCCAAGTTAAAATAAACCAGCTTATTGCTTCACACGTAAGTAAGCCTTGTTTGGTTGATCTGAGTACTCCTGGCCTGACTCCAGACTAATCCTCACTTTCCTCTAAACTTTTATCTGGTGCTAAAACCCGGTCTGGAAGGTAGTGTCTCTGGCCACCTCAAATGCGGTGGACAGCAGCAACTCATCCCAGGTGAACTCCAGAATGAGAGTTCATGCTCCAGTTCTGAACTTCCTTCATCTCTAAGAAACAGAATGAGCCAAACACTCAAGCAAGTATAAGAGCCCTGGGTTTCCTCTCATCTGGCTAAATGGCCAGTCACTTAACTGCAGGTCAGCCTAAGCAAAGAGCAACTGTGTCCCTGATTTGTCTCTGTTCTTAGTAATTCCTATTTAGATCTAGTTGAGGAAATTATCAACCATTGAACAGAAAATCCCTCAGATCAGTGATAGCATCAAGTTGACTATTTGTCAAATAAATTCCTCATTCTTCATCTTTCTTTCTCTGTTCTTTCCAGTAATCTCCTTTTATTTTTCCCATTTTGCATTCCTGTCTGAGAACCAGGCCCTACCAAAACCCCAACGCTGGTTAAAATGGGTCATGTGAAGCTGTTTCTAACTACAGCCTCTCCTCCAGGGTTGCCTGGTGGTCAGTTTTAGTCAGGTCCTGTCCTTTCTGCCCATCAGGATCAAGGAACGCCTTGTCCTTTGATGTGTGTTTCTGCCTGGAGAAGGTGGGTAAATCAGAGATACTATGGGAAACAGTCTGTCAGAAGCTTTAAAAGCCACCCCATTTAGAGCTCTTGGTTTATCTTCAGATCTGCAATTCAAGCGCCTTATATTTTACTATAAATCAATCAATTAATCTACAAATGAAATTGGATAATAGATTGCAATGGCCGAAAAGTGGTGCTATCAATTTCAATATCCTAACTGACTTAGACAATTTTTGCCAATAGAAGTGGTCTGAAGTTCCTTATGCTTAGGTCTTCTTTATACACAAAACAAGCAGAGAACTCTACAACTCGTGTTCTCCCTCTCGGATTTTACTCCTATGCCAAACCCACCACAGACCCTCCCTATTGAAAAACCTGTTTCTACCTTTGAGCCTGCAGACCATCCCCCTTTTCAGACTCTCTTTTTGTTTTCCCAGCACCTCTCCTTCTTTTCCTCCTTCTAACCCTCAGCCTCCTCCATCTCCTTCTCATTAACAGATCTCTTTCAAATCAACAAAACTGAAACCCATTAACTGATGACCTTACCACCTTCCTCAAAGAATCTGAGTACCTGACTCAGTCCTATGACTAGATGTGGAATGACCTATATGTCATTCTTTCCTCCAACACAATCCCAGAGGAAAAGAATCAGGTGTGGAAGAAGACTCAGAACAAGGAGGATCAGCTCAGATTCCAGGCCCCTGATCTCCCATCAAGGGCTGAGGCAGACCCAGATTAAAAAAAACACCTGTTAAGATTACCAAAAGAGAGACAATAGCTGTAGGCTGAGCAGCCACGTAATTACCTGCTTAATAGGAAAACTAAACAAGCCCTCTCATAAAGCAATACATTTTTTTTAAATTATCTGTAGAATGAGTATAAGGATCCAAGAGGGGTGGGAAAGACTAGAAGCAGAGAGATGTGCATGTGCGGGGGAAGAAGGATAAATTATCAGGTTGTACAATTTGATGTATGGGGGAAATGAGGGAAATTGAAATAATTTGTTCAAATTTTTATTTAAATTTTGTAAATAAGTTAGTAGAAAAAAAAAATTAGAAACTTGCTGTTTGCCAGCAACTTAATAGCAACACCCTGATCGAGGTAAGCATGACAAAGATACACCACTCTTAGAGAGGATCAGAGAGTCAATCCAGCTCCATTTTATTGGGATCTGCACTGCACTCATTTACAAGAATGTAAACAGGAAGACAAGACAGGTGGGCTTAGAGAGGTGGGACGTGCAGATTAGTTAGGAGAACCTCAGCCTAGTGCAGTCCACTTCCCAGGTGGCGAGCTGGTACAGCCAAACACAGGGGAGCTTTCTCTTCCCAGGCTGTTAGGAGGCCTGCACTTATTCGGAGCTTCGGCTGTCTGTCCTGGCCAGAGGCCCTCCCTTCCTCCCCAACATTATTCAACAAAAAACAATATCTGAGGTTGTTTAGTAACAGCACAAAAGTCATGGCTCATCCTCATCCACCTAAAGACAGCTTTAAAACAATAATAATACACAAATGTAAGTTACAGCATTGAACGGGCCACATAGGTTCTGCTCTCCTCTACTTCCCTGGGCAAAAGAGAAAGGGACACTCCTCTGGACCTCGTTGGCCCTGCTGCTGAAGATTGAAGGTGCCCAGACACAGATTTTCCAACCATCATCACCACCTCTGAGCCACAGGTAATCCTGATAGTGGCAGGTATGCCCTTCCAATTTTAAAAACCCCTTGCAAACCTCTAAAGTCTCAGTTGTGGGAACTGATGGTCTAATCTTCAACCTTTGAGCACTGTGTTATGCACTCTTAAGACATGTTTTTCCTCACTCATTCCTAGTCCTTCCCACATATCCTGCCCTGTTATTTAGATGTAATATCATAGTCAAGCTACAAACAATCTTCACTTTCTATACCCCTATACTATCCTATCCTCCAATTAGCTAGCTCTGCCTACAGGCAGACATACAAAAGACTCTTCTAAATATCTGAACATCCTCTCTACTTAGTCATTTCATACACCCTATAGTCCAATTCAGAATAGAATTCCCTAATCCTGGCAATAAAGAAACCTAATGAGTCCTATAGATTAGTCAAGGACTTTTTCATGCTATAAATCATATTATACTATCTCTCCATCCTGTAGTTCCTACCCACCTTCCACTCAATATTTCTCAGTCCTAAATCCCAAAGTTGTATCCTGCTAGACCCTCAATCACAACCTTTCTTTACCTTTACATAAACAGACTCCGACACTCCTGTTTCTCATCAGTTAACCTGGTCTATCCTGTTTTAAAATGCCCAAGACAGCCCCCACCTTTCTGGATAGGCACTAATTTGTGATGTATCCCTGATTGAAAAACACCTCAAATTCTCTATCCTCATACAATGTTAATAATATTCTATGTAGTCTAGCCTTCCCACCTCCCAACATCACACTGTCTCCTCAACCTCTTAGCACATAAAAGCTATTATGTCTCCCTCCAATAAAGCCCAACTCTCACAAACCCACATAACATACCTTAAGCGCATTATAACTCCCACCATACCCCAGAAAATAAATAACCCCCAACCAATCAAATGTCTCACACACTATTCTATCCCAACTACTAAATATATGTTACTCTCCTTCCAGAGCTTAGTGAGCTTTTTTAGAAAAGAAATACACCTTCAACAGCATTTTTTTTCTATCTCGCTACTCATAGCAGCCCCATAAACCCTTAAATCCAACATTCTTCCCCTAAATCTAACCTTCTCCATCCAAACTCCCTTTAAACCCCTGAGAAAGATACTTTCCACAGTTTCTGTTCTGTCATTACCCAACCTCTCTAAACAATTTCATCTTTACATAGATGAACAACAGCATACAGCTGCTGGAGTTTTAACAGAAATGTATGCTCCTTTACACACAATTATTACCTATCTGTCCAAACAACAAGATCCCACAGGTAAGAGTTGGCTCCTTTGCCTAAGACCACAAGCTCCAGCTCTCTCCTACAATTGTCTACTCACCTCATACCCTTCAAAATTTCCTTTTTCTTCCTCCTTGTAAACTTATGACTCGAGAGCACTTTTCAAGATTATACTTTCACACAGTTTCTAGTGGTACTAATGAAGAAGGAAGTGGAAGCTGCACTGAAGGCATTGGCAAAAAATAAGGATCCAGGAATTGATGGGATACCAAGTGACTTGTTTCAATTAACAGATGCAGTCTTGGATATGCTCACCAGTCTATGCCTAGAAATTTGGAGGACAGCTGTCTGGCCAATGGATTGGAAGATGTCCATATTTGTTCCCATTCCCAAGAAAGGTGATCGAATTGAATGTGGAAATTATCGAGTAATATCATTAATATCACATGCAAGCAAAATACTGCTGAAAATCTTTTAAAAATGACTAAAACAGTATGTAAATAGGGAACTGCCAGAAGTTCAGCAGAGTTTAGAAGAGGCTGTGGCACCAGGGATATCATTGCTAATGTCAGATGGATCCTGGCTGAAGTAGAGACTATCACAAGACTGTCTAGTTGTGTTCCTTTTCTTTACTATGCAAAGGCACTTGGCTCTGTGCATCATAACAAGTTGTGGCTAACATTGAGAAGAATGGAAGTCCCAGAACACTTAATTGTTCTTGTAAAAAACCTATAGCTGGACCAGGAGACTCTTGCATGAACAGAAGAGGGAAACATTGCATAGTTTAAAATTAAGAAAGGAGTATGTCAGTGTTGTCTTCTTTCTCCATACCAATTCAATCTGTATGCTGATCAAATTACTCAAGAAGCTGGACACTACGAAGAGGAATGTGGCATCAGGATCAGAGACACACTCATCAATATCATGTGTTGGGCAGATGACACAATCTTGCTTGCTGAAAGTGAGGACCACTTCAGGCACTTTTTGCAGAAGTTCAAGGAATACAGTCCTCAGTAAGGATTTCATCTCAATGTCAAGAAAACAAAGATTCTTACAACTGGAATCATAGGCAAAATCATGGTGGATGGAGAAGAAATTGAAACTGTCAACAACTTCATCTTACTTGGATCCACAAATAATACCCTTGGTACCAGCAGTCAGGAAATCAAAAGACATATTGCATTGGGAAAATCTGCAGTTAGGGACTTCTCCAAGTTATTGAGGAGCAATGATGTCAGTTTGAGGACTAAAGTGGACTTGATTCAGGACATGATTTTTCTGATCACTTGCCATGCATCTGAGAGCTAGACAGTGAATAGGGATGACAGAAGAAGAACTGATGCTTTTGAGCTGTGGTATTAGGGAAGAGCACTGAACATCCCATGGATGGCCAAAATAACAAATAAATAGGTCTTGAAGAGGTTGCAGCTGGAGTGCTATTAGTAGGCGGGAATGATGAGGCTTCTCTTCACATACTTTGGGCATGTTGATAGGAGTGGCTATTACTTGGAGAGGACCATGATACTGGGAAGGGTGGAGAATCGGCGAAGGAGAGGAAGACCTTCAACCAAGTGGATTGACATGGTGGCTGCTGCAATGAGCTCTAGTGCATCAGGAAGTGTGAAGATGGCACAGGATAGGTTCAGATCCACTGTTCATAAGGTCACTATGAGTTGTACTTGACTTAAAGACTGCATCTAACAACAACAACAAAATTTCTAGTCTTTTTTCCACTACCTCATTGTATATTCCCACTATTTTGATAGACTTTTTATCTTTTTCTTTTCTCTACCTCCAAAAGTTAGAAAAATAATTCTTTAGTAGTGAATTTGTCTAATATAATTGCCCACAAACAAAAACAAACAAACAAACAAAAACCAAAAAGACCTCTCTGGTAGCCTAGTGACAAGAAGCTGTGGTACAATTCTGACAGCACATGGTTCAATCCACCAGCTGCTCTGCTGGAGAAGGATGGTTAATCTCTTCCTGTGCTATTAACTGCTTCTGAAAACCAACTGGATGGTCAGCTATGGATCAGTTCTGACTTGACAGTATACAATAGCAACTGTTAATGTGTCACCCTAATCTTATATCCTCTAACTCATGCAGCCCTCCTATAGAAGCACACCTAAGAAAATCCTTTTTTAGAACAGATACTTTTAAGCTAGTGGACTAATATCACCCAAAACTCAAAAATCTCTACATGTAACCCACCTAGAATCTTCTATGTATAAAGATCTTCCATCTATCAAAGTTTTAAAAAGAATTGGACAAGAAACTATATCTGAGTATTCAAGCCCTTACCAACTGAGCCATGTCTCAGGTCCTAATCTCTGAAACCCAAAATCAAAAGCAAAACCAAGCAGTTGTAAAATTGACTATTCAAAGTCATTTGACTGTGTGTATCACAATAAACTGCAGCTAACTCTGAAAAGAGTGGGGATTCCAGAACACTTCTTTGTGCTCATGCAAAACCTATACTTGGACCAAGAGGCAGTCGTCCGAACAGAACAAGGAAACACTACATGGTTTAAAATAAGGAAGAGTGTTTGCCAAGGATGTCTCATATCTCCATACCTTTTCAACGTATATGTGGAGCAGATCATCTGGGAGGCTGGGCTCTATGAGGAGGAATGTAGCATCAGGGTTGGAGGAAGACTCTTCAATAACATCTGTTATGCAGATGACACAACCTTTCCTGCTGAAACTGAGGAGGACCTGAAGCATTTACTGCAGAGGGTCAAGGATTGCTGCATTCAATATGGATGGAAGCTCAAAATCAAAAACAAAGATTCTCACCACTGAGCCAATTAGCAGCATTATGATGGACAGTGAAGAAATTGAGATTATGAACAGCTTTGGTTTTCTTGGCTCCATAATAAACGCTCTTGGTACCAGCAGCCAAGAAATCAAAAGACAAATTGCATTAGGAAAATCTTCTGTCAGGGACATCTCCAGAGTACTGAATAGCAATGATGTCAGACTGGAGATTAAGGTGTGCCTGGGGAGGGTAAAACAAGGCTTCTCCTTAGGCAAGTATTCTGAAACTCCATCTGACATACTTTTGACATCATACAAGCCAAGATCAGTTCTTGGAGAGGGACGTCATGCTTGGGAGGGTGAAAGAACAAAGCAAGACAGGAAGACCCTCAATGAGATGGATTGACTTTGTGACTGGAGTAATGGAGGTAGGTGTGTTGGAGATGGTGAGGCTGGCTCAGGGTAGAGCAGGTTCAGAAATGTTGTACATAGGGTCGCTATGAGTTGCAGGTCACTCAACAGCACATAACGACAATAGAGACTAGAATAGTGACTAGGAGGCAATAGGTAGTACAATTTCTCATAAAACTTTCTAGGAATTAAATAAGGATAAAAATCAGTTTCCCAACACTCTAGTAACCATGCAGATTCCACTAAATTCAGTTGTTTCAATGGTGTTTCAAACCTGCCACGCCTCACATTTTCTCACAGCCGAGCAAAGAGGAACCTGCCTATTTCTAGGAGAAGAATGCTATTGCTATGTAAACCAATCTAGTGTAGTCTTTGATGACGTTAAAATACTCAAAGAAGGGATAAATAAGCTTAAATTAGAACTCCAAAACCTAGGAAATCGGGACTCCTCCCTTTTTGGAACTGGTCTTGCCACTCTTAGGAATACTTTCTATGATTCTTTTCGCATTTTTATTTGGTCCTTGCCTACTTTGGCTAGTATACCAATTTATACAGAATAAGTGTCAGTTTAGAGACTAAGGTGTGCCTAATTTAGACCATGGTCTTTGCAATTACTTGTTACGCTTCAAAGAGTTAGACAATGACTAAGGATGACAGAAGAAGAATCAATGCCTTCAAGTTGTGGTTCTTGACAAGAGTCTTGAACATACAATAGATTGCCAAGAAAATAAATAGGTCTGTCTCGGAGAAGGTGAAACCAAGTTTCTCCTTGGAGGCTAGTATTTTGAAGCTTCTTCTCACATACTTTGAGCACATGGCCAGGAGAGATGGGTTCTTAGAGAAGGACATCATGCTCGGAAGAGTGGAAGATCAGCACAGGAGAGGAAGACCCTTGATGAGATGGATTGAAACAGTAACAGGGGCAATGAATATTGGTATGTTGGAATTAGTGAGACTGGCTCAGGACAGGGCAGGGTTGGTTCAGAGTGCTGTGTATAGGGTCGCTATGGATTGCAGGTGGTACATGACAACAACAGAGTCAATGCCTTTACCAACTCTCTAGTTGGCCAATATTTCCTCTTATAAACAAAACCGCACCAACCCATTCTCTAATCTGCATAAATATCTACATCATTCTTTCCTTCCAAGGGTCACATAGGCTCAAGTCAAGCTTGAAGAAGTCTGAGAAAAATGACACCCACATTCTCTCACCTACATACCATTAACAGATGGGAACATTAGATAACACAAAATAGTTTCATTTTCAGTAGAATATCTACTTCTCATAATCTCTAATCCTCCCTCGACTTCTAGCCTGCTCAACTACTAGTGGGAGGCTGAATTCACAAAATAAGGACGTTCCAGGACAACTTCAGAAAAAGGAGATGACCTGAGGCTACACCTACAAGATAAGAAAAAGGTGCCTGGTTGTTGATTTTCCAGGATGATTGGAAGACTGTTTATGTTGTGGACTAAGACTTCTAAAGTTCTTCTAAGCTTTTCTTTAATGAAGTTTTATAGTCCTTGGTTTTAGTCCTATGTCCATGGTCCACTTTGAGTTGTTTTTTGTGTATGGAGTGAGGTGTGGATCATGCTTGAGTTTTTGCAGATACTTTCCAATTTTGCCAA
>NW_006399829.1:4439162-4445674 GCF_000299155.1 Elephantulus edwardii | reverse complement strand
AAAAAAGAGGAAACAAAAAAATAATTTTAAAAAAGGAAAAGAAAAAGGTGCTGACAGAATTCTGTCCAAACCAAGATCTGCTGAACTCACCAGCAATCTCTGTGTATAAACTCCCACGAACAGCGAGAGTTGTTGACCTCTGATTTGAGGGCTCAGCCCACCTGAATCTAGGTGAAAATAAACCAGTTTATTGCTTGACATGTAATGCGGTTGATTAGTATGTCTCATTACTCCCGGTACTCCCAGCTGGACTCCAGACTCACCCTCTCTTTCCTCTTTTTAGATTTAAAATGCCAACTTTACAGTTAGCAAGCCAATACTTGACAAACTATGCTTGACAGTATTTTTTTCATCTTTTATGTCAGTTTGTATATGACATTCATATACGTTGTGTTTCAGTCATGTACATTGTGTTTCACATACTTCTTCATTCATCTTGTGTTTCATTTAATCATTCACATACATTGTGTTTATAAAATGAATCACAATTGATCTATACCGGCTAGTACCTCTCCTTTTTGGTTCCCATTGGACCTCATTTCCTCACCCCTTCCATCACACCACCCAATTCTGTCATCCCAGAGATTTTCTCCTATTCCCAACCCTCTGCGCCCCTTTCCCCTTCCCTTTCTCTTTTGTACTTTTATATGCACCTTACTAGTTAATCTTTTTACTTTTACTTAAATGATGCTCCCATCCTAACATGAAAGAACACAGATTCTGAGAAAAACAATTGAAACATTCAGTAGAATTGGAAGTCAGGAGATAACTGTAAGTGTATGAAGAGATTAAAAAATTCCAGAAAGTTATTAACATAGAATAGTAAGTTCCTGGGGCTTCAAGGTTGATCAAGAAGACCGGGGGTGGGGGGGGGAAGACCATGAGATAGCAGAGTTGTGCAACGAGTTACTTATTGAGGGAAAACATGGACATCCACATGCAGGGCCTGCAACAGGTGGTCTTCCTAAGACAGAAAGCACAGGAAATCTCTGAGAAGAGGAGGAGAGTGTGTGAAACGACCTATCTCCCTACAATGCCCTTTTGTGACAAGATAGGATTACTTGGGGTATATCCAGGTGGAATCTTTGGAACTGCAGCATGTTATAATTAATCTTACCTTTGCCCAAGGTGGGTGATTTTAATCTGCAGTCCTCAGGCCTGGTTCAAACTGCTTTTCTGTCAAACATTCTTCTAGGTGGTATAGCACTCGTCTGTCCATTGCTGTACAGAGACGACTGGTGGTTGCTGTGATTCTGAACACTATGACATTGATGTACTAAATGTGATGATGGTTACCCATGGTGGAAAGTATTTGCTGGAGCTTCCTGATTAAAACAAGCCTGGAAGCAGCAGTGGCATCTATTTCCGGAATGGCTTGCCTCCAGAAACCCTATGACCAGTGCTCAGGCCTTTCATTGATAGGGTCGCTATGAGTGGTCTACGACTTGATGGCACCTAACAGCAACAACAACATGCCTAACAGATGTTGAGTCCATTTTGCAGGGTGAATAAAGCAAGCAGAGTCTAAGTAGTTAAAAATCTGTTTACTTAGGCAAACGATTGGAGGCCTCTGAAAGCAATATGGATTGGAACTAGCTCAAAGGCAGTAAGCAAGAAAAGGAGATTTGAATTCGGTCCTGGCAGGTTCTTTTGCAGGAGCAGGACACAATAGGAGTTGGATAAGGGAAATGGGTTAATGAAGAAAAAACAACTTAGAGCAAATATACAGAGTTCATTTTTAACTCCTTTATATAACATAGCACCACGAATCACTGTGGAGTAAGGCACCAAAGCTCTAAAAAAATTAGTCAGTTGAAAGCCCTATGTATCACAACGGAATCTCAATTAAAAAGGAGCTCTGATAGGATAGCCTTCAGCGAGTTATTCTGCCTAGCGAAAGGCCACAAATGTCTGTTAGCTTTAATCCACCAACAACTCCAAGGGATGAGCAATATCTTCCTGTGCAAATTACTGGAAGATGAACCCACCAGGCATTCAAAAAACAGCATGGTCACAACCATGGACAGCCATCTACTAACTTTTCTCTAGAGGTAACTCGCTCAATTTTGGAATGACACACGCGAATTCCTTTGTCCAGTGGTGCAAATTACTCAGGCACTCAGGGATAAGAAAATCTGTAAACCATGCTGTTAAAAGCTGCTATCCTTCCTAGCTTTGATTTCACAGTGTTACTGATACATAGGTTCTAGTTTCTAAATGATTCTTCTTATTCAGTCGTGATCAATAAACTGACTTGTATGGAGACAGATGGGGTCTTGATTCACCAAAGTCTTTAAATACGTAGCTCGGCCAGACTATTCCTTGGAAAGGGACATCATGCTTAAAAGGCAGAAGGCCAGCAAAAAAGAGAAAGACCCCTAATGAGATGGATTGACACAATGACTTCAGCAATGGGCTCCAGTGTGTCAGAGATGCTGAGAATGGCACAGGATAGGGCAGGCATCAGGTCGGGTGTTCATAAATTCACGAGTCATGTTAGACTCAACGCCACCTAACAACAACAATAAAAGGATGAATTGTAAAAGATAGTTGAAGGAATACATCATGGTAACAGAATGAATTAATTTATGTCTGAATTGCTCCAGTACTTTCCAAAGTCTCTGTGTAGAGGTTTATAATTTCAACATGCCTAGATGACACTGTGTATATCTCACAAACAGCATGCCTTTTTCTCTAATTCTGTCACAATCCTAAGAGTTAGAAGCTGTAAAGGAGAAAATGAGAACTTTGAACACAGAGCACAGTAAGTACAGAGGAAGGAGGGAAACTTAGCTATACTGACAGGAATAAAGAATAAGAGAGGGGGGAAAGTAGAAAAAGTAGAGACATTTGAAAAAAGTAACCATCTCCTTCTCTTTTCTAGGCAATTTGTTTCCTGACTTTTTGAAGCTCCTGTGATTGTCTTCAGGAAACTTGGTGATGTCATTTCCTTTCAATTGAGCAGTTACATAAATGTTGGGGGAAAGCCAAGTAAAACAGCCCTCAAACAGATGGCCGTGTGTGTAAATGCCAGAAAGTGAGAACAGCCATTTGCAGTTATTATTTTTTTTCTCCCTACCCCACACATACTATAATGTTTATTTTACAGCCTCTCTTACGGACTTATGTGGGTCATTCTTGTCATTTTATTTTAGGGGGGAAAATCCCCAGGGAAGCAATCATAAAATATAAAAGACACAATAGGAACTAATGAAAAATTGGGTAACAACAGAAGTGAATACTACACTTTAGAGTTAAGGATCCACCAAAAAGGGACCCTAACAGACAATATTATTCAATGAACAAGCATACTATGAAAGGAATTCCTTTAACTGATGTGATGGTCCTAAGAAGGAGGCTTTGACAAGGAGGGCAGTGAAATCATTTTATGGTCCTGAATAAGTTTGAGGTGGCATGTGTGCACTGCTTTTACAGAAAGGCAAACTTTATAGCCAGTCTCAGTGCAGCTACAGAGATTTCATGATAAGTGACCTACAAATCTCTCCCCCTCCAAGTACATATTGATGCAATCAAGAGCAGTTTACACTTTTGTAGCTGTGAAGAATTTCAGTTATGCATAATAAAACATAGCAAGGAGTTTGAGGCTTTGCAGCTTCAAACACTCTCACTCTGTTCTCACTCAGGTTCTGCAAGGACTGATAATACCATTTCCTGCCCTTGCTGCTAATGAAAACAGAAAATGTGTGTTCTTTTAATAACTACTACAGCAAATGCAGTGCAGGTTCAAAGAAAAGTTAGCTAATCCTTGGTAAACTCTTCCAATTAGCTTCCTTTGATATTTCCACATTTCAATTAAAAGGAACATGTAAACAAATCAGAAAAATCCACCCTTTGAATCTCAAGTGACATAGGTGTTAGGAGAAAGGGGAGGGGGGAGAGTGCATTAATTATGGACAGTCTCTTGCTAATTTCTTCTTTTAGAAACTGTTTCTTTTGTTTTTGAGGAGATCAAAGAATATACCTCCTCTTTCACTTTGTCACATGTATGGAGCTATTGATTTTACTATCTGCTTGACAATACACCAATACAATGTTGAAGCTTTGTGTGGCCAGAGAAATTCATTAAACAGGGATTGCCTTCTGAAGTCTGTACTAGCCATGGGTGACAGACATCAACTGAGGGATCATTATAGAAATGGCCAAATTATTTTAGACACTCGCGTTTAGATATTACCTTTTAGGTCTTTTCACATCTTCCATCTAGTTTTACACTACTCTATCACGTACCAGGAAATTATTTGAAATTCTGCTATTTCCCATGAGCGTTCTGCCCTTTTAGGTCAAGGAAGGACAGTTTCAGAGACCCTGTTACCTTAAGGTAGGACTGTGTCCTCAAAAGGTTCCTCTGCTTATTTTGGACTTTGCTGCCTGAACTCCACCAAATAGCGTAATAAGTTCCATATGCCCATTTTTTTGAAGAACACATTTTCAAAGCAGCAAATGTTTTGACGGATTGGCTCAAGGAGGGCCTGAATACTGTTATACACATCGTTTAGCATTTCACAAGGCCTCCAATGTTAAATTCTGGGAACTGGGCCAGGCTAGCCTACCTACTGGTGCTCTAAGTAACATTAAAATATTGAGAATTCCTAAGCATCACACTTCACCAAGACATATTTGGAAGATGAGGATTTCTTTGCTGCCATGAAACCGTGTGTGTGTGTGTGTGTGTGTGTGTGTGTGTGTGAGAGAGAGAGAGAGAGAGAGAGAAGTAAAAGAAAAGAATAAGCACTTAGTCAACAAATGAACAACAAGATCTCTGATGAGACTTTCAAATGTTTACACTTTGACGTACTTCATCTGAAGTAGTTGCTGACTGCTGATCATATATATATATATATATATTCTACGGGAAGTGCTGAAAAGCAGTACAAATGCAATTTTCTTCTGTTGCTATTTCCAGGTCAAGGATTTCATAATCTTCTTACTTGCTTAATATTTATCATTTCTGTACATTATATGTTACTCACATGAGTAAGCAGTCTTTAACCCAGTCTTTCCCAAAATTTCGCCACTCTTGCTTCTAAGGAGCACTCCGGCTGCACTTCCTCCAATATAGACTTGTTCTTTTGACAGTTCACTGAACATGCAATACTCTACAATTAAAAGCTGTTGGTTCTTCATTTTCCCCACTTTATATTGGTTTGCATAAAAAAATTCATATACTTTGGGTATCATATACATTTAGGTACAGGATGTTTCACACAACCCTACATTCACATCATGTTTAAAATAATCACTTATATACATTGTGGTTTATAAAATTAATCACCATTGACCTATGCCTATTATTACCCACTCTTTTCAAGTCCCAGTTGAATCTTTCCTAATTCTTTCATACATACCAACTCAACTCCTCAAACTCTGTTAACTAGTGATTTCATCCCCTCTCCATCCTCTGTCCCTCTGTGTGCCACCCCCAGCCCTGTCTTATTCCCTTTCGGACTCATCTTACTACTTATCCTTCTGTTTACAGTAATGGTCTGATGTAGCATTTATCCTTAGGAGACTGAGTTCACTTAGCATAATACACTGTAGACTTTCCCACATTACATGGTATTTTACAAAATTGTTGCTCCTCAGTGCTGCATAGTATTCCATCATGTGAATGTACCATACTTTCTCAATCCATTCATTTGTTGATGGACATTTAGGCTGTCTCCATTTTCTTGCTATTGTGAATATTGCTGCTAGGGTAAAATTTTGGTTTATGTCTCAGTTGTATTTTTCCTTGGGATACATTCCTAGCAGTGGAATACCTATGTCATATGGGATTTCTATGTTTAGCATTTTGAAGAAATGTCAAACTGCCTTCCAGACTGCCTAAAATACATGAGTCAAAGCCTTCTCTTCTTTGCCTCCAAGAAGCAGGAGAGGAAGTGGAAGAATACAACAGAGAAACAGGTTCTGATTGGGCATATTCCTTCATCACTGCCTATCCAGCATGCACAGATGTGTGGATGAGCCTAGAAGGTTTGATAGTTTGAAAAGTAGCAAGTCATGGGGACTCTTGAAATGTTGTCTTGACTTGGCCTCTTGTGGGTGGTAGGGCTAAGTGATGAGATGAAGAGGTGTGGACACCTGAGCACGCAGCTGGTGCTCATTTAAACCTAGCCACAGAGGGCTGGGGATGAATTAACCAAAATCCAACTATATGAAGGCAAGAGGACCCATGCTGTGAATGAAAGCTGATTGCTGAAACCTGAAGGCTTGTTTTAGACTGTATGATGCTTAGGGATGCAGATGCTAAAAGTTTTCAAGTTGAACAGAGGGTCCTTCAGCAAAACAAACCTGTTTGTTTTCTCAGAATACTGGTTTGATATGAGGCATGAAGTAGCTTGTTTACACACTTTCATGGAAGTTGGTGGTAGTGGGGTGATTGTAAGGGGAGGAAAACTTACACCACAATATAAATGAACAAAATGTAATGTAAATCAAGGTCTGCATGGAACTCAATGTACATACATGAAACAGTGTATGTGAATGGTAAA
>NW_006399829.1:4435369-4439062 GCF_000299155.1 Elephantulus edwardii | reverse complement strand
AAATATTACATACAAGCAAAATGCTGCTGAAGATCATCCTAAAACAGCTGGAACAGTGCAATGAATGAGAAATTCCAGAAGTTCAACTGGTTTTAAAGGAGGCCGTGCCAGGGATATCACTGCTGATGTAAGATGGATACTATCTGAATATTGAGAATACCAAAAGAATATCTATTGATGCTTTATTGATTAGGCAAAGGAATTTGACTATATGGATCATGACACATTATGGCTAACATTGACTAGAATGGGAAATCAAGAACACTTGATTGTGCTCATGTGAAATCTATACCTAGTGATCAAAAGGAGTGAATATACTCGAACCTCAAGTTGTGGTGGTGGACTTTGATGGGTGCCAACTTTACCCTGCCTCCAAAGCCAAACAACTTGTTCCAGTCAAAAAAATACAGTCTAGTTTTTTCTTCTTTTTCTTTTTCTCCTTTACTCTTTGCCCTTCTTTCAAATGTGAATCTCTTTAATCCATAGTCCAATGTGGATCCACAAATCCATTAAAAAGCAAATTTCCTCAGAGTACTGGGAGGGACTTAATCTTTCCCTTTGACTATGCCCCACCCTCACTACCATATTCTACTTTCAACAGTTCATTTTCAAGGTAGATGTTCGTACTCAAAATTAAAGCTTTGCCAAAGGCAGAATTACACACTTTCCTAATCTATACTATCCCTTGTTCATTTTAGAATACATTTTTTATCCCCTTCCACATTTTTAAAATTAATATTCCTGTAACTCCCCTCACATACTGCACTTTATCCATGTACGTATTCCCCACACAATCCCAAACACACTCCGTACTTAATTAACTAGCTCTTATCCATGTCTTTTGTCACACGCCGCCCCCAAGATTCCACTGATCCTCCCCACCATTCTGCCTCTCTCCCACAAACTCCACCATCCCAATGATCAACTCTACTCCCTTTCCCATCCCTCCCTCTGCTTTTCTTTTTTAGTTGTTGTTTTCATGCAATAGTTAGTTTACTTTTCAAAACAATAATAGTTGCTATTCCATTCATATAGATTGTGTTCTACACAGTCCCTCCATCCACACTATCCTTCACAGAATCATTCCTATGCAATGCATTTTAGACTATCAGCCACCATCTATGTCCATTATTACGCCATTTATTCAAGCCTCCGTTAAATATCTCCCATTCCTTCACCCCTTCCTCCAAGTCTTCCCACTAAACTCTACTATCTTTGTGATTTCCACGCTTCTCTTCTTCCATCTCCTTCCCCCTTTTGATATTTAAACACATCTTATTAGTTATCCTTCTAATTTTACAACAATGATCCTATGAGGTATTTATCCTTATGAGGTTAAGTTAGTTTACTCAACATAATATTTTCCAGGCTCTCCCACTTAAATAATGTTTTGCAAAATTGTTCCTCCTTAATGCTGCATAGTAGTCCATTGTGTGAATGTACATCAATGTCTCAATCCATTCATTGATGGTCACATAATTTTTTTCCTTTTCTTTATATGTGTTATTAATGATATTATTTAATATTTTGTTAGATCACCTTTCTTGAGAATGGGAACAAATCTTTTTAATGTATAATGATTCATTTGTTATTATTATATTCATTTTTTTCTCCTGATTGCCAAATAAATGAAAATTAAAACATCTTCATGAATTCTTTTTTATATATTTTTTTAATTCATTTTAATGAAGGTTTACAGGGACTTTGGATTTCCATTCATTCATTGTTGCACTTTTCTCCCTGCCTAACCTAGTTTGTTTTTCTCTTTGAAAAGGAAAAGAAAAATTATTTCATTGTTATACAATCCCTCCCCCCAAGTCCACTCCACTATGCAGCCTTTGTTTTGGACTCATGTCATGACAATAATACCTAATCTTATATTCCTTTTAATCAGTTATCTCTCTCATCTGCTTCAATGAAGTATCCATAATTTATCCAATCTTTCTCAGTCTCCTCCCAACCTTGATGTCAGTCCCATTTTACAACAGTGGCACTATGCAGTATTTGTCCTTTTGTGACTGAGATATTTCACTCAGCATAAGGTCAAGGAACTTTCTTTATTTCATTTTCATTTCTTCTATAAACTAATCGTGATTTAGCAGGGTTTAACTTAGCTTTCAAATGAGTGGGTTTAAAGATTTTTCCTTGTCATTAATTTCTGATTGTACAGCATTGTAGTTTAAAAAGATACTTTGTATTATTTCAATGTTTTTAAATTTGTCAAAATTTCAAAATTATGTTTTAATATATGATCAATTCGGGAGAATGTACTATGTGTACTTAAGAAGTAAATTGAATTTTATTTAAATACATTCCCTGAATACATCCACAATGTCTAGTTGGTCGATTATATAGTTTAGATTTTCTTCATCTTTATTAACCTTCTTTTGAGTTGATATATCCTTCAGTCAAAGTGGTGTGTTAAAGTCTCCTACCACCATTGTGGTGCTGTCTATTTCTTTCTCAACTGTTAATTTTTTAAATTGCATTTTGCATATCTATTATTTGGTGTGTAGGCATTGACTAAAGTTATGTCTTCTTGATCTGTTATATGTTAATCATTGTATAATGTCCTTCCTGATCTTTTTTTATTTGAAAAAGGTTTGTAGACAGGATACATACCTGATGCACTAATTTCCCATTTTTTTTTAATTTTTTAAATTGATTTTAATGAAGTTTACAGAGACTTAGGGTTTCCAGTCATTGTTGCACTTTTCTCCCTACCCCCCCCAAAAAAAAATTACTCTTCTCCTTAAAAAGAAAGAAAAACTCTTTCATTGTTATGCAGTCCTCCCCCTCAAGTCCACTCCACTATGCAGCCTTCACTCTGGACTTCTATAATGACAAGAATACCCACTCATATATCGCATTTAAACAGTTCTCTCCCTCATCTGTTTCAATGCAATATACATTATTCCTTTCCTCCTTTTCTGTCTTCCTTCAACCCTG
Source organism: Elephantulus edwardii (assembly GCF_000299155.1). Classification (NCBI taxonomy): domain Eukaryota; kingdom Metazoa; phylum Chordata; class Mammalia; order Macroscelidea; family Macroscelididae; genus Elephantulus; species Elephantulus edwardii. The sequence goes on along the minus strand of NW_006399829.1, from coordinate 4,436,113 downwards.
ATATCAGTCCTGTTTTACAACAGTGGCCTTATGTAATATTGGTCCTTTTGTGACTGAGATATTTCACTCAGCATAATGTCCCCCAAGGTCATCCATTTTGCATAATATTTCATGAGTTTCTTGTTTTTCAATGCTGCATAGTATTCCATGGTGTGACTATACCAGAGCTTCTCTATCCGTTTTTTTCTAGATGGGCACTTGGGTTTTTTCCAGCTCTTGCTATTGCAAACAAAGATGCAACAAACATGGGTGTGCATATAACTGCTAGGGTGGCAGTTATGGTTTCCTTAGGATAAATTCCCAGCAATGGAATTGCTGGGTCAAATGGTATCTCTATTTGCAACTTTTTAAGAAAGCACCATACAACCTTCCATAGTGGTTGCATCATTTTACACTCCCACCAACAGTGAATAAGGGTTCCAGTTTCTCCACAACCTTGCCAACATTTGATGTTTGCTGTTCTGCTAAATTTTGTTATTCTTACTGGGGTGAGATGATATCTCATGGTTGTTTTGATTTGCATCTCTCTTAGAGTTAGGGATTTTGAACATTTCTTCATGTGTTTGTTCACCATCTGAATGTCTTCTTTGATGAAGTGTCTGTTCATACCCTGTGGCCATTTTTCAATTGTATTATTTACCTTTATCATGTTGTGGTGCTTGAGTCTTTTATAAATTCTAGATATATGTCCCTTGTCTGACATGTCATTGTTGTTGTTGTTGTTATGTGCCGTCGAGTCGTATG
>NW_006399829.1:4428871-4435237 GCF_000299155.1 Elephantulus edwardii | reverse complement strand
CATTGCCTCTGACACACCCATCCCTAGTACCCCAGTCACTGAATCAATCTACCTTATAGAGGGTCTTCCCCTCCTGCGCTGTCCCTCTACTCTACCCAGCATGATGTCCCTCTCTAAAGACTTGTCTCTCCTTACAACATGTCCAAAGTATGTCAGACGAAGTCCCAGGATCCCATTACCATATATTTTTTCCCAGTCTCTGGCGTCCCTTTTTTACCTTGTTGGATAAGTTTTTGGATGTGCATAGAGTTTTGATCCTGAGAAGGTCTCATTCATCTATTTTATCCTCTCCTGGTTGTAGATCTTCCTTATCTTTTGTGGTGACTTTCATGTTGAAGTCTATTTTAACAGAAATTAGTATTATCACTCCTACTTTTTTTTTGTGGGTGCCATTTGTTTGTTATAATTTTCCACCCTTTGATTTTTTTTTTGTTTTCTTTTTCATCATGTCTTAGATGTGTCTTTTCCAGGCAACATATAGATGGGCTTTGGGGGTTTTGGTGTGTGTTTTTTTGGCTTTTTTTATCCATTATGTCACTCTTTTTCTCTTGATTGCTGTGTTTAATCCATTCACGTTAAGTGTGATTATTGACAGGCCAGATCTTATTGCTGCCATTTTTCTGTGGTTCTTTTTCTGTTGTTTCTGGTTACTATTGCTCGTCCACATTCTTCTGGTGTCTCTGTGTGAAAGATTTTTCTTAGAATTTCTTATAGAGAAGTTCTTGTTTTCACAAATTCCTGCTTTTCTGCAAATGACCTAGTTTCTAATTCATATTTGGTGGACAGGTTTGCTAGGTACAGTACCATTTTGGTGGCTGTTTTCCTTCATCCTTCTATTTATGTCATCCCACTGTCTTCCTGCTTATATGGTTTCTGCTGGGAAATCAGAACTTTATCTAATTCATTCTTCTTTGTAGGTGACTCTTTTGAGCATACCATGGTCTACATAAAAAAAAAAACAACCTAATAAGTCTGTCTTGGAGAGGATGAATCCAAGTTTATCCTTGAAGGCCAAGATTTTGAAGCTCCACCTAACATACTTTGGGCCTGTGGCCAAGAGAGAAGGACATCATGCTTGGAAGGGTGGAGGAACAGTGCAGGAGAAGAAAACCTCAATGAGATTAATTGATAGAGTGAGTGGGACAATGAGGGTTGGTGTGTTGAAATTAGTGAGACTGGCTTAGGACAGGACAGAGTTCAGAGCTGCTGTACATAGGGTTACAAGCGACTTGATGGCACATAACAACAACAACATTGCTTTTGGTATTCTATACTATCTTTTATTTTAGATAATTTGAAAATTATTTGTCTTGATGTTTTTCTTTTAGAATCTTGACTATTTGATGTTTACTAAGCTTCATGAATGTGGATTTTCTAATTTTTCATAATACCTTGGAAGTTTTCCTCTAGTGCCTCTTCCACATGTTGTCTGGCTTTTCCTGCTTCTCCTCATGTTCTGGAATTTTGATCACATATATGCCGTTCCTTTTGAAGTTATCCCACATGATTCTAATGGTTTGGTATTTTGTTTTGGTTTTTTTTGTTTGTTTGGTTTGGTTTTTTCATTTTCCTTGCATCTCATCTCTGATTTTTCTTTTAGTGTATCATAATTGAGGATCGTGTCTTCAAGTTCTCTGACACTCTGTTCCATCTGTTCTGTTCTGCTTTTAATTTCCTTTTTAATAACTCTAGCATGGCTGAAACAAGCTTGGAAGCAGGAGTGGCATCCACTTCCATAAATAGCTTGCCTCAGGAAACCCTACAAACATGGAGAAAGGATGAAAGTCATGCAACTGTTGAGGACTTTCATTCATAGAGTTGCTATGAGTCTCCTACAACTCGACGGCACTTAATAACAACAATAACAGCATGTTGGATACTTCTATCATTTTGGTCTTAATATTCTGGATTGCATTTTCATCTATTTTTGTTATTGCCAGTACTGTATTGGCTGTACTCTCTGGGTTGTGATGATTTTTAAAATACTTGTACCTCTTTATCTTTAGTGTCAATTGTTTCTTCATAATTTGAAGTTTCTTCCATAGTTTTTCTAGTTCATCCACATTTGTATATTTCTTATGGCTTTCCATCTCTGGATTATTTGCTGTATGTATGACTTCCATTTTTTTCATCTCTCATTTATACTTTCTTCCATAGTTGCTCATACAGCACCAATCAATATATTTCTTCTAGCTTCCTGTCTCTGCGGGATTCACTTTATTTTCTGCTTTTAATCTTTGTTTCATCATTTATTTGTATCTTCTTAATTAGCTGTTCTGAGTACTGAGATGCAACAATGTCAGTCTAGGGACTAAAGTGCACCTGATCTAGTTCATTGTCTTTGCAATTACTTGTCACGCATCAGAGAGCTGGACAATGACCAAGGATAACAGAAGCATTAGTGCCTTTGAATGGTGGTGCTGGTGAAGAATCTTGAACATACCATGGACTGTCAAGAAAACAAATAAGTCTGCCTTGGAAATGGTGAAACCAAGTTTCTGCTTGGAGGCTAGGATTTTGAAGCTCCGTCTCATATTTTAATCATGTGGCTAGGAGAGATCAGTTCTTAGTGAAAGACATCATACTCATAAGGGTGGAAGGACAGTGCAGGAGAAGAAAACCTCAGATGAGATGGATTGATACAGTAACAGGGGCAATGAGTATAGATCTGTTGCAGTTAGTGAGACTGGCTCAGAACAGGGCAGGCTTCAGAGTTGTTGTATATTGGGTCCCTACTAGTCAGTCACAGTTGGCTCGTTGGTACATAAAAACAACAATTAGCTGTGAAATGACTCCACATCAATGTATTTCTTCTGCCTTCATGAATCTAGGATATTATTAATTGGGTCTGGAATGTTGTGCTTCTACAAAAAAATGGCTTAATTTATTTTAGTTTTGTTTTTTCATTTGTTTTTTTTTTTTCAAAACACCACCACATCTCAGTCATTAATTTTCTTCTGTCTTCTTTAAATTCTTGTTAATTTTATTTTTTGCTGTGTTATTGCTCTTTCTATGAAATAAAATGTGTGGTGATTGAAAACTAAATGTTGTTGCTCATTATCATTGAGTCAGTTTTGACTCAAAGTGATTCCATGACAGAGAGAACTGAATTTCTCTGTAGGAGCACAAATTTCTCCTGTGGAGTTGGATGCATGAACAGTTAGCCTTTTGGTTAGCAGCCAAGCTTTTAACTTTTATGCTACGAAATCTCTTTTCAAGCTAAAAAAATCCAACTTCTGGTCTTGTTGGTAGTTTCAATTGTTTTTCTGTTTGCATTTACTTCTTCTCTAATTTTAATAATTCCCTTTCCGTTAGAAATTGTTCAGTATTTTTGCTGTTATTTTTCTATTTATTCAAGGTATTGAGTTAAATAATAGATTACTATATTTTCCCCTACTTTTAATGAGTTTGCTTGATCTCTTGGTCTATGAATTGACCTCTGCTATATCCCAGAGGTTTTGATAAGTTGAGCTTTCATCATTATTTGTTTCAAGAAACTTTTAAATTTTTTTTTTATTTCTTCTATTACCTACTCATGTGCAAGGAGGGCTTTGCTGAGCTTCCAGGTTGTATTAAGGGCTTTTTCCTCCCTTGTCCTCTTGTTGATTTCTACTTTTGCAGCACGTTATTGTAGTATGTTATTTCTTTCTTTTTTTTATTTATTGAGGCTTGAAAATGTTCTATGTATGTTGGAGAAAAATATATACCTAAACTATCAATAATACCAGAAGTTAATTCTTCAAAATAGTCAATAAATTTGACAATCAACTAACAAAGCTAGCAAAGAAAGACAAGATACAGGTAATCTGAATAAGAGATGAAAGGGGCCAAGTTACAACCCAACCAATTAAAATTAAAAGGTTAACAACAGAATATTATGAAAAACTATATTCAAGCAAATATTAAAACCTAAAGCCAATGGACAAATACTTAGAAACTCACAGCCTGCCCAAACTGATGCAGGGTTAAGTGGGACATCTGAACAGATCCATTACATAGAAAGAAATTGGACAAATCTCAAAATAGCTTCCAACTATAAAAAGTCCAGATGGTGATACTAGTGAATTTTATCAAACTTTCACAAAAGAGTTGTCACCAGTGTTAAATAAAGTATTTTTTAAAAATAGAAAAAGATAGATTACTCCTAGACTCATTTTTTTCTTTTTATTTTTGTTATTCCTAGACTCATTTTATGAAGAAAATTATAGGATAATTTTTCTCATGAAAAATTGATGCAAAAATTATCAATAAAATACTCACCAACAGAATCCAAGAATATATAAAAAAATTCGTCCTAACCAAGTGGGATTCATAATAGGTATGTAAGGATAGTTTAACATTAAAAAGAAACAAACCCAAACCAATTAATGTAATTGACCAACTACATCAACAAAGCAAAGAACAAGAACATGTGATCCTATCACTTGATGCAGGAAATATCTTTGACAAAAATACAGCTGCACTTTCTGATTAAAACACTCAACAAAATAGAAATAAAGGAGGAATTTCTTCAACATAGTGGAAACCATATACACAAAACCAGAAGTCAACATTATTCTCAATGAAGAAGGATTAAAGGTATTCACCTTGGAAACAGGGACTAGACAAGGATGTCCACTATCATTTCTCCTATTCAATATTGTAATGGAAGTCTTAGCAAGAACAATTAGGCAAGACAAGAAAAAAGGGGGTACACAAATTGGCAAAGAGGAGGTGAAACTATATATGCACATGATATGATAGTATACTTGTTGTTATGTGCTGTGGAGCCACCTGTGACTCATAGTGAACCTATGTACAACAGCCCTAAACCCAGCTATATCCTGTGCCAATCTCACTGTCTCTGATACGCCTACCTCCATTACCCCAGTCACTGAATCAATCCATCTCATTGAGGGTCTTCCTCTCCTGTGTCTTCTTTCCACTCTCCCAAACATGCTGTCCCTCTCCAAGGACTGGTCCCTCCTTGCAACATGGCCAAAGTATGTCAGATGAAGCTTCAGAATTCTTGCCTCCAAAGAGCAGCCTGGCTTCACCCTCTCCAGGACAAACCTGTTCATTCTCTTAGCCGTCCATCGTGTATATTCAGTACTCTTCTCCAATACCACCACTAAAAGACATCAATTCTCCTTCTATCATTCCTAGTCATTGTTCAGCTCTCTGATGCATAGCAAGTGATTGCAAACATCACGGCCTGTATCAGGCACACTTTAGTCTCCAGACTGACATCGTTGCTCTTTAGTACTTTAGAGAAGTCTCTAACTGCAGACTTTCTCATCGCAATATATCTTTTAATTTCCTGGCCGCTGGTGCCAAGAGGGTTGATTGTGGAGCCAAGCAAACTAAAACTATGAACAATCTCAATCTCTTCACCATCCATCCTGATGCTGCCATTCGGCCCAGTGATGAGAATCTTTGTTTTATTACTATTGAGCCTCAATCCATACTAAAAGCTATAGTCCCTGACCTTTCCCAGCAAGTGCTTCAGGTCCTCCTTGGTTTCAACAAACAGGGTTGTGTCATCTGCATAATGCAGATTGTTGATGACTCTTCCTCCAATCCTGATGCAACATTTCTCTTCACAGAACTCAGCCTCCTGGATAATCTGTTTGGCATATGAATCGAAAAGGTATGGAGATAGGACACATTCCTGGTGTACACGTTTCCCAATTTTAGCCACACAATGTTTCCTTGCTCTGTTCTGACGACTGCCTCCGGTATAGGTTTCTCATTAACACAATCAAGTTTCTGGGATTCCCATTCTTCTTGAAGTTAGCCACAGTTTGTTCTGACCCACACAGTCAAACACCTTTGCATAATCAATGAAACACATATAGACATTCCTCTAGTATGCCCTGCTTTCATCCAAGATCCATCTAACATTGGCTACAATATCCCTAGTACTACGACCCCTTCTAAACTCAGCCTATACTTCTGGTAGTTCTCTGTTGATGTACTGTTCCAGTCGTTTTGAATAATCTTCAGCAGAATCTCACTTGCATGTTATATTAATGATATTGTTTGGTAATTTCCACACTCTGTCAATCACCTTTCTTTGGATGGCATACTTAAAAACTCTTAAAGATTCAGCACGAAAACTATATAGTTGACCAATTCAGCAAAGTAGCTGGATAAAATATCAACATACAATAATTAGTTAGATTTCTCTACAGTGACAAAGAGAATACAGTAATGGAGCTAAGAAAATAAAAACAAAGCCAATAATAGTAGCTAATCACAAGAAGAAATACTTAGAAATAAATCTAACTAGATATTGTACACAGCTTTAGTTTGCTTGGCTCCACAGTCAACACTCTTGGCACCAGTAGCCAGGAAATTAAAAGGCGCATTGCCATGGGAAAGTCT
>NW_006399829.1:4422099-4428086 GCF_000299155.1 Elephantulus edwardii | reverse complement strand
ACATAACAACAACAACAGCTGTTATGGAAGGTTGTTCAGTCCTTTTTTCAAAAAGTTGGAAATAAGCATATCATTTGATCCAACTATTCTACTATTGGGAAGACACCCTATAGAAATCAGAGCCCATAGGCAAACAGCTGCAGGCAACTCATGTTTATTGCTGAATTGTCTGCAATAGCAAAGTTATGGAAGCTACTCAAACGCTCAATAAAAATAATTGGGTAGAAAAATTATGGTGGAATCACACAATGGAATATTATGCAGCACTGAAAAACAATGAACTCACAAAGGATTACACAACATGGGGGAGCCTGGCGGACATTATGCTGAGTGAAATACCTCTGTCTTAAAAGGACAAATACTGTATAACACTGCTATTACAAAATAGGACAGATGGAGGTGGCATAGGCAAAGAACAGGAAAAGAGTGGGTAGATATTGAACACTGCAGAAGGACTGAAGAGGGGAAGAATTATTTGAAAGGAATATATCATTAGGTGTTATACGTATAACAAAAAATCTAAGACAAGCGGTGTGTTACTAGATGGTCTGGGTGAAGAGAGAAGGAAGAGAAGGAAGAAAATATGTATAAAAATTTATAAATATAAAAGCTTTAAAAAGAGGTCTAGTATTTAAAATTCAAATAGTACTATTATCAGTCTCTAAGTGAGGTTACATTTGCAATTTTATGTTTACTTGTTTGTTCAATTGACAAAAATTTTATGAGCATTTACTAAGGGTGTAGTGTTTGCTTGGTGAGAAGGAACTCACATTCTGATTAGAAAAAGGGGCAAAAGCTCATGAAACAAAGAGCAAAGATCTAACTATGTGGTGATTGTTGTAAATACAAAGAATGTTTTCAGAGAGGAAAAGGCATGAGAAGATATCGTGAGCTGGCACAACAGAGATCTATTACAGGGAAGAGGTTAAAGAGTCAGAAGATGGGCAGAGCTTGGAAAAACAGAGAAGGAAAAAGAAGATGTTCTGTGAAATGATTAAGTAAGGTTTGCTTTCAGGGAATTGGAAGATGCTGGGAAAAATCATTTACATAGCAGTACTTCCCTAAAGAGAAGCAACAAATGACTGTATAAATAAGTAATAAACCTGACCCGCCAGTTTAAAATACTAAGAAACAACTAGCAGGTGACTAAAAACATAGAATAAATACAAATTAAAACCTATTAAGTTTTCTTTTTTAAACATATTAGACAGAGGTAGTTGCTGAATCAACTCAGTGGCAATAGATTTTCTGATGTTGTTTAATTTAGTCATATTACAACTATAATAACAACACTAAAAAAATTCTCCTTCTTCCTGCCCTCAAGTCAGTTCCAACTCACAGAGACCCTTTATTAAGTCTATGAGGCTGTAAACTGTAACAGGAAATCTTTTTCCTTCCAAGCTCCTGGTGGATTCAAAGCACTGGCACAGTGGGTTAGCAGTGAAACTCTTTATAGACTATGCCGCCAGAGCTTTCTGGTAAGAATACTTGTTGTTTTGTACCATATATTGATTCAGGACAGACCAATAGCTGATCCTCCAGCATATTTTTACAGTCAATAAATCACACAGAAAGAGATTGCCTATCTTTCCCCTATAGAGCAGCTGGTTGATTCAAATTGGTAACATTGAGTTGCCAGCACTAAGCCAGTAGAGTTCCCTAGTCAGGATTCACTGGGTTCTTTACATGGACTAGGCTGGTACAAGTGTTTTATATTCAATTTCCACATAAGTACTGTAAGGGGGCTATTGACACCCCTATTTGCAGTGTTAGAAGTTGCAAGGAGAGCTGGTGATTTAACAGTTAAACACTTAGTTGCTTACTAAAAATTTGAAGCTTCAAAACTAGTCAATCAATCTATGATAAAAAGGTTTGCAAATCTGCTTCCAGAAAGATCACAGCCTAGGAACTCCTATAGGGCAGTTCTACTCTATCCTATAGAATCACACAAAGCTGGAGTAGACACATCAGGGAGCAACAGAAGGGTGACATTTGAGGTAGTAAATGACTTCTCTGAAGTGGCCATCACAAAGTCCAACCAAAAGCAAGACTGACCCTTGAGCATCGTAGTTCTGTGGGCCCGGTTTATTTTGCGTGATATTTAAATTTTTATACTAGACTTCCACGATCTGGCAACAAATGGACACAGTGACTGCAACAAGGGAGTCGAGTACATCACAGATTGTGAGGATGGTGCTGCATAGAGCAAGATTCAGATCTGTTGTTCCTCAGTCTGCAGGAGTCGTAACTGACTTAAAGGCACCCAACAAAGCCAACTAAGGTGTCAATGAATTCAGAATAAGAAAATAGAAAAGTAGCAAAGTGTAAGAGATATTCATAATGAACATAAGTAAAGCCCTATCCTCATCCAACTTGGCAATCTGTTGCTGATCCAAACATTCTAACTCACTTTGAAAACAACAGTGGTTTTTGATCCTCAAAACTGAGAAATTATACAAAACCTTCTTCAACTTATTTGAGCTTCAGTCTCAACTGCCTCTTGGAAGATTATGTCAATGATGATTGAAACAAATACTGAAAATAAGAGCAGCTAATACTTTTTTCAGTGCCCATAATTATCTCAATTTATCCTTCCAACAATCCCAAAACATGTGTCTGTAATGACGTAATGTGAAGGTCGTGTAATGACCCTCACAATCAGATAAGTCAAATAGTTGTAGAAGGATGAAAGCTGGGATGCAATGTTCTTCATCCCATCACAACCATGACTCCAGCAAGGGAGATTCTCTGAGGTGTGGCCTATAACACCTTTATCTCATAAGAGCTCAAAAGAAAGAAAAGTTAAGTAGAGATAGTAGGGAGGGCTCTCTGTACCACCAAGACTGAAGAGCTAGGAGCAGAGAACATTCTTTGGACTTAGTTTTCTGTGCTAAGAAACTCCCAGAACTAGAAAACAGAGAGGGGAAAGAGCATTCTCTTTAAGAGGCACTCTGAATTTTTCTTTCTACCCTTCTACATTGTGAGTGGAATGTGGCATAAAAATTGGAGGAAGACTCATCAATCGCCTACATTAGGCAGATGACACAACCCTGCTTGCTGAAACTGAGGAGGACCTGAATCACTTGCTGTAGAAGGTCAAGCACTGTAGTCTTCAATATGGAGTGAAGATCAAGAAAACAAAGATTTTCACCACTGGCCAATTGGCAGCACAATGATAGATGGAGAAGAGGTAGAGGTTGTTAATAGTTAGAGCTTGCTCGGCTCCGCAATCAACTCTCTTGGCACCAGCTGTCAGGAAATCAAAAGACAAATTGCATTAGGTAAATCTGCTGTCAGGACCTCTCAGGGTACTGAGAAACAGTGATGTCAATCTAGAGACTAAGGTGCACCTGATCCAGGCCATGGTCTTTGCAGTTACTTGCTATACATCAGAGAGCTGAACAATGAGTAATAAAGACAGAAGAAGAATTGATGCTTTTGAGTGGTGGTACTGGAGAAGAATCTTTCTGAATATACTGTAGACTGCTAAGAAAACAGATAGGTCTGTCTTGGAGAGGATAAAATCAAGTTTCTTTTTGGAGGCTAGGATTTTGAAGCTCCATCTCACATACTTTGGACATGTGACCAGGTGGCCCTGATCCTTGGAGAAGGACAACATGCTCACAAGGGTGGAGAGATAGTGCAGGAGAGGAAGAGCTCAGGTGAGATGAATTGATACAGTATCTAGGGCAGTGGAAGTAAGTGTGTCAAAGTCAATGAGATGGCTCAAAACAGGGTAGGTTTCAGAGTTGTTTTACATAGAGCTGCTATGAGTCTCAGGTGACTTGACAGTGCAAACCAGCAGCAACACACTGTGAGAGATAAGTCCCTAGCTACAGACTTTCTCAGTGCAATGCATCTCCTTATTTCCTGACTGCTGATACTAAGGGTGTTAATTGTGGATTCAAGTAAAATGAAGTCATTTCTATCTCTTCTCCATCCATCATGATGTTGCCTATCAGTCCAGTGGTAAGAAGCTTTGTTTTCTTGACATTGAGACACAATCTATATTGAAGGCTGCATTCCTTGATCTTCTACAACAAGTGCTTCAAGTCCTCCTCATTTTTAGCAAGCAAGTTGTGCCATATGTATAGTGCAGGTTATTGATGAGTGTCCATCTGATACTTGTGCCACATTGCCCTTCATAGAGTCTAACTTCTCCACTAATTTGTTCATCATACATGTTGAGTAGGTATCAAGAAAAAAATACAACCCGGACACACTCTCTTCTTAATTTTAAACCATGCAGTGTTCTCCTGCTCTGTTCACACAACAAACTCCTAGTCCAGGTATAGGTTTCACAAGAGCATAAGTAAGTAAGTGCTCTTGGACTCCCATTCTTCTCAATATCTGCCACAACTTGTTATAATCCACACAGTCAAATGTCTTTGCAAAGCCAATAAAGCCGAAATAAGCATTCTTCTGGTCTTCCTTACTTTCAGCCAGGATCCTGCTGACATCAGCAATGATAGCTATCACTAGTGCCACAGCCTCTTCTAAGTCATGCTTTAACTTCTGTAGTTAGGGACTGCTCCAAATTCTTGAGGAGTAATTACATCAGTTTGAGGACTAAGGTGCATCTGATTCAGGCCATGATCTTCCCGATTACTTTAATACATCAGATAACTGGGCAATAAATAGAGATGACAGAAATATTGATGCCTTTGAGCTGTGTTATTGGATAAAAGCACTGAATATCCTGCCCTTCGAGGACAAGAATGATGAAGCTTTGCCTCACACATTTTGGGCATTTTGGTAGGAGGGGGAGAGGGAGGTGATGCTTGGAAGGGTGAAGGGTCGTTGAAGGAAAGGAAGACCCTCAGCAAGGTAGACTGACACAGTGACTTCTACTATGGGCTGTAGTGTGTCAGGAAGTGTGAAGACAGCACTGGGTAGGACAGGGTTCAGATCTGTTGTTCATAGGGTCGCTATGAGTCATACTTAACTTGATGACACCTACCAAACACAACAGCAAATTGTGAGAGGATAAGTTTGTCTGTCAAAGCCATCTATTTTCAGTATTTTATTTTTTAGCTCACTCATTCACTCACTGGTATTGAGTGGATTCTAATTTGCAGTGATTCTTCAAAGAGTGTCTGAGGCTATAAATTGCCTCAAAACAATTTGTCTCAAGGTGAGAGGAGACTGCTCTCCATTCCACCAAGAAGCCAATGATGGATTCAAGCCACTAGAGATGTGCAAATTTTAGGTTATCAGTACTACTAGCTATAGACTATGCCACCAGGTTGCTAAAATTAAACTAGATAGCACAAAATAGGGGTTTGGGTCCCATCCATCACATTTAATCCCAGAGCAAACTTTTATTTGATTTAGTAGGATAGTTGTGTCATAGATTAAAACTTCCTACTGATTTTACAATCATGATGCTAACTTTTACAATATGTTAGCTGAACTAGAGTCTGAAGAAATTGTTGAGCTCTTTCCTAAAGAAAGGAAATACATCAGCAGACACTTAAAAGATAAGAATGAAGCAAAATGTAAATTAATGATTGTATGCAAATCAGTTTTTTTAAAAGATATTTGGTGATGTCTTATAGGGGAGTGATCTAGCATTGACTCTTACAGTTTTAGAGTAATGCCTCTTAAAAGACTCCATACCTAACCAGGATAGTCCATTTTATGACTATAGGAATTGTCAAGGGAATCTTCAGAGAAAGTCCACGGGGTAGATTCCTGAGGCTTTTAACCTAGCCTATGACAAGTTGTGCCAAGAAGTCTAGAGAAAAACCACTTGGCCAACTGACTGGAAGAGATCTATATCTGTTCTCATTCCAAAGAAAGGTGATCCAACAGAATGTGGAAAGTGCAGAACAATCTCACTGATTTCACATGCAAGCAAGATTTTACTGAAGATTATCCAAAAACGACTCGAACAGCACATCAACAGAGAACTACCAGAAGTCCAGGCTGGGTTTAGAAGGGGTCGTGGTACTAGGGATATTGTAGCTGATGTTAGATGGATCTTG
>NW_006399829.1:4419309-4421149 GCF_000299155.1 Elephantulus edwardii | reverse complement strand
ATGGGAGTGTCAGAGACAGTGCGATTGGCACAGGACAGGACGGAGTTTAGGGCTGTTGTACAAAGGGTGGCTATGAGTCGCAAGCGACTCGACGACACATAACAACAACAAACAATATGACATCATTCGACCTATTTCAAAAGCTATAACATTAATGTCATCCTTGGGCCCAGCCTATCCCAAGAAAATGCCTTTTCTATTTCACCAATCTTGACTTCATTACATTACTCAAATAAAGACATTAAAATTGAAACTGGCAATATTTCCACTCACTATGAGACTTCATTCATTTACTTCTTGAATCTGTTTTTCGAAAACTTTAGTAAAATCCAGGCAAATTAAAAATTCTAATTGTTTTAATGTTAATGATTCCCATAAGGGAAAATTTAATCCATGTGCTTATAATTCATTCAGGCGTCATCATGCTTTGCAGAAACCATTAAGTCTTAGGCCATTGCTAAACATCCCTTCTCATGAAGGAAAAGATCCAGATCTTCTGACTTATATTGGGACCCAAGAAAGAGAGCCGATTTCAGCAAAATTATTGTCTAGGTTCTATTAGTAAGTTGGGCCAAGTTCTTCTGTTCTCAAGGGGAAAAATATTTTTAATATGTTACATAAACCTATGCCTGTATAAAAAAAATAGAGTACATCTTGGCACAGAAAGGGTAGAAAGCCTGTTTGGCTTTAATTTACTTTCTGAGTAATAGGAGTATTTGGGCATTATTTTCAACTATTAGTATTCCATGAGAAACTGCCAGAATCATCAATGGCCAAACTCTTTATCAATTGAATGACTTATTTTCCTACAAAATTTGAACCAATTGCTTAGAACTCCCATTTGGTACTGAGTATGTCATTATACAGATAGTCTATGTAATATAATTTCATTCCATAGATAGAGAGTATCTATGGTTTAACCACTTTTTTTGTCTTGCCTCCCAACCACTGAACATTCTTAATATAAGCACTATAATTCATTCAGTAGTGCAACAAGTATTTTCTGAACACTGAATAAGTGTTATCATCAGTATCCTGCATAGAAACTAACCTGATCTGTATGATAAAACTCAGAAAAAATAACCACAATACAACATAGAACATTTTAATGTCATTACATCTCAATATCAAGAAGGCAGAATCCTCCTCTGTGGGCAAATACTCAACATCATAATAGGTGGAGAAAAGATTAACATTGGCAATGATTTCATCTTACTTGGATCTACCATCACCACCCTTGGTTGATAATAGCAGCCAAGACATCAAAAGACATATTTAATTGGAAAAGTCAGCTGTCAAGTGTCTTTCCAAAGTACTAAGAAACAATGATGTCTAAAGTTTAAAGATTAATATGTGCCTGATTCAGGCCATTATCTTTTCAATTACTTGCTACGTCGCTGGGAGCTGAACAATAAATAAGGAATTCATAAGGAGAATCAATACCTTTGTGTTGTGATATTGGAGAAGAATACTGACTATACCATGGACCAGAAAAAGAATGAAAGATATGTCTTGGAGAAAGTACAATCAGAGTGCTCCTTAGAGTTTAGGGTGGTGAGGTTTCATCTCATATAATTTTTATAGTTTTTATTGTCGTTAAGGTGTTGTCGAATATGACCCTATAAACAATCGATCTGAACCCTGTCCTATCTTTTTTTTTTTATGGAAAAGTAAAAGAAAAGATTCTTTCATTGTTTTACAAACCCTCCCCCAGGTCCCCTCCACCGTGTAGCCCTCGCTCTAGACTCCTGTGATGACAAAAATACCTAGTCACATAACTCTTTTACACAGTTTTCTCCCTCCTCTGTTTCAGTGCAGTATACATTATTGAACACATCTT
>NW_006399829.1:4403141-4418834 GCF_000299155.1 Elephantulus edwardii | reverse complement strand
ATCTCATAGTTGTTTTAATTTGCATCTCTCTTAGGGCTAGGGATTTTGAGCATTTCTTCATGTGCTTGTTAGCCATCTGAATGTCGTCTTCGGTGAAATGCCTGTTCATATCCTGTGCCCATTTTTCTATTGGATTCTTTACCTTTATCTTGTTGTGGTGACCCTGTCCTATCTTATGGCATCCTCATCATCCCTGAAACACTTAGCTCATTACTGTAGTCATTGTGTCAATCCATCTGATTGAGTGTCTTATTCTTTCACCAACCCTCCACCTTTCCAAACATAAGATCCCTTTATAAGAAATATCCTCTCCTAGCAGCATTCTCAAAGTATGGAACACAGCGTTGTCATCTTTGCCTCCAAGAAAGACTCTGGCAGTACTTTCTTCAAGACATACATATCTGTTTGCCATTTTTTTGTTTGTTTGTTTCAGTCAATGAGGTATTCAGTACTCTTCTCCAACAACACAACTCAAAGATATCAATTCTTCTGTCATCTTTATTCATTGTTCAGCTATCAGATACATAGCAAGTGATAGAAAAAATCATGACTGGAATCATGCGCACCTTAATATTCAAACTGATATTGTTGGACATGTCATCAGAAGGGTTTATGGGTGTCTGTAAATAATACTTAACTCAATGGCACCTAACAACAATGACAATAAGATGTGTGTATAAAGAAATGATAGATTCATAAGTCTAAGAGATTTTTTCATTCTGTAAGTACCAGAGAAGAATTTTGTAGAGAAGATCACATTTTTTTTATTAGACTCTTTGTAAGATTTATAAAGAATTCATTCATAAACAAACAAAAGCTAGGGTGAGAAAGAACACCTCATGCATGCTGAAGGCATAAAACATGTCCTGTTTGGATGGAGAATGTAAAAAGGAACTAGGAGAGATGAGGTTTTAAAGGAATTTTGAACCTGATCATGTAGTGTTGAGTGGTTGTTGTTGTTGTTGTTGTTAAGTGTCGTCGAGTCGCAGGGTAACTCATAGCGACCCTATGAATGAAGTCCTGGACAGTTCCTGTATAACTTTCGTCCTTTCTCCAGGTTCACAGGGTTTTCAGAGGCAAGCTACTGTGGAAGTGGATGCCACTCCTGCTTCCAAAGTGTTGATATAATTAAATAATAATTTTAAAACAACAACACCAAAAAAAGCCACAAACCCCACAGGGTTGCAGTTTGGTGGGTGGAGGGGGTAGGGAAGGAAACGGGAAGGATTTGGGTGAAAAGACAGGGTAATGATGGGCAAGGTTCAATGGTGATTAATTTTAGAAAATTTTTTTATTGTTGTTATGTGCCGTTAACTTGCCTGCAACCCATACCAGCTCTGAAGTCTGCCTTGCCCTGAACCAGTCTCTCTGATTTCAACATATCAACCTCCCATTGCCCTAGTTACTGTATAAATCCATCTCATATAGAGTCTTCCTCCCCTACGCTGTCCCTCCACCCTTCAGAGCATGATGTCCTTCTCCAAGAACCAGTCCTTCAAGGCCACGTGCTCACACATAATGCATAAGAATGATTGTGTGAAACACAATGTGAATAAAGAATAGTGTGAAACACAATATATATGAACTTTGTAAGCAAATATATTTTTTAAAAGAAGAGCAAATGGAAAAGGACAAGGGCGCAGAAAAAGGGTAAAGAGGGAAATTACTAGATACTAGAGTTTATTGGGTGAATGCGGGAATGAGTCGTGGGGATGGTAAAGGAATAGGAAAGATTTTGTGGAAACTTGAAAAGATAAGGTGATAATAAGTATAGATAAATACTAATTAATTCTATACAGTCCAATGTATATGAATGATTGTATAAAACACAATGTACATAAATGAGACACAAAATAAATGAAATATTGTATAAAACACAATGCATTTCCTTTAAACATAATGTAATTGTAATGTATTATAAACCCAAACTGATAATCATGGAAGTTACCTGAGTAAGGAATTAATAAATCCCTGGTGGTATCATGTGTAACATGTAGGCCTACTAACTGAAAGATCTGTTGTTCAAATTCACCAGACACTCTAACTCATGAGCTGCCATGAGTCGGAATTCACTTTACAGTAATGAACAAGAACAAAGTAGACTCGAAAGGAATAAAACCTACATCAGGATCACTTTCTCTTCCATTAGCCGTTGGCCACTATTTTCCTCAAACACACTTGCTTTTGATTCATTCATCTGGATGTCAGCATCTTCGAAGGAATGCTGAGTGTTGATTTTCTTCCACTAGAATCTTCTAAGGACCTTCACTTAATAAGTGCTCTTAAGAACAGACTTTAATAGAATACACCCAATATAATTATTGTTTGCAGGTGATTTATTAAGGAATTCGGATGACACAGAAGAATTTAATGAAACAACATGTGATGAAGAGCCCACTGGGATGAAGTAGGAATTTCAAACTGCTCTGAAGGAATTGGCTAAAAACAAGGCCCCAGAAATTGATGGAGTATCTATTGACACATTTCGGCAAACTGATGCTGCCCTGGACATGATAACCAGGCTATGCCAAGAATTCTGGAGGATAACCATTTGGCCAACTGACTGGAAGCGATCTGCATGTATTCCTATACCAAAAAAACATGACCCAGCAGAGAGTGGAAATTGTCAAACAATATGACTAATATCACATGCGATCAAGATACTGCTAAGGACTATCCAGAAATGATAGCACATGAGCAGAGAAATGTCAGATGTGCAGGCTGTGTTTTAGAAGAAACCACGGTACTAGGGACATCATAGCTAACATTAGGTGGATCTTGGTTGAAAGCTGGGTTTCATTGACTATGCAGAGGCATTTGACTGTGGGGACCACAACAAATTGTGGCTAACCTTGAGAAAAATGGGGATCCCAGAATACTTGATTGTATTCTCGATTGTATAGGGAAACCTATACTTGGACCAGGAAGCAGTAGTTAGAACAGTGCATAAAAACATTGCATGGTTCATGACCAGGAAAGGTGTGCATTAGGGATGTATCTTCCCTCTCTACTTTTTCAGTTTATATGCAGAACTGATCATTCATGTTGTTGTTAGGTACCAGTGGATTAAATGTGACTCATAGTGCCCTATAAACAAAAGATTTGAACCCTGCGCCAGCCTCACACTTCATGACACACATGAGCCCATTGCAGCAGTCACCATGTCAATCCACCTAGCTGAGTTTCTTCTTCTCTGACCCTGCTTTAAAGGAAAAATGTGACATCAGGATCAGAAGAAGACACATCAACAACTTGCATTATGCTTGCTGAAACTGAAGAGAACATGAGACATTTGCTGCAGAAGGTCAAGGACTGTAGCCCTCATTATGGATTAAAGCTCGATATCAAGAAAACAGAGATTCTCACCTCTGGACCAATCAGCAGCTTCATGATGAACAGACTGAGGTTGTTCATAATTTTAGCTTGCTCACCTCCACAATGAACTTTCTCAGTGTCAGCAATCAGAAAAGCAAGAGCAAATAGCACTGGGAAAGTCTTCTGTCAGAGACCTCTCTAGAATACTAAGGAACAATGATGTCAGTATGGAGACTAAGGTGTACCTGATCCAGGCCATGGTCTTCGCAATTACTTGCTATACGTATGAGACCTGAACAATAACTAAGGATGGTAGAAAGAGAGATCTATGCCTTTGAGTTGTGGTCTTTGAGAAGAGTGTTGAACATACCATGAATTGCCAGGAGAACAAACAAGTCCATCCTGGAGATGGTGAAATGAGACTGTTCTCTGGTAGCAAGGATTTTGAGGCTTCATCTGACATATTTTGGGTATGTGGCCAAGGAGGGCCCAATCCTTGGAGACGGATATCATACTTGGAAGGGTGCAAGGATAGTGTGCAAGAGAGGAAGATCTATGATGAGATGAATTGACTCAGTGACTGGAGAAATAGGATTAGTTCTGGCTGGGATGATGAGATTGGCTAGTGTACATAGGATTGCAATGAGTCATAGATGACTCAACAGTACACAACAATTATGTTCCAGGCACTGTGCTAGATGCTCTACAGTTAGCACATTTGACTCTCATAATAGCCTTGTGAAGAAAGTACAATAACTTCCATACTGAAGGTGGAGAAAGCATACCTCTGACAGACTGTATGAAAGAAGATTTATTTTTTTTTTCCTACAGAATCAAACAAGAAGACAAAGATTCTCACCACTGGACCAATTGGCAGCATCAGGGTGGATGGTGAAGAGATTGAGATTGTATACAGCTTTAGTTTGCTTGGCTCCATAGTCAACACTCTTGGCACCAGTAACCAGGAAATTAAAAGGCTCATTACCACAGGAAAGTCTGCTGTTAGGGACCTCTCCAAAGTACTCAAGAGCAATGGTGTCTCTCTGGAGACTAAGGTGCGTTTGATACAGGCCATGGTCTTCACAATCACTTGTTATGCATTAGAGAGTTGGACAATGACCAAGGAGGATAGAAGGAGAATTGATGCCTTTGAGCTGTGGTGCTGGAGAAGAGTATTGAGAATACCTTGGACTGCTAGGAAAACAAACAGATTTGTCCTGGAAAGGGTTAAACTGGGTGACTCCTTGGAGGCACGGATTCTGAGCTCCATCTAACATACTTTAGACATGTTGTGAGGAGAGACTGGTCCTTGGAGAAGGATATCATGCTTGGGAGGGTGGAGGGACAGCGCAGGAGGGGAAGGCCCTCTATGAGGTGGATTGATTCAGTGACTGGGATAATTGGGATGGGAGTGTCAAAGACAGTGTGATTGGCACAAGACAGAGCAGAGTTTAGAGCTGTTGTACACAGGGTTTCTATGAATCGCAAGCGACTCAACGACACATAATAACAACAACAACAACAAAAGCAATCAAGAATTCTCTTATTCCAGAAGAGTTTAAGCATTGTTCTATTCTTAAATCTAGATGTTAGTCAAAGTGAAATCCTAACCTCTTGATGACTATTCAATCTGGCAGAGAATGTCAGCTAGCATCGCCACTTGCGAAAAAACAGGAAGCCTAGGAAACAAGAACTGTCAACATGAAGCCAGGACCTGACTGACAGTCCTGGGAAGCAAGGATCCGAACAACACTGAACAGAAAAAAGTAGGAAATGTCCTACAGTGGTGGCTTTAAAATTCACATCACTCCTTATAATATCATTGTAGATATTTTTACATAAGCAGATAATTAAACCGGAGGCTATTTTTTAAAATTTAAATAAAATTTTTATTTTAGACTGGTTTACTTACAAAGTTTGTGTACACTGTTTTTCACATAGGATCTTCCTCTTTCCTTTACTCACCCCAATCTCCAACCATTATATTGTGCGACCCTATGATTAACCCCACCCCTACCCCACTGCCTGCCCATTCTCACTCCTCTGCTCCCCCACTTGCATCTTCATTCTCATTCTATAATAATGGTCTTATACAGTATTTGTTTTTAAGGTCTAATTTAGTTCACTTAGCATGATGCTCTCCAGTCCCTCCCAAGTTAGCTAGTAATTTACAAAATCACTGTTCCTGCATGCTGCATAGTAGTCCGTACTATGAATGTACCATAATTTCTCAATTCATTGGATTGTGTTTGGATATTTGGACTATTTCCATGTTCTTGCAACGGTAAATAACAGTGCCATGAATATTGGTGTACAAGTCTCCATCTGTGCCTCAGTTCTCATTTTCTCGACGCATATTCAAAGCAATGGAATAGGTAGGTCATATGGAATTTCTTTTTGAGGAAATGCCAAACTGCCTTCCAGAGTGGTAGTACTGTTTTACAATCCAACCAACAATGTATAAAAGTGATTATCTCTCCATATCCTCTCCAACACTTATTACTTGCTGTCCTATTAAACTTTGCCACTGCTACTGAAGCATCAGGATGGATGATGAAGAGATTGAGATTGTTCACAACTTTAGTTTACTTGGCTCCATAGTAAACACTCTTGGCACCAGCAGCCAGGAAATAAAAAGATGTATTGCGATGGGAAGTCTGTTAGGGACCTCTCCAAAGTACTGAAGAGCAATGGTGTCTCTCTGGACACTAAAGTACATCTGATACAGGCTATGGTCTTTGCAATCACTTATTATGTGTCAGAGAGTTGAACAATGACTAGGGATGATAGAAGGAGAATTGATGTCTTTGAGCTGTGGTGCTGGAGAAGAGTATTGAATGAACAATGGACTGCTAAGGAAACAAACAGGTTCATCCTTAAGAGGGTTAAACCAGGCGACTTCTTGGAGGCAAGGATTCCAAGGCTTTGTCTGAAATACTTTGGACATGTTGTAAGAAGGGACTGGTCCTTAGAGAGGAACATCATGCTTGATAGTGTGGAGGGAAGCACACGAGGGCAAGGCCCTCTATGAGGTGGATTGATTTAGTGACTGGGATAATTGGGATGGGTGTATCGGAGACAGTGTGATTGGCACAGGACAAAGCAGAGTTTAGGGCTGTTGTACATAGGGTCACTATGAGTTGCAAGCGACTCGACGGCACATAACAATAACAACAACACGGAAGTGAGATGGTATCTTATTGCAGTTTTGATTTGCATCTCTCTTATTGTCAGTGTTTTGAGCATTTCTCCATGCGTCTGTTGACTATCCGAATATCTTTTTGGGTGAAAAGTCTTTCCATGTCTTTTGCCCATTTTGTAATTCTGTTATCAGAATCACCAGTTATCAGTCCTTTTCTTTTGTAGACCCAGGAATATTCTGTTAACTTTTTATATGAGACCCTTTTCTTAATTTTTTTTTTTTGCCCGAGTCAGTAGGTTTTCTTTTCACTCTGTTGAAAAAGATTTTGATGCACACAGGGATTTAATCTTTAGACGGTACCACTCATCCAGGTTACACCCTCTCCAGATTGAGCATTTCTGGCTTATATTGGCAGTGTCTTTATAACACAGATTAGGTTGTCTACTCTTGATCCCAGTTTGTCTCTGATGAGTTTTATGGTTTTGGGCTTTACTCCCAGGTCTCTGATCCACCTTAAATTTATTTTTGTGTATGGTGTAAGATGTTGTTTGCTGTTGTTGTTGTTGTTAGGTGTCATTAAGTCTAGTATGACTTATAGCAACCCTATGAACAAAAAATCTGAACCTAGTCCTGTCCTATGCCATCCTCACACTTCCTGACATACACGAGCCCTTTGTAGCAGTCACTGGGTCAGTCCACCCGATTGAGGGTCTTGCTCTCCTTCACCAACCCTCTACCCTACCCAAGATCATGTTCTTCTCCAAGGAATAGCAATATGTCCAAAGTATGTGAGGTGAAGCTTCACCATTCCTGTCTCCAAAGAACACTCCAGCTGCATCTTCTCCAAGACATAGCTATTTGTTCTCTTGGCCATCCATGGGATGTTCAGTGCTCTTCTCCAACACCATGGCTCAAAGGAATCAATTCTTTTTCTGTCATCCAGGTCTTAGATGCATAGCTAGTAATCAAAAAGACTATGGCCTAAGTCTGATGCACCTTAGTCCTCAATCTGTAATCACAACTCTTCAGTAATTTGTACAGGTCCCTAACTGCAGATTTTCCCAGTGCAATGTGTCCCCTTATTTCCTGACTACTCGTAACAAGTGTGTTAATTGTGGATCCAAGCAAGATGAAGCTGTTGACAGTTTCAATCCTCTCTCCATCCATCATGACACTGCCTACTGGTCCAGTGGTAAGAATCTTTGTTTTCTTGATATTAAGATGCAATCTATATTGAAGTCTGCTTTCTTTGACCTTCTGCAACAAGTGCTTCAAATCTTCCTCACTTTCAGCAAACAAGGTTATGCCATCTGCATAACACAGGTATTTGATGAGTCTCCCTCCAATCCTGATGCCACATTCCTTTTCATAGAGTCCAGTTTCTCGAATAATTTAACAGGGTCTACATCTCACACTTTAAATGTGAGATGTGAATTCTGTTAAATCTGAGGTCTTTTAAAGAATTCTTTCTAAAGAAGATAAAATAGATCTGGCTGACAGAGACAAAGACAATTTCATTTTCTCAATATTGCTTGTTATTTCGTTTGAGATCCATTGTCCTCTGTTTCTGCTATTAAGTGCTCCTAACATGAGTCAAAATTGAGAAAACAAATATAATACTTTTCATTGGCTACAGTAATGGGGTAGGTGTGTCAGAGATAATGAAATTGGCTCAGGATAGAGCAGGGTTCAGAGCTGTTGTCCACAAGATTGCTGAGCCTGAGTCAACTTGACACAACACGTAACAACATGTCTAACATTTGTGTGAGTAAAATCAGATTAATTTACATGATGAAAGTATAAAATCACTTCCCATTTTTTCACAAAAGAGATTGGAACATATGATAAAAATCTGGCACACACTGGGATCTAAACACATATTTGACAAAAATATTTTCTAGTCAGCATTCTAATGGACACAATGGTAGATTCTTACCATACACAACTCTAAATAAGGTTCTATAATTTTTAATAATAAAGGAAGGCTAAAGCACTGCACAAGAGCAAAGATCTTTTAGCAGTCAAGGAGGCAAAGTTCCTATTTTTCATTTTTCTTTATTGCTAGATGCTTTCTACGGGGTCTTTCTTTCCTGTAGTCACTAACATAATCTAGTTGAATGTGTAAAAATACCGCCATATTTCTCAAAATTCTGGTTTTCTGAGGAGTGATAATTATGGAACATAGTGTAATAAACAGCTTTATAACCATGGTTTTCCATTTCTCAAACTGAAAGCTGTCAGAGGAAAAGCTTCTTCAAGTGTTTATGAGGTGGAAAATTTTGACTGAAGAGAAAATTGGACTAAATATAATTTATTCCATGTCCATGTATCCAACTATTAAATAAATAGTTTTCTTCCACATGGCACTCTGCTGGATGATATGGAGGGGTTTTTTAAAGTAATTATTATGCTTCTACAAATTAAGCTTATGTGAGACATTCCAATATATATACATAGTGATTCTAGAGATCAACACATGAGTGATGTAACAGTAAGGATATAGCCTTGGATTAATTTTAATTACATTTGAGTTACTAAAATGATGCTGATTACTTCAATGACATAAATTCATAACCTTTCACCAACACATTATAACTATGCATTTCCAAGTGTTGGGTGTGGAATGAATTGCCTATTTTACTCCTACATTATTATGATTCAAGTATAATTTTGATAACTGATATGCGTGCAAAAATATATGTGCAGCAGGTTATTACAGTAACATACTGTATATATTTTGTGTTAGGAGCCCTGGAGATATAGTGGGTAACATGTTGAACTGGTAACCAAAAGGTTAGTGGTTCAAATCTATCAGCTGTTTTAGTGGAGAAAATTGAGCAGTTTCCTCCCAAAAAAAGACTTACAGCCTTTGAAACAGCTTTTGATGGAAGGAGCTGGAACTCTCTCAACTTGATATCAATTCGCAAGCAGAATGCAGGTTTTTGTTTGTTGTTGTTATGTGCATCGAATCGCTTGCGACTCATAGCGACCTTATGTACAACATCCCTGAAGTCTGCTCTGTCCTGTGCCAATTGCACCATCTCTGACACACTCATCCCGATTACCCCAATCACGGAATCAATCCACCTCATAGGGGGCCTTCCCCTTCTGCGCTGTCCCTCCACCCTACCAAGCATGCTGTCCCTCTCCAACATGTCCAAAGTATGTTAGACGAAGTCTTAGAATCCTTGCCCCAAGGAGCAGCCCGGTTTGACCCTTTCCAGGATGAATCTGTTTATTTTCCTAGCAGTCCATGGTACCCTCAATACTCTTCTCCAGCACCACAGCTCAAAGGCATCAATTCTCCTTCTATCCTCCTTGGTCATTGTCCAACTCTCTGATGCATAACAAGTGATAGCAAAGACCATGGCCTGTATCAGATGCACCTTAGTATATTACATAAAATTTTATTTCATCTCTATAGTTGGGTATATGATGTTCTTGTTTTCTTAATGTTGAGATGTAATCCATATTGAAAGCTATAGTCCTTGATCTTCTGAAGCAAATGCTTCAAGTCCATGTTGATGAGTCTTTCACCAATCCTGATGCCACATTCTTCTTTATAAACTCCAGATTCTCAAAATTATCTGTTCAATATATACATGAAAAAGGAATGGCGAAAGGCTACATCTCTGATATACTCATTCTTGATTTTGAGCCAAGTGTTCCCTTGATCCCTTCAGACTATAATTTAGCTTCTTAGTCTAGATATAGATTTTCCATGCCCCCAATTAAGTGTGCTTGGACTCCCATTCTTCTCAATGTAAGCCACAATTTGTTGGGATTCACACAGTCAAATGTCTTTGCATAGTCAATAAAACAGAAAAATATACAGCCTTCTGGTATACTTTACTTTCAGCCAAAATCCATCTGACATTGACAATGATATCCCCAATGATCTCTTCTAAATCCTGAATGTATTTCTGAAAGTTATTTGTTGATATATTGCTCTAGGTTTTTTCTGATCTTCAACAAGATTTTGCTTACATGTGATATTGCTGGATTAATTCTACATTCTGTTAGATCACCTTTTTGGGAATGTGAATAAATATGGCTCACTGTCAGTCAGCTGACTGTCCAGATGTCCGGATTTCTTGGCACAACCTGGTGAGTATCTTCATGTCTGCATCTGTTTATTCAGAGATATTATCTGGTATTATATCAATTCCTGGGGCCTTATTTTTTTCTCTTAATTTTTTTCAGAGCAGCTTAAAATTGATCCTTCATCTCCATTGCTTCTTGATCATATGCTGTTAAATAAAACTCCTTTGTGTCCACCTATTCTTTTTGGTACAGTTCCTCTGTGTATTATTTTACTTCTTCATTTAAAATTTTGCCCATTGTATTTTTTAATTTTATTTTATATTGGTTTGCATATAAAATTTGTATACATTTTGTTTTATTCAAATACATTGTATTAAACACATTCATTCATTCATTCCCATTGTGTTTCATATGATCATTTCCATACATTTTGTTTTATAAAACCAATCACTACCAGTCTATGTCCATTATTACCTTATCTTTTTAGGTCCCCACTGGATCTTTCCTGATTCTTTCACCACCTTCCTCCACCCACCAAACTTTGTGACTCCATAATTTCCCCTCTTCCTCACCCTCATTTCCCCTGCTCCCTCTCTTCCCACTTTGAACCCTGTACACTTCCTCCTAGTGATCCTTCTATCTTCACAATAATGGTCCTATGCAGTATTTATCCTTACAAGGCTGTGTTAGTTCATTCAGCATAATGCTCTCTAACCCCTCCATGCTATATAGTTGTTGTTTTGCTTTGTTTTTAAATTACTGCCCCTGAGTGCTGCATGGTTTTTCATTATGTGAATGTACCACAATATCTCAATCCATTAATTTGTTTATGGACATTTAGGCTATTTCCATTTTCTTTTTTATTGTGAATAGGTTGCTATGAAAATTAGTAAACAAATCTCTGTTTATATTTCAGTTCTATTTTCCTCAGGATATATTTTGAGCAGTGAAATTGCTGGGTCATATGGAATTTCTATCAGCTTCTTGAGGAAACGCCACACTACCTTCAAGATTGATTGAAACATTTTACAATCCCACCAACAGTGTATGAGAGTTCAATCTCTCTACATATTCACCAATTTCTTTGTTTATTTGTTTCCTCTATTGTTAAACTTTGCCAAAGCTATTGGAGTGAGATGATACCTCCTTGTGCTTTTGATTTGCATCTTGCTTATTGCCAGTAAGTTTTATCATTTCTTCATGTGTTTATTGGCCATGCAAATATCTTCCTCTGTGAGAAGTCTTTCCATCCCTTTTGCCCATTTTTTAATTGGGTTATCAGTCTTTTTGGGGGGTGGAAGTCCTGTTGTTGATGTTGTTATGTGTCATCAAGTTGTTTGCAACTCATAGTGACCCTATGTACAACAAATCTGAAGCCTGTGCTATCCTGAGCCAGTCCCACTGTCTCAGACACACATATTCCCTTTACCCCAGTTACTAGGTCAGTCCATCTCATCCGGGGTCTTCCTCTCCTGTGCTATCCCTCCACCCTTCCAAGCATGATGTGCTTCTCCAAACACTGGTCACTCCTGGCTACATGCCCAAAATATGTGAGATGGAGCTTTAAGATTCGTGCCTCCAGAGAGCAACTTGGTTTCACCATTTCCAGGACAGACCTGTATGTTCTCTTGGCAATTCATGGTATGCTCAGTACTCTTCTGCAGCACCACAACTCAACGGCATCAATTCTTCCTATATTATCCTTAGTCATTGTCCAGCTTTCTGATGTATAGCAAGTAATTGTGAAAACCATGGCCTGGATCAGGCTTGTCTTAGTCTTTTGACTATCAATGTTGCTCTTCAGCACTTTGAAGAGGTCCCTGACAGCAGATTTACCCAATTCAATTCTGATTTGCTGACTGCTTGTGCCAAACATGTTAATTGTAGAATGAAGCAAGCTGAAATTGTTAAATTCTCAATTTCTTTTCCATCTATATCATAACGCTGCCAATTGACCCAGTCGTAAGAATCTTAGTTTTCTTGATGTAGATCTTCAATTCATATTGGAGACTATAGCCCTATAGTATTCTGTAAATTTGCATTATGAGACCGTTGCTGAGATGATATTGCCAAATGTTCTTTTCCAGTCAGTAGATTTTCTTTTCACCCTACTGGAAAAAGGGGTTTTATGTACACAGGGACTCAGTCTTTAAAAAGTCCCATTCACCAACACTATACTCTTCTTGTCGTACATTTCTGGCTGTATTTGTACACATTTATACCATAAGCTAAGCCTTTTAAGTTTGGTGCTATTTTATCTCTTTATGATCTTTATCATTTTGGGCTTTACCCCTAGGTCTCTGATCCACCTTCTGTTGATTTTTGTGTATGGTGTGAGATGTGGTTCCAACTTCAGCTTTCTGCAGGTAGTAGTCCAATTTTGCCAACATCTTCTGTTGAAGTTTCACCATTTGTTGAGACTAAGGTACACCTGTCTGATCCATGCATGGTCTTCACAATTACTCAGAGAGCTGTATGACTAATGATGACAGAAGAATTTATATATTTGAATTATGGTGCTGGAAAAACGTTTTGGAGATATCATGGGCCATTAAAAGAAAAAACAGGTCTGTTTTGGAGAGAGTGAAACCAAATTCTTTAGAGAAAAGGATTCTGCAGCTCTGTCTCAAAGTTTGGGCACATGTCCCAGGAGGGACAAGTCCTTAGCGAAGGGCATCATGCTTGAAAAGGTGGAGGGACAGTGCAAGAGAGGAAGACCCATATGAGATGGATTGACACTATTACTGAAGTAATCAGAGTAGGTGTCTTGGAGTCAGTAAGACTGGCTTAGAATAGGGCAGGCTTTAGACTTGTATATAGGATTGCTATGAGTCACACTCTACTCAATGGCACATAACATAACAACATAATAACAACAACAACAATTTTTTTAAAATTTATTATTAATTTCAATGAAAATTTACAGAGACTTTGGGTTTGCATTCACTCATTGTTGCATTTGTTTCCTCTCCCAAACCTCCCCCTAGTACACTAACCCCTTTGGAAAGTAAAAGAAAAATTCTTTCATTGTTTTACAAACCCTCTCCCAGGTCCACTCCACTATGCAACCTTCGCTCTGAACTCCTATCATGACAAAAATACCTAATCACATATTCCCTTTAAACAGTTTTCTCCCTCATCTGTATCAATGCTGTATACATTATTGAACCCATCTTTCTCAGTTTCCCCCCAACTCCGATGTCAGTTCTGTTTTACAGTGGTGGCACCATGCAGTATTTGTCCTTTTGTGACTGAGATACTTCATTCAGCATAATGTCCTCCAGAGCCACCCATTTTTAATAATATTGCATGAATTCCTTGTTTTTCAATGCAGCATAGTATTCCATTGTGTGAATATACCACAGCTTCTCTATCCATTCATTTGTTGATGGGCACTTAGGTTGTTTCCAACTCTTTGCTATTGTGAACAAAGCTGCAGTAAACATGGGTGTGCATATATCTTCTTGGATGTCAGTTATGGTCTCTTTGAGGGGTATTCCTAGTAGTGGAATTGATGGGTCAAATGGTATCTTTATTTGCAACTTTCGGAGAAAGTGCCATACCGCCTTCCACAGTGGTTGCACCATTTTACACTCCCACCAACAGTGAATAAGGGTTCCAGTTTCTCCACAAACTTGCCAGCATTTGTTGCTTGCTCTTCTGTTAAATTTTGCTATTCTGACTGGTGTGAGATGGTATCTCATAGTTTTTTTGATTTGCATCTCTCTTAGAGCTAAGAATTTTGAACATTTCTTCATGTGCTTGTTAGCCATCTGAATGTCTTCTTTGATGAAGTGTCTGTTCATCTCCTCTGCCCAGTTTTCAATTGGATTATTTACCTTTATCTTGTTTCGGTGCTCAAGTATTTTATAAATTCTGGATATAAATCCCTTATGTGATATGTAATTACCAAATACTTTTTCCCATTCTGTGGCTTCCCTTTTTACCTATTGGAGAAGGTTTTGGATATGCATAGGGATTTGATTCTTAGAAGATCCCATTCATCTATTTTTTCTTCTCCTGGTTGTAGAAACAACAATTTGTTGAAGAAGGTAACATTTCTCTATGTGTAGATTTTGTTTCCTTGTCGAACCCCAGTTGACCTTTGGTAGATGGGTTAATGTCTGGGTTCTCTATTCTGTTCCATTGGTCTATACATCTATCATTGTGTTAAGTACCATGTTAATTTGGGTATTATTGCTGTGTAGTAGGTTTTGAGATCAGAGAGTACTATGCCTCCCATTTCATTTTTGTTTTTCAAAAGTGCTTTGCTTATTAAGATCTTTTTGCTTTCTGCATAAACTTAACCAGTTGCCTTTTCTGTGATTTTTTAAAAAGAGTTTTATATCTACATTGGGATTTCTTTAACCACATACGTTGTTGCTTTTGGTAGGATTATAATTTCCACTATTGGGTTCTCCTATCCATGGACATGGAACATATTTCCATTTACTTAAGTCTTTCATTGCTTCTCAGTATAATGTTTTGTAGTTGTTTTAAAGTCTTTTGTGGCTTTAGTTAGGCTTATTTTCAAGTATCTCAATTTGTACTTGGCTATTGCAAATGATATTACTTCTTTGGTTTCTTTCTCTGTGTTTTCTTTGTTACTGTAGAGGAATTCCATTGATTTCTATTTATTGTCCTTGTATTCTGCCATTTTACTAAATTGGCCTAGTAGATCTAACATGGTTTTTTTGGTTGTTGTTGAGTTCTTGTGGTTTTCTGTTAACACTGTCATAGAATTTACCACCACTTTGCTGATCTGGATGCCTCTTTTTTCCTTCTCTTATCATATTGCCCTAGCAAGTACTTCCAATACACTATTGAATAGGAGTGGTGAAAGTGAGCATTCTTGTCTGGTCCCTTTTTTCGAGGGGAACTTCTTTAATCTTCCTCCATTAAAATGATGTTGGCTCTTGGCTTTGCATACATACTTTTCACTATGCTGCCATTCCTATTTTGTTGATAGTTTTAATCAGAAAGATGTTGGATTTTGTAAAAAATATTTTCTCTGTCAATTGATAAGAACATGTGATTCGTTCATTGATGGGCATTTAGGTTGTTTCCAACTCCTTGCTATTGTAAACAAAGCCGCGATAAACATGGGTATACATATATCTACTTGGATGTCATTTATGGTCTCTTTAGGGTATATTCCCAGTAGTGGAATTGCTGGGTCAAATGGTATCTTT
>NW_006399829.1:4400887-4402226 GCF_000299155.1 Elephantulus edwardii | reverse complement strand
TTTTCATGTGCTGTGAGATTCTATTGGCCAGGATTTTGTTAAGGATATTTTTAGCTCTATTCATGAGACATACTGGTCTGTGGTTTTCCTGTTTGGTAATGTCTTTGTCTGGTTTTGGTATTAGGGTAAATCTCGTTCATAGAATGACTTGCATTATTCCTTGTTTTTCTGTTTTTTGAAATAACTTAAGTAGAACTGGTGATAGATCTCCAAAATGTTTGGTAGAATTCAGCCATGATGTCATCTGGGCCAAAACTTTTTTTGGAGGGGAGTCTTTTAATGACCTGCTCAATTTCTTCTTTTGTAATCTGTCTATTCAAGGGTTCTACATCTTTCCTTGCCAATCTGGGTAGGGTGTGAGTTTCAAGGAATTTGTCCATTTCTACATTTTCAAATTAATTAGAGTATTTTGTTGTTGCTATATGCATCAGGAAGTAGGAGTGGCATCCAATTCCTAAACAACATGCCTCTGGAAACTTTATGAACTTTGATAATGTCAATAGTCATAGAAAG
Source organism: Elephantulus edwardii (assembly GCF_000299155.1). Lineage (NCBI taxonomy): Eukaryota > Metazoa > Chordata > Mammalia > Macroscelidea > Macroscelididae > Elephantulus > Elephantulus edwardii. The sequence continues at coordinate 4,401,713 of NW_006399829.1, read as the reverse complement.
GTTTCAGGCCTTTTGTGCGTAGGGTTACTATGAGTAATACTCTACTCAACAGCAATTAACAACACAACATGTGCCATCAAGTAGACTTGATATTCTGAACTCTGCTTTGTCCTAAGCCATTCTCAAAGTCTCTAATATACCTACCCCATTATTCCAGTTATTGGATCAATCCATCTTAGCCAAGGTCTTCCTCTCTTCCAAGCATGATATTCTTTTCCAAGGACTGGTCCGCCCTGACAACATGCCTGAAGTATGTGAGATGGTGATTCAAAGTTATTACCTCCAAGAAGTAACTTGATTTCACACTCTCCAGGACAGACCTGTTAGTTCTCTTGGCCATCCATGGTATGTTCAATACTCTGCTCAAGCACCAAACATCAATGGTATTCATTTTTCTTTTATAATCTTTAATCTTCTTTTATCTTTAAACCAGCTCTCTGATGGTTTAAAAGAAACACAATAATCAAATAATCACAAAAATCAGGCACACCTTAATTTCTAGGCTTACATTATTGCTCCTGTTCATAATATTTCAATATGATCCATTAAATTGCATCTAGTTCTTTGGTGATGATACAATTATCATTTCTTATTCAAATTATTTGTGTCTTCTCTTTCTTTTCTTTTGTTAAATTTGCCAATGGTTTGTCAATTTTATTGAACCTTTTGGAAAACCAGCTCCTGGTATTGTTGAAGGTTTCAATTGTTTTTCTGTTTCCTATCACACTGATTTCAGCTCTTGTCCTTATAATTTCCTTTTTTCTAGAGGCTGTGGGGTTAGATTGTTGCTCCTTTTCTATTTGACAGAAATGTTGAATCGTTGTTG
>NW_006399829.1:4390498-4398727 GCF_000299155.1 Elephantulus edwardii | reverse complement strand
CTTGGAGGCAAGGATTCTGAGGCTCCGTCTAACATACTTTGGACGTGTTATGAGGAGAGACCGGTCCTTAGAGAGGGCCATCATGCTTGGGAGGGTGGAGGGACAGCGCAGGAGAGGAAGGCCCTCCATGAGATCGATTGATTCAGTGACTGGGATAATTGGAATGGGAGTGTCAGAGACAATGCGATTGGCACAGGACAGAGCGGAGTTTAGGGCTGTTGCACATAGGGTCGCTATGAGTCACAAGCGACTCGACGGCACATAACAACAACAACATGGTATAATTTCAATGTTTTTCTTTTTAATTTTGGGGGCTTGCTTTGTGTCCTAATATATGATAAGTTCTGGAGTATATGTTATGTGCACTTGAGAAGAAAGAAAATTGACTTTTAGTTGGGTGTAGAACCCTGAATACATCCACAAGGTTGATTGTATAAATAATCTAAATATTCTTTAAGTTTCTTTCTAGTTGGCCTATTCCTTAGTGAGAGTGATGTGTTCAAGCCTTCTACCACTGTTTGTTTGATGTTGTTTGGTTTTGTTGTTGTTGTTTCTTCAAGTCTCTTAACCATTGTTTTATATATTTTGCAGGTCTATCATTTGGTGCATAGATGTTTACCAAGGTTATGCCTTCTCGATTGATTGTTCCTTTGTTCATTCTTTTTTATGCTGGTTTCCATCCTGAAAACTGTTTTATCAGAGATTAGTATTGTCACTCCTGCATTTTTGTTAGTATGCCTTTTTCTTATATCTATTTCTATCCTTTAATTTTTAATTTATCTTTTTTCTTATTTCTCAATATGTCTCTTATAGGCAACATATTGGTGACCTTTGTTTTTAATCATTTCGCCACTCATTTTCTCTTAGATGACACATTTAATTCATTCACATGTCCATTCACATCATATGTGATAATTGGCAGGTCAATTTTTATTGTTACCATTTGGCTGTGTTTCTTTTTCTGTAGTTTCCAGTTATTATGGTTCCTCTACTTTCCTTTGATATCTGTCTGAAGGACTTCTCTTAGAATTTCTTATAGAGTTTGTCTTGTTATCATAAATTAATTAAGTTTCTGTTTTCCCTGCAAATGACCTAATTTCTCCTTCACGATTGATGGACAGCTTTGCTGGGTATAGGATACTTGGTTGGCAATTGCTTTCTTTTAGCCTCCTATATACACCATCAATTTGTCTTCTTGCTCACTTGGTTTCTACTGAAAAATCAGAATTTATCTATTTGGTTTTCCTTTGTAGATGAATCTTGGCTTTACTCACCCTGCTTTTAGTATTTTTCCTTCTCTTTGATTTTGGTGAATTTGACTATGATATGTCATAATGTTTTTCTTTTTTGTAACTAGACTTTTAGAGGTTGGCTGAGCTTCTTGAACGTGGATTTTCTCATTCTTTGTAATGCCTGGAAACTTTGTTTCTAATATTCTTCCACAATTTTCTCAGTGCTTTCCTGCCCCACTCCCTTGTGTTCTGGAATTACAATCATATGTATGATGTTCCTTTAAATGTCATCCTACAATATTTTCTTCATTTTCCTTCCTTCTCCTCTCTGATTTTTCCTCTAGTGTTTTCCCACTGAGGTTCTTGTCTTCCAGTTCACTGATTGTCTGTTCCTTCTGTTTCATATTTTTATGTCCCTCCAGCATGTTAGAATCTCCTGCCATTTAAGTCTTGGTATTTTGGATTTCACTTTTGTGCATTTCTGTTATTTCCAGACTCTGTGATGATTTTAAGTTCTTGCATTGCTTTATCTATATATTCAATTTTGTCTTCCATCTTTCGAATTTCTTCTACACCTGTTCAGCATACTCCACTTGAATGTATTTCCTCTGGCTCCCTATCTCTGGAGTACTTGCTTTATTTATGACTTCCATTCTTTTTTCCATTATTGGCACCTTCTTTTGTAGGTTTTCATATGACTCTGCTTCAATATATTTATTCTGCCTCTCTGTCTCTGTGGTTTGGGTCTGAATTATGCTTTGTCTTTTTTAGAAGACGGTGTATTTTGTTCCTTGTGAGGATTTTTTTTTCCACAATGTTTGAAACTGCCTGCTACTTTCTTCACATTATGTGTCATTTTACTTGGTATGCATAGATCTTTCACATGCATTGTTCTGCAAAATGCTTGTCTGTCACACATATTAGAGCATTCAGATTAAGATAGACTAGGAAGAAGGATTGACCATCCACTTCTGACATAGCAGGTCTTTGAAAACCCTATGTACAACAGAACACACTTAGACTAGCAGATAGGGCAACAGATGTGGCGGTGTCTGGGGAAATGGGGGTAGGTATGTCGGAGATGGTGAGATTGGCACAGGATAGGTCAGAGTTTAGGGCTGTTGTACATAGGGTTGCTATGAGTCACAAACGACTCGAAGGCACATAACAACAACAACATAGGATAGGCTATTTCTACTGTATCTGAGTACGGTATTGACAGCTTTTTATGATGTTATTGATTATCTGTAGACTTAAAGTGTCCCGTTTATCAGGGAGGGCAACTCACTATACCAGCAGTCCTTTCTAGTCCTGTGCAGGGAAAAAATCTTGCCTTCTTTAAAGTCCTTCCTCTTCTCTCTGAATTCCAGTTCAACCCTGCAGGGATCTCAGCTGATTGCTGCCTGCATCTTCTGAAATTTGTAATTGTCCTTAGTGGACCACAGTGTACTCTAAGTGCCACTTTCCCTTGGCTGATACTCTTTCTCTGGGAAGGGGCAAGGTCTATAGACTCTCAAGTTTCCAGTAGCCTGATGGGAATCTGTCTTGCTTATACCCACTCCTCCCAATGTTTATAATTGTCTTTAGTGATGCTGATGTGAAGGCAGCAGGAAACCATCTTCCCCTTGGCTGCTGAACTCTCTCTATCCTGTGTGGGGGCTATGAGGCCTGGCTGCAGCTGCCCTCTCATAATTCCAGTAGCCTACCAAGATTCTCTTCTGCTTGTGCTTGTCTCTTCTAAAATGTGTGGTTGTCTTTGATGGTGCTGGTGTAAGTCTCCAGTAGCCTGCTGGGAATTTCTCCTGCCTGGGCTTGCCTCTTCTAAAGTTTGTAGTTGCCCTTGGTGGTGCTGGTTTGCAGAGTATCCAGAGATCATTTGGCTGTTGCATTATCTCTATCTGGGATCCATAGCATCTTAAAGTGTTGGAACTCAAAGCTTAAATGTGTTCTTTAGTTCCTTCAGCTTATGCCTATGCTTTCCTAGTTTAGCTTGGTCCCTTGGAGATAGAGTATCCATTGAAATAATCGGAATCATTGTTTTTAATGCCAGATTTTAGTATAGATAGATGACTTTGTCTAAGAATTTGCCACATTTGGAAGAATGCATGTTCTGAGAAAGAAGCTCAAATTTTGTTAAGTCACTGGTAACCCAACGAGTGTGGATAGTATGACTAAATATAATTAATATCATATGTATGTAAAATATTGCTGAATATTATTTTTAAATGGCTGGAAAAGTAAAACTTAAGGAGCTTCCAGAAATTCAAACTTGACTGAGAGGGACTGTGGAACTAATGATGATATTTTTGATGATGTCAGATGACTCTTGTATGAAAGCATACTAGAAAGATGTGCAGCTCTGTTTGGTGTTTTATGGTTGGTGTTTTTTTTTTTTAATTTTTGCTTGTTTGTTTTAGTATGTGGATAAAACTTAGGCATAACATTGAGAATAGGAATTCCAGAACATTGTGTTCATGTAAGCCTTCTATGTAAACAAAGAAACAGTTGCTTAACAGCATAAGGAGACACTGTATGGTTTAAAATCAGGAAAGATGTGCATTGGGGTTGTATCCTTTCTGAATACCTATTCAATCATTATACTTAACAAATATTCAAGAAAATGGTCTGTATAGCTAAGAATGTGTCATCAGAATTGGAGGAAGACTCATCAATCACCTGCCCAATGCCGATGACAAAACTTTGTTTGTAAAACTTGAAAAATAACTGAAGCATTTACTTAATAAATCAAGAATCACAACCAGTGATATGGATTATTGTCATTGTTGTTATGTGCTGTCAAGTCACCTGCACCTCACAGCCAAATGCAATGTACAATAATAACTCTGAACCCTGCCCTATCCTGAGCCAACCTCACTTGACTCCAACACACCTAATCCATCACTACAGTTATCACGTCAATCCATTTCATCTGGGGTCCTCCTTTCCTGTGCTGCCCCTCCACCTTCCCAAGCATGATGTCCTTCTCTAATGATTGATCCCTCCTGGCCATGTTCCCAAAGTATGTGAAATGGAACTTTAGTATCTTAATAAATAAAACCAATATCTTCATGAAGGAAGACTAATTAGCAACCTGTGATATACAGATAACACAACCTGGTTTGCTGAAAGCAAAGAAGACTTTAATCACTTACTGATGTAAATCAAACATCTAGCCTTTGTTCTGGATGGCATCACAACATAAAAAGAAATATTATTACAACAAACACCATAATAAAGAGAGAAAAGATTGAACTTTCACAGATTTTCTTTGATTTGGATCTACAATGAATGAGCACAAAGATAATGGTCAAGAAATCAAGCAATAGACGACACTAGGCAAATTTAATTAAAAAAATGTTTAAAGTGTTAAAAAGCAAATAACATCACTTTGAGGGCTTAGATGTGCCTGTCTCAAGTCACAATGTTTTGCAATCATTTCATATGCATGCAAAACTAGTCAATGATTAAAGATAACTAAATAATTAATGCCTTTTAATAACGTGGTACCCAGGAACATTTAATATATCATTAACTACAAGAAAAACAAATAATACATTTGTCTTGGAACAATTATAGCCAGAATATTCATTAGACAAGAAGATTATAAGACATTGTCTCATGTACTCTGGCCATGTTTCCAGAGCAACCTAGTCCTAGAGAAGGACATTAGACTTGATAAAGCAGGTGTCAGTGAAAAAGAAAGTCCACAATGTGATAGATTAACACAGTGACTACAGCAATGGTCTCAAAGATGGCAACTATTGTAAGGATAATGCAGTTAGAGTTTTGTTCTATTCTACATAGGGTTGCTATCACTAAGAACTGTGCTTCTTAACAACAACAAAAACATGTCTTGAGAAATTATCTGTGACATGCATAGAAAATAAATGTGCGTGTGTGTATGTAAAAGCATATTGATGGTGACAGAGAATGCAATAGATATAATTCTATATACAAACAATGGAGACATAGATAAGTACGTAGAGGTCTGACTCATTCATTTCCATAAAGTAAGAATCAATGCAGAGATGACCTTTCTTTGGATTTCTGAGACTGTAAATCACACAGGAAGAAACTGCACGTCTATATTCCATGGAGCTTCTGGTGGATCCAAACAAAAAAAGCAATGTGTTCTTTGTGTTAACTGTGAAACTCCCTATATTATCCACCAGAGCTCCTTACCTTCTATAAGTTTGTTATTGCTCGGTGCCAAGGTATGACTCAAAGTTACTCTATGAATAACAAATTTTAACCTTGCACTATCTTGTACCACTCATGGTCTTTGTAATATTTAAGTCCATATTGTAGCCTCTTTACTGATCTAGATTGTTGAAGGTCTTATTCTCTTTCTCCAGTACTCTACCATTCCCAGTATGATGTCTCTCTCCAAAGATTGGTTCATCCTGAAAATATACTCAGAGTAATAAGAAGTCTCACTGTCTTTGCCTCTAAGGAGCACTCTTGTTGCACTTCCTAAAAGACAGATTTGTTTATGGTATATTCAATACTCTTCACCACTCTAACAACACAATTCAAAGGCAATGATTCATAGATGAAGAAAATATAATCTACTCTTATGAAATCTGTATTCTGTAACATATGTTGTTGCTGTTATGTGCTGTAGAGTCACCTGAGACCCATAGCAACCCTATGTACAGCAGCTCTGAAGCCTGTTCTGTCCTAACCCATTCTCAGTGACTCGATACACCATCCCTCTTTTCCCAGTTGTTCTATAAATCCATCTCATTCAGTGTCTTCCTTCCCTGGGCTGACCCTCCACCCCTCCAAGCATGATGTCATTCTCCAAGGACTGGTTTCTCCTGACCACATGCCCAAAGTATGTGAGACAGAGCTTCAAAATCCTAGCCTCCGAGGAGAAACTTGGTTTCACTCTCTCCCAAACAAACCTATTTATTTTCTTGGCAGTCCGTGCTATGATCAAGGTTCTTCTCTAACACCACAACTCAAAGGCATTGATTCTTCTTCTATCATCCTTAGTCATTGTCCAGCTCTCTGAAGCATAACAAGTAATTGTGAATATCTACCCCTATAAAATAAAGAATAAGAGAGATGTGTTCATGTTTCCCCAAAAGAGAGAAATACATCTTTAAATGCTGTGATTGGATTTCTCTAAATTCAAATAAAATTTTCTTCTTCTTTACTTTCTCAAGTCTTAACCTTTTGAGGTGTTCAGACTTCCTTGTTTAAAATGAAGAGACTTTCTACAGGGTTAACAAAAAGGATATCATCTCATGAAGTTGTTTGGATTGGACAGTGCAACTCAAATTAAAACCACATAGTGATGTCAGCTATGAAGTTTGGATGACATGTGGAATCAAATACCCAGAATGACATGAAACAAGGTAAATCAGCAACACTAATAATATATGTCTATACTTCTTGACTGTATTGACTGTACCAGTTCTCAATCTATATTCAGCCTGTTTATCATGAATGTATTGAAATCGTCATTCTTATGATTTACTATTAGAGGAGCTTCTGGACCACCATGTGCCAGATATCTCAAGTCTTCAGGGACAATGACAGTAAATAGTGCATACAGGCAGCTGTGGTAGGACCTGTCCTGACATAAATTTCCTTTTGTCCCATATAGGAACACTTTCTCCTTGCTTTCCTAATTTGCCCTAGTTCAATTTAGTAGTATGAAGTTATACTTCCAAGAAAACTTTCTCCTGAGTACTATCCGTTTACAATTTCTCTTATCATTTTACCATAAATAGAGAGAAATGTGAGGCAACTTCTTTGGCAGAACATAATACTATTGATTATTTATTTTAAAAAAAAAAACTAATAGCATTTTTTAACCTTCCTCATTTTAATTTATTCCCTCTTGTAGTCTTCCATCTTTGCAACCCCATTCCCACCCCAACTCTTTCCCTGGAATTGTCTTATTTTTCTTGGAGATGTTATTTCATATGTCAACCAACCACAGGGATTGGCTCTGCTGTATGAAAGCTTTATGGGACCTTGGAGAGGAGTCACAGTTACGTCAGAAAGAGGAGTTAGTCCAAAAAAACTAATTAGCTTCTAATAACAAACCTCCAGAAAAATGTTATGGTCTTGGTACTTGAATCGTATTTGTGGGAAAAACTCTGGCCCTCTAGCACTCATTCTATCTCCATTTATAATGACTCAGTCTCCATATTCTCTTCTTATGGACTTTTCAGGGTATCAGAAGCAAGTTCAGAAATTTTGTTCATCTAATAGAACTCCTAGTCCTACAAATAAGACTGTTGAGAGAAAGGGTAACATGAAGACTTTCATATCAACAACTGTTTCTCATTAATCTAGCACACTAGTTGGTGCAGATCTAATGCTCAAAACGAATGATTTTTCAAATAAGAATTTTCTCATTTAATTTCAGGAAGTTAAATGTGTAAAATGAAGTATTTCAGGTATATACATACCTAGTAACTTTCTGATAATTACCTATATTTGAAGTCTCACCACCTATCTTGTTCTTAGAAGGGGTTAATCAACTATGACTCAGCAATTCTATGAATGACAGAGTGAAACGCTGCCTTACCTCGTGCTATCCTTATGATATTTTTCATGCTCTAGTCTATAGTAAGTGTGGCATCACCCACAGGTTACTGCATTAGAATCCTAGGGCTTCTTTAAGAATGTACTACAAATTGAGTGGTTTCAAACAATAACAATTTCTTGAATATTGATAGTCTGAAGTCATGATATTAGCAAAGCCATATTCCTTATCAAAGATGTCATCAAGTCAAGTAAAACTCATAGCAACCCTACGAACAAAAGACCTGAACTCTGCCCTATCCTGTGCCATCCTCATCATATCTAATACGCCTGAGCCAGTTACTGCAGTCACCATGTCAATCCAACTCACTGGAGGTTTTCCTCTCTATTAACAATCTGCGTTATGCAGATGACACAACCCTGCTGCTGAAACTGAGGAGGACCTCATGCACTTGCTACGAAGGGTCAGGGACTGCAGCCTTCAGTATGGACT
>NW_006399829.1:4384843-4390053 GCF_000299155.1 Elephantulus edwardii | reverse complement strand
CTTTGGACATGTTGCCAGGAGGGACGGGTCCTTGGAGAGGGACATCATGCTTGGGAGGGTGGAGGGACAGCGCAGGAGAGGAAGACCCTCTATGAGATGGATTGGTTTGGTGACTGGGGTAATCGGGATGGGTGTGTCGGAGGCAGTGCAGTTGGCGCAGGATAGAGCAGGGTTTAGGACTGTTGTGCATAGGGTCGCTATGAGTCGAAAACTACTCGACCGCACATAACAACAACAACAACAACAACTCACCTTCCCAAACATGATATTCCTTTCCAAGGAATAGTCTAGCCTAGCAACATATCCAAACTATAAGAGATGAAATTTCACCATCCTTGCCTCCACGGAACACTCTGGTCATCCATTTTGCAAGACATATTTGTTTGCTCTTTTGGCAATCCATGGGATATTCAACACTTTTCTCCAACTTTACAACTCAAAGGCTTAAATTATTCTTCCATTATCCTTATTAATTGTCCAGCTCTCAGATACATAGCAAGTAATTGAAGAGACCATAGCTTGAATCAGGCACACCTTAGTCTTCAAACTAACATCATTGCTCTTCAGCTGTAGAATAATACAATACATTTTCTTGGCTCTCTTATCTTCTGATATCTCAGGCATCCTTTGACTTATAGATACATTTTGAATCTATTTAGGTCTACTCTCTGTACCTTTTCTTTTCTAAACACGGTAATAGAGTTAGGATACACCCTATTCCAGTTGTTGTTGTTGTTGTTGTTGTTGTTAGGTGTTGTCAGGTTTAGGATCTGTCCTACTCCAGTTGCTGTTCTTAGGTGTTGTCAAGTTGAATACAAGTCATAGTGACTCTGTGAACAAAAGATCTAAACCCTGTTCTATCCTTTGCCGTCCTCACAGTTCCTGACAAACAAGGGCAGTCACTGTTTCAGTCCACCTCGTTGAGGGTCGTCCTCTCCTTTGCTGACCTTCCACCCTTCCCAGCATCATGTCCCTCTTCAAATAACAGCCTCTGCTAGCAACATGCCCAAAGTATGTGAAGCGAAGCCTCATCATTCTTGCCTCCAAAGTTCACTCTGGCTGCACCCTCTCCAAGACATATGTTTGCTCCCTTAGCCATCCAAAGGATGATCAGTGCTCTTCTCCAACACCACAGCTCAAAGGCATCAATTCTTTTTCTGTCATTTTTATTCATTGTCTAGCTCTCAGATATATTGCAAGTAATCAGAGAGACTATGGCCTGAATGACTTCATAATAACTGAAAACATCTTCTCATGTTCATAGGTACCAGGAGTTAGAATTTAAACATAAATTTAGGGAGTGGACATACATTAGGGTACAATTTAATTGGTAACAGTGTTCTTATTGTTCAAACTCAGCACATAAACATATGGACAACTTATGGATAACTTATAGCCTCTTGGTAGTATTCTGTATAAAACAAACAAGTTGCTTTAACCTATATGATTTAATAATTTAACTAATATCATGTACAAGACACAAAAGAATTATCCTTTCTTGGATCCATTGTGAGAATTTCTTAAGACCTTGCCTGGCCAGACCCTTCTGGAGTGGCAATATATTGATAAGTTAAGGCGAGTGAGTGCTGACAATAGAAGAGAGTAGGAATGGCTTGCCCATAGTAACAGCCCTCGAAAAAGAAAGAAGCAGACCAAAAGCACAGCTTCCAAATTTCCAGGTGCTTCTATTCTTCTCCCAGGTCAGCACTGCTATCCAAGGGGTTCTGATTTGGTATTCGGGTGGATCTTGGCCTGGTGTGCTTTAGGAAGCCATGTAAGTAACAATTAATATAGTAATTCCGAGGAACCAGTCTTGTTAAATGTTCAATTCATGTCAATATTTGAGGCTACAGGTAGGAATGCATCAATTTAAGGAGAAAATTAGTAAGAGCTTAACAAGAAACATTAATCAAGTCACCTGGCAAAGCTTCAGAGTAAATATCAGGACCAGAACAGGAAGAGAGTAAGGGTAACTAAACAGACATGGCAGAAGTAAGGAGGAGAAACAGCTCTAAATTGGCTAAACTGTGTCAATCTCTGCCTCACAATTGCCAGATTCTGGAAGTGGAGAAAGCCTGCTTTCATAAATTCCTATTTAGGAACCCAAACCCTCTATTATATTCATTAACTTGGCCAGACAAGTCCAAGCCTGAAAACATGAGCTAAAATCTCCACTTCCTGTATGGGAAGGAAATAAACAGCAGTAGACACCTTAGAAAGAACACTGAGGGGTCATTCTTCCTCCGTTACATTTTTACACTTTCTGTCAGGTTAGATTGTGATACTTGACATCCTTTTGACTCCTCACACATTTTTCCTGTATTCCCAGTTACCCCATTTATGCCATGTGAGCTCCTTATGAGATCCTAGCCTTCATCTCTGGTTGGTATACTTGTCGTAGTTACCTAATGTTTCTGTAACACAAATACCAGAAGCAGGTGGCTTTGACAAATACAATTTATTTATTTATTCCCAGTTCTGGAGGCTAAACATCCATATCTGGCTCTTGGCAGTGTCTAGTCTTACATTGTCTGTAGCTTCAGGCAATTCTTGGTTCTTTGGCTTGTGGACCATTTTTGAATGGCATCTGTCTCCTATATGTATGTATGTACCTCTATGTTTATTTTGATCTTTTTATAACTGAGAAGTGATTAGGTTTAGGATTCACTGAACACGAGTATGAATGATACCATTAAGACAATAGAGGAAAAGTCTATTTCTTCACAGGCACACAGACCAAAAATTCAGTAAATATTTTCTGGGGCATATAATTCGATTCATAACCCAGATATTTCTCTTTGGACATCTTGTAACTAATCTAGAAACACTCCCAGACGCTATTTCTGCTAGATTCTATCTCGTGGGGCAAGACAGCTCTGAAGCGGACTGCCAACAGACAGATTGGGAAATCATATGAGAAAAAACATCTGCTGAAGAATAGTACAACTATGTGAATTTTGAGCTGAATTTTAGATTAGAGACAACTTTAGAAATTATAACATTCTTGTTACAGAAAAGGGGGGAAGTTCAATAGCTCTATTATAATCACAGAGCTTACGTCTTGCAGAGCCAGAAAACGTATAGTTTTATCTCTAAGGATTTGTTTTCCATGGAAAACAATCCTCCCTTACAGGAAAGAGCTACTGTATGTAGCTCGAAAAGAAATGATGGTAGGTGGGGAAGATGAATGATCTTATATATACCTGATACTACATTTCATTTCATTTTATAGCAAGTTGATTATTTTCTGCTTCATGCAAACGTAATCAGATATCAAGAAATCACCAAAGTGAATACCCCAACGAGTAGCAAGCGAAGAGACAAGAGAACTTAGAATGTATCTGTTTGCTTCCATGATTGTCTCCTCCCTGTTCTTCCTGCACAGAGATTATGCCTACTAATTTGCTTATTAATTAACTTCATAGTGCCTAGCATTTAATATATGAGTCAAAATCAACTAAACAACAAAGAGTTTGGTTTGCTTTCAGTGCAGAATGTGTGTAGAATAGGTGATAAATAAATATGCCTATGATCAAGTTCTCTAATGGCTTGCACTACCAGCCCAAAGGCACTTGGTTCAAATCCACCAACTACGCCACAGGGGAAAAAATGAGCAAGCTCCTCCTGTATGATTACTTGCCTCTGAAAACCAGCTGGAAGGTCAGTCATGAATCCATTCTCACTCTACAATATTTAACAACAGTGACAAAGTTCAAAATAATTACATGCATATTTTAAAATATGAAATGCCAAATTATAAGCTTCCACTTAAATCACGCAGAAGTTCTGATATAATTAACATGTCTATAAAACTGTTTCCTTTTATCTGCACGTGTCTTGGCATCTATCTGCTGACTTGCCTTTTTAATCCCTTTTCTATTTCAGAATAGATTGATTTGAGATACACTCTATGCCAATCCTATCTCAGTAAAATAACAAGACAACTCATTTCCAAATGGGCTAATTACCATGGTCATTTCTCATTTCCCTCAAGTCAGATCCACCTCATAGCTGACACTTCAGTGAGTTTTTAGAGGCTTTAAATCATAAGGAAGGAGATCGCCTATCCATGTCCCGTTGAACCTCTGATGGATTTAAATTGCCAGAGAGAAGCCTCCTTTAGGACCATGCCATCAGAACTCCTTCACCACAGGCATAAAGCTTAAGATTTACAACACATAAATTTGGCAGACATAATTCAATCCATTTTTGGATTTGTAAAATTTAAATAAAAAAGAAAAACCGATCCTATCTATATGTAGAAGAGATCATTCGGGAAGGTGGGCTTTATGAGGAGGAATGTGGCATCATGATTTGAGGAAAATTCATCAACCACCAACGTTATGCAGATGACACACCTAGCTTGCTTAACAGAGGAGGACCTCGAGCGCTCACTGCAGAAGGTCAAGGATTGCAGTCTTCAATATAAATTGAAGTTCGACATCAAGAAGACAAAGATTCTCAGCACTAGGCCAATTGGCAGCACTGTATAGATGGAGATGAGATTGAGGTGGTCAACAATTAGAGCTTGCTGGGATCCACAATCAACACTCTTGGCACCAGCAATCAGGAAATCAAAAGACAAATTGCACTGGGAAAATCTGCTGTCAAGGACCTCTCCAGAATACTTACGGAGAAGCAATGACATCAATCTAGAGACTAAAGTGCGTCTGATTCAGGCCATGATTTTAGCAGTTATTTGCTATGCAAGCTGGACAATAGGTAAAGATGATAGAAGAAGAATTGATGCCTTTGAGTTTAGTGCTGGACAAAAGTCTTGAACATACCATGGACCTCCAAGAAAACAAATAGGTCTAATCACCTGGAGAGAGTGAAACCAAGTTTCCTTTGGAAGTTAAGATTTTTAAGCTCCAGCTCACATCCTTTGGGCACGTCTTCATGAGGGACTGGGCCTTGGGGAAGGACAACATGCTCAGATGGATGGAGGGACAAGGCAAGAGAGGAAGACCCTGGATGAGATAGATTGATACAGTAACTGGGGCAATGGAGGAAGGTGTGTTGGAGTCAGTGAGACTAGCTCAGGGCATGGCAGGGTTCAGAGGTCACTATGAGTCTCTGGTGACTCAATGGCACATAACTACATCAAAAGCAGATTCAAGGTATTTTTATATAGTATGTGTGGTAAGAGCATTGAATCATGTTGCTAAAACACTGTTGTTGTTGTTGTTGTTGTTGTTGTTGTTGTTGTT
>NW_006399829.1:4375791-4383093 GCF_000299155.1 Elephantulus edwardii | reverse complement strand
ATTAGATCAGCACATCATCAGAGAACTGCCGGAAGTCCAGGCTGGGTTTAGAAGGGGTCGTGGTACTAGGGATATTGTTGCTGATGTTAGATGGCTAAAACACTAGCATACAGAAAAGTGTATTTACTAGCTAGATTGGAGCAGGAACTTGGACTGGACATTCAGGGGAACAAGGAAACAATACAATGAAGGACTTTCATTTCTGTGCTGCAAAGTGGGCAGTGAAAGCAGCTCTATAATTTGACAGGCTTCCTTTAATCCCAGAGACTGACTCTGCCCAGCTTGTCAGCACCTGAGCCTTCTAAATGGCTTTATCAGCACTCCTTTTAAACAGAATAAAAAAGGCAAATTGTCCATGGTTGTGTTGAACTGAAATTGGAGCACTGTATAGGCCAAAAGAAAAACTTATCAGCCTAACCCCAGACACAGGCATACATGCAATGCACGAACACACATTAAACAAAAAGAAGTTTGTGTAGATTTGTTTTCATTATCAAAGGATAGGAGTCACACTTCACTATTCTTCACAGCTGATAGACTGTGCTTCCTTTAGCTCCAATGAACCACATTTAAAAAAAAATACCTGACCAGTCTCAGGGTCCACATTGAAATCAGCAGGGACGATGAGCTGAAATCATCCACATTCCATCTTTGTCCTTTTCCACCCTGTATGTAGAAATACATAAAGTTTTTCGGAACAGGGAACAGTTTGAAACCCTGTGAACATTTTATAAATTGTTCCTGTGAATCACCCCAGAGTCATCCAAAATGAGGCCTCTCCATCACATTCCGGTAAGTGTTATTCCAGTTCATGACTGTGCTTGCTGGCAGCTGAGAGATCACTGAGAATGGCTTAGACCTGGCAAAACTAGCTCTCTGGGTGATGGCCTTCCCTGGGCTGCTGGAAAGAATAATTTTCCAAGTTCAAGAGCAAATATCATCTTCTGTGTTTCAGTTCTTGTTTTTTTATTAACCAACTATATCTGCTTTAAACATCTTGACCTGCAATGTTTCAAAACTTAAATGCCATACACATCTCTGAATCTGTTTCAATATCCTAGCGAGCAAACTCAAACCCAAGCTGATTTCTGTCAAGTAGGAACTCGCCAGCTAGTTTTCAGAGGCTGTAAGTCATGTAGCAGGAGATTGTCTCTCTTCTTCATGAAGCAACTGGTGAATTCAAATGCCAGAGAGGCACCACCTATGTGTTAGCACTCCCTATGAACTGCCTGAATTCCTATATCCTAGTTATAAGTTTATCAATATACTTATTCACAAGTAGTTCCTTAATACTTACCTTATGTATAGCCCTGCACAAAACTTTATCCAGAAGTAGCATTCAGTTGGGATATAAAGCATATTTTTAGTACATGTAAGATTGGGTCTATGATTTAGTGTCAAAATTAGCTATCCATTCAAACTCCAAAATATTCTCTCACTTTGTGGTGTACAAAACACAGAAGTTGTCAGGGGATTCTGGAACCCTTATTCACTGTTTGTGGGAATGTAAAATGGTGCAACCATTATGGAAGGCAGTATGGCTCTTTCTCAAAAAGTTGGAAATAGAAATATCATTTGACCCAGCAATTCCACTACAGGAGTATACCCTAAAGAATTGCCTCCCAAACAGATATATGCACACCTATGTTTATTGCTGTTTTATTTACAATAGCAAAGGGTTGGAAACAACCCAAGTGCCCATCAACAAACAAATGGATAGAGAAGCTGTGGTAGATTCACACAATGAAATATTATGCAGCACTGAAAAACAAAGAACTCATGAGATATTATACAAAATGGATCACCATGAGGACATTATGCTGAGTGAAACATCTCAGTCACAAAAAGAAAAACACTGTATAATGCCACTGTTATAAAACAGGATGGATATGGAGGTTGGGGAAAAACTTAGAAAAGAGAGGATAAATAATGTACATGACATTGAAACAGATAAGAGAGAGAACTGTATAAAAGGAATATATGGTTAGTTATTATTGGCATGAAAAAAGTTTAGAATAAGAGCTGCAAAGTAAAGTGGACAGGGGGTAGGAGGTGAAGGTGAGGACTGTATAACAATGAAAGAAGGGGAGCTCTGGTGGCCTAGTGGCAAAGAAGCTGCAACTACAATCCCAGAGGTGCACGGTTCAAATCCACCAGATGCTCTGCTGGGGAAGGAGGGGCAATCTCCTCCTGTACCAGTCAGATCTGATTTGACGGTACACGCACACAAAAATAATAAAATAAAATAAAAAAATATTAAAAAAAACAACAATGAAAGAATTTTTCCCCCCAAAGAAAAAAGTGACTGGAATGGGGAGCTGAGAGGAAAATGTGCAACAATGAATGAATGAAAATCCAAGTTCTCTATAAATTTTCATTAAAATTTCAATTTTAAAAAAGGCAAAAAAAAATTCCAAGAAAAACAACAGAGGAGTTGTTACCATGTCACAAATCATTCAAAATGAGGATGTCAAGCACAGCTGTAAAAATAAGTACTAGATTCTGTGAAGGATATTAAGCAATAAACTTTCTTGGAATTTTTTCTATTTACATTTTTCAACTAATGGTGAATAAATTTTCAATTAAATGTGAAATCCTGAAGTTGTTGTAGCCAGAATCATAGGTTTGGGGGTTTTGTTGTTGTTGTTGTTGTTGTTGTTTTCCTTTCTGCCTACTGTCTGACCATCTTGTGATAGTAGTAGTGGGAGAAGGTATTTGTAAGGAGAAGGGTTGTCACTAACTATACTTGACTGAGTCTATTGATAGCTTTGCTGACAAGATGAGAATGTCTTTTCTTACTCATTTTCTAAAAACAGATCACAGGGCTAGATCAGCATCTGTAATTTAAATTATTCCTAAGTAAGACTTTCTTGTGTCTCTGTGATTTATCCACTCTACATAGCTATTGATATGCACTATCAATTCTTGCAGCTACTGATGGGACCCTTCCTTGCAGATTTTCAGAACTTGCAAGTCACATGGCAAGATAGTGCACATCTTTCCCCCACAGAGCTGTTAGTGAATTCAAACCAGCCACAGTCTTTGAGTTGGCAGCACAACTCCTTACGCACTAGGCCACCAGGACTCCATATATGTATTTGTTCAGGATTGCCTAAAAACAGAAACTAATGCAGAGGTGGTTTTGAAAGAGATTCACTGTGGGAGGAAGAAAGCAAGGGAATCCTTGAGACTGTGATACTGGTCCAACACTATAAGATGATTTAGGAGAGAGAATCTCTACTCACAGTGTTATTCCAAGATAGATTTGGCCAAGCCAGTAGGATGTCCTTACCCCTTTTGAAATTCTTGCATCTCATGTGAATTGACCTGTATTATTTTCACACTTTCTTCTACCTCTTACACTGTTGTTGTTGTTAAGTGCCATTGAGTAGCAGGCGACTCATAGTGACCCTATGAAGGAAGGTCCTCAACACTTGTGTGTCTTTCACCTTCTCTCCAGATGCATAGGGTTTCCGGAGGCAAGCTATTATAGAAGTGGATGCCACTCCTGCTTTCAAGCTTGTTTTAATAGGGGAGCTCCACCCTACTCTCTGTCTGCATTGGGTAACCAACCATTAATGCATTTGACACATCAGCGTCACAGTGTTCAGCCTCACAGCGACCACAAGTTACCGCTGTAAGGCAACTTGTAGACTAGGGTTATATGACCTAGAGGAATGTCTGAACAAAAATAGTGAAAGACAGGCCGGAGGGCTGCGGATTAAAAGTCACCCACTTTTGGTCTGGTAGCATCGCTTTCTGTCCACTGGGCCAGCTGATCTCTCTCTCTATGTTGATGTTATTGTTGTTAACTGCCGTCGAGTTGCAGGTGACTCATAGCAACCCTATAAAGGAGAGTCCTCAATGCTTGTGTGTCTTTCATCCTCTCTCCAGGTTCATAGGGTTTCCAGAAGCAAGCTATTAGGTAAGTGGATGCCACTCCTGCTTCCAACCTCTTATACTACCTGATCTATTTTCCAAAATAATTGGCCTTGAGAAGTTCTTGGGAAGCATGGCCTCACTGCAAACCCTGTGATGGATCTAAAAAGACAGTAGTTAGAGTTGTCCATCAATTATTTTCCCTACAGAAGTCACAAGAGGGTCTGGTGTCACAGTCCACAAGCAGTTGCACTGCTAACTCAAAGGCCACAGCTCTTTGATTCAAACCCATCAGTGGTTCCATGAAAGAAAGATCACTAATCCCCTCCAGTGTTATTAAGACCTCAGAAATTACCTAGAAGTTCATTTAGGAGTTAATTTCTTCTCAACATCAGTGAGTGAGTTAAGAGAGCGAGTGCCATCCATTCGCAAAGTGAGGCATTTTCATGGCCATTATAATCTGCTGAAATGAGAACCACCTTAACAAAAATTTGCATGCATCATTCATTTGCTCAATAATTCCTTGTTAAGTTTATATATATATAACTTTATCTGTATGTCCTGGAGAGGAGGAAGCCAAGTTGCTCCTCGGAGGCAAGAATCTTAAGGGTATGTCTGATAAACTTTGGGCATGTCATTGGAGAAGGAAATCATGCTTGGAAGGGTGGAGGGACAGCACAAGAGAGGAAGATCCTGGATGAGAAGGATTGACACAATAACTGGAACACTGGGTAGGTGTGTCAGAGACAGTGAGACTGGCTCAGAATAGAAGAGGGTTGAGAGCTATGGTGCTTAGGGTCACTGAGTCACAGTTGACAATGGCACATGACAACAACAACAATAAGGTCTTATTGTGTATATTAAAGAAGCTCGGATGGTATAGTCTTCAGGGAGTTGCACTGCTATCATAAAGGCCACACTTCCCTGATGATTTGAATTCACCAGCAGCTCTGTGGGAGAGAGATAGACATTCTCCTCTTGTGTGATTAACAGTGTCTGAAACCCCCCTGGAAGGTCAGCTATAAGCTGTTTCCTACTTGATGGCAGTAAATATTATGTATCAGACACTATATCTAGATTCTATAAGAAATAAAGAATCTCTTATTGCCTAGTAGGTAAAGAGTTCTGCTGCCAATTGAAAGGCACATAGTTCAAATCTACAAGTTGCTCCATGGGAGGAAGATGGACACTCTCTTCCCATGCAATTTACAGCCTCAGAAAATGCACTAGACTGTCAACTATGAGTCGGTTTCAACTCAAGAGGCATACCAACAACAAATAAGAATAATCATGGTCATTACCTTCATAGAGCATATTGTCTAGCATATTTATTAATTACAAAGAAAATTCTATTTATGAATTAAAGACCTGAGAACTCTGATGATATAGTACATTCTCCATTATGCCGCTAAACAGACACCACTAGTTTGAGTCTATCAGCTTCCACAAGGAAGAAAGATGGACAGTCTTTTGCTGTAAAGATTTGTTGCCTCAGAAATCCAGTAAAAGATTGTTCTGCATGGAAATTGGTTTGACAGTAATGGCTGTGAGATATAATTGGCTGGCTAGAAGCCTCTAGCTGGGAATCAATGAGAACCTGAAGCATGGGCATGTGGCCTTTCAAAATTGGTGTGGCTTTAGAGGTGCATTCTTTCTGTGTTGCTATGAGAAGGCTATGGGTCATAATTGGCTGGCTAGAAGCCTCAAGCTGGGAACAAAGGAGAACCTGAAGAAGGGACAGTCTATCCACCTGAAATGGTTGAGAAAATTATTCTCTTCTGACCTTAAACCATTATTTTGGAATTAATTTTGTTTCATTTATTCATTAGCATCTGTGCAGAAACTCAATCATACAATATTAATCTGTTGTTTTGTACCGTCGAGTCAGAACTTACCCACAGCTGACTCTCCAACAGATTTTCAGCAACAGTTAATCACACAGGAGAAGATTGCCCATCCTTCTTCAGCACTAATATTTTCACTGGGAGGAACGGTTGTATAAATCAGTTGTTTCTTAAATATGTTTTTCACTCACTGATTCCAAAGTCAGTGTGTTTGTGGATTGTTTTTTTTTTTATCTTGACTTTTTGAAAATGGCAGGTGGAATAAGAGATCACAGAGGCCTGTGGAGTGAGAGAGTGCAGTGAGGGGTCAAGGAAGAAACCATTCTGCCTTCACTTCTTTCCCAACTTCTCCTCTGTTCTTGTATCAGCACATGCTCATTCCTATGTACTACAAAAGCTTGAAATTCCATCACTATATAGTAATCCCTGTGAGATAAGAATTGGCCTCACTAGACACTATATTTTTGCAACTTGCAAATATTTTAGAAGAATTAATATACACATTGCCAACACCTGCATGTGGCTGAGGTTACCAGCTTACTTCTCCTGATGATTAGACAAGGAGAAAGAATGTCATCTTGGGATTACTAGATGCCTGGAAGTGACAGGAACTAGGTTCATGAAACAGAATGTGCTAAAAGTACAAGTTGCAACACTATGGGTGAGATGAGTAGTGATGGTAAATTCAATCTGCAAGAATTTCTGAACATCTAACATTTGTCTGATATTGTCATCACAAAAGTATTCAAGGATATACAGATTTCAAAATAACCCTGATTTTACAGAAATGGATTATACCAGCCTGTCAACTTGAATAACCACAGTAAAATTTTCACTGATATTCTGAGTTATCTCCAAACAAAATGGTAAATACATAAAAATATGCTTGGGTTAACTCTATCTCAACTTTTGACTCTCACCAGAAGACTTTTTTCTGAATTCCACCTGAGCTTCCCTTGCCAGGACCTTTGTCAACTTCCGATATTATCATAGTAACATCCAGTAGCTATCAAATGATAAGAGAGCTTTGATGTGGTGGAGAGATACATTACTGACTCAAAAGTCATGCTCCTCTGGGAATTCTAATTTAGCAGCAGCAGCTGGAGAAAGATAGGCAATTTTGATTTATGCTACTACATCCTCAGAAAGACAGTGGAGGGTCAGCCTTCAGTAAGAATTTGACTTCCATATAAAGACAAAAATCCTCACAATCATAATAATAAACAATATCATGAAAATTGGAGTTGTTTGAAGATTTCATTTTAGTTGGATCCGCAATCAATATCCATGGATCAAGTAGTTGAAAAAAATTCACTTATGGATAAATATGCTAAAAAAAGAAGAAAAAGAAGGAGGAGGAGGAGGAGAAGAAGAAAAGAGAAGAGAAGAGAAGAGAAGAGAAAAGAAAAGAAAACCAAAACAAAACAAAACAATATACAAACTTGTCTCTTAATAAAGTCAAGGAACAATTATGTTTACTGCATTGAAGTCTATGGGGGAGAGAATAGTTTAAAAGTATATATTTAGGGCATTATGTTTATCATAAGAGTACGGAATGAGGACTGCAGAGTGGATTATA
>NW_006399829.1:4365363-4375691 GCF_000299155.1 Elephantulus edwardii | reverse complement strand
GTCCACTAAATTTTACACGTTTGGGGGGAGGGAGGGTGGGGAGAAGGGTGCAACAATGAATGAATGGAATTTCAAAATTTCTGTAGATATTCATTGAAATGAAAAATAAATTAATTTAAAAAATACTGTTTTGAAGGTGCAGGTAGGTGCACTGGACCCAAATCAAGGTGTTACCCATCACTTCATAAACTGGTGAAATTAGACAATGAACAAGATGGTCCAATAAAAAAATTAACACATTTGAATTATTCTGTCAGTGAAGACTATTAAATATAATATGGAATGCCAGGATAACAAACAAATACAGTTTTGGAAAATGTATATCCCAAATTTTCCTAAAACGTGAGAACAAAGAGACTTCGTTTCACATAGTTTGGACATGCTGTCAGATGGAATCAGTTCATGGAGATGGGCATTCTGTTTAGTAATATATAGAGATAATAAGACAAGGCAAGGTGTATCAACACAGTGGCTGCAACAAGTAGCAAGGTGACCACTGTTTTGTTGTTGTTGTACATACGTTGGAGCTGACTTAAAGATGTCTAGCAACATGAAATATTTGAAAACATTGATGGTTCAATAGAATTCTTTCTTTAAGGCAATAAATAATCTGGATTTAATTCCCAGACAATATACCTCCTATGCAGCCACCATCTGTCTATCAGTGGAGATGTGGGTGCGGTTATGAATATTGAACAACTTTCAACACAATGTATGTAAAATAGGAGCTATGATGATACGATCCATAAAGAGTTGCAATAATACATGTCTCTGCCAGTTCAAATGCACCAGTGTCTCAAATCCACTGCAAATCTGTGGTAGAAAGATGAGAAGTCTTCTCTGATTACGATTTACAGCCTATGAGGGTCCATAGTTGTTTAAATCAATCCAGTGGCAGTGAGGTCAAGAAGTCTATATAAATATGTAGAGTAATTTCTGGGAATCTACTTCTGAAAATAAGTCAATGAAAACCCAAAGGATCACCATGTTCTCCTATCGAATTTTTTATACGGATGCATGGGCCTGGATATTATTACATTCTATTGTGAATTGGGTTATCATGCATTATAGGATAATTTGAAGGGAGCAAAAGGTTCAAGGCCAGGGACAATCATAAAGATCTAGCTAGATTAACAAGTACTTCATTTTGTTGTACACTATCAGTCAGAGTCAGCTCTATGGTTAGTACCTTACAATAACAATCAAATGTTTAATCTGTAATATAAGGAACTATCACACTTAATTCCTTTAACTATATTAGAAATCTAGGTTCTATGATCCCAATTTAGTGGATGAATAGGCGATAGCTCAGGAAGGTTAAATAACTAGCTCAAAATTATAAACCTAGAAAATGTAAGTGCTGAATTTCAAATGCAGACATCATGCTCCAACATTTAATTCATCTTTGATAACTTTTTTTACTTTCTATGAAGACAGAGAAGTTGCATCAAATGTTCCAAAATCCATCCTAGAGAGGATTTTGAACACTACCTGTGCTACCATACATGAAAAAGTGTATTCATACACTGTGAGAACATGCTTTAATCTAACTGGGTTTGAGAAAATTGATTTACTCTATTCTATATCGACTAGTCATTTTTCCCTGGGCCTCACCATCCCTTCTTAGAAGCAGAGATTCATCTGACGTAATTTTAATATCTGAGTACTTAATTTCACCTCACTCCAACCTCAGGTTTCTCTTTCTCCATCTTTTCCAGATTTCTGAGCAAGGTTCTGTTTTATTTGAAGAAAATATGCAAATAACAAGTGATCACTATCATCTCCTGGGCTCATTTCCAGATAGATAAAATCAGGCTAGACTATACATTTTCTTTTTCTTCTAATAAGGAGGCCCATGCCAATCTATGTGAATAAGTAAGTAAAAATAATACTTTTTATAGTACAGTTATTAATTTATCCAGCATATATTATTGTCTTCTCCCTGCTGGATTCTTCAGATAACATGAACAAGGGAGATCTACTTCTCGGTCCCACAGAGCCTACAAGTCAGAATATCAATACTCAACATATTTTAATAATTACAACACTATTTGAGTCCTTATTATATTCTTGGTGCTAAAATGGCACTAATCTATACAACAATATTATAAAATAAAGAGAAGATAATCGTTTTATTTTTAAAATAAACAGAGATACTCGGAGATGACAAACTTGGAACTCAAAAGTATGTGCCTAACTAGAAAGTCCCTAGGTTATTACTTATTACATAAGATTCTAAAAACAAAAAGCAACCAAAACTCAAATTCATTGTCATCCAGTTGGAAATTACTCTTACCTACCAGATTGTTTTTCTGTCAAACATTTTTCTAGGTGGTATAGCACTGGTCTGTGCATTGTTGTACAGGGGTAATTCGTGGTTGCTGTGATGCTAAACACTGTGACACTGATGTGTCAAATGCAATAATGGTTACCCATGGTGGACAATGTTTGGTGGAGCTTCCAATCAAAACAAGCTTGGAAGCAGGAGTGGCACCCACTTCTGAAATGGCTTGACTCCAGAAACTCTATGAACAGTGCTCAGGCCTTTCATTCATAGGGTTGCTATGAGTCATCTACGACTCGACGGCACCTAACAACAACAACACAACCCTTTATAATATGAATTCCGGAGGCTGTCAATCACACAGGAGATTGCCACTCCTTCTCCAGGGAAGCTGCTGGTGGATTCAAACCACCAGAGATACACCACATTTGGGTTAGTGGCAGAATTCTCTTTGAACTAGGCCACCAGAGCTCAGTAAAATAAAAAAATATCAAGTCTACTCTGAAGCTCTAGTGGCCAAGTGGTAAGGATCCACACTGTCAATCCAAAGGCATGTGGTTTGGACCCACCAGTTGTTTCACGAGAGAAAGATAGGCAATCTGCTCTCCCCTTTATACACTGTGAAAACCCACTGGACGATCAGCTATGAAATCTGTTCTGATTCAAAGACACATAATAGCACAACAACAATTCTACTTTCAGAGGTCCCCCCTCTTTGATGCTATTGTTGTTGTTGTTGTCTGTAACACATAGCATCCCTATGTACATTAGCTCTGAACTCTGCCCTATCCTGAGCCAATCTCATCATCTCCGACAGACCAGTCACTTAGTCAATCCTTCTCATTCTGGGTTTTCCTCTCCTGCACTGTCTCTCCACGCTTCCAAGCATAATGTTCTCCAAGGACGAGTCTATCCTGGCCACATGCCCAAACTATGTGAAGCAGAGCTTCAAAATCCTTGCATTCAGGGAACAGCTTGGTTTTAACCTCTCTAGGACTGACCTATTTGTTGTCCTGGCAGTCCACAGTATGTTCAATACTCTTCTCCAGCAGCACAACTAAAGTCATGGATCCTTCCACCATTCTTAGTCGTCCTCCAACTCTCTGATGCATAGCTAGTAATTGCGAAAACCATGATCTGTATCAGGCACATCTTAGTCTCCAAACTGACATCATTGCTGTTCAGTACTCTTAGAGAGTTCCCTGACAGCAGACTTTCCCAATGCTATTCATACTTTGAATATCTAACTGCTAGTGCCAAGCCCAAATTAATCATGGTACCTCATAATCTTTCATCTCTCTTATCTTACCTTCTCTTTCCTCTTACCCTGGTGACACAGTAATTAAATACTAACTAAAATGTTAGTAGCTTGAATCTATCTACCAATCATTCCTCAGAAGACATATGGTAATCTGCTCCTTTAAAGAATATAGTCTTGCAAACCATATAGAGACAATTGTACTCATAGCAAACTATCTTATCTGTAAAATGGGAATGTTACTTGTGCTTTCACAAGAAGAGTTAAATTATCAAAAGCTAATAAAATACTATTAAAACAACTCAATCTAAAAATATTCATTTAATACTACTTCCCAGTTTCACATTCCCTAAAATTTCCAGTCAAGATGAATTAATATTCCTCTTGGCCCCAAGTATCTATGGAGAGAAAGTTTTTTACCACTCTTAAATGATGTTTTTAAACAAAAATTAGAGTTGCTTTTGGCTCCTCATTAAGGAAAACTTCAGTTTTCTGGATGGCTGTGCAAATGAGTATAATTCAGTTGAAAAATCAGCTTGACTAAATTGGTGATAAAAGCTCTCTCCATTTCAGTGTAGCAGAGTGAAAAGAAAACATCAAAGCATGTTAAAAAAAAAAACAGCAAAGCATCTGGCAAGCTAGATTTGATGAATAAGGAGGAAGTTCAAATATTCCCAGTTTACAGTTCCAGTTGAAGCTGTAATACTAATAATAATAAATAATAATAACTTTTACTTATAATTAATAATAAATTTTTAATTAGCTGGCCCAGTTGTCAGGTAAGAAATCAAACTGAAGTATCATAATTTTAGTAATTTTGTTGAAGTTTTAACAGAACTAAAGAATTTTTTTTTCTACCATTTTTTGGCCAATGTTGTAAGTACAGCTTGCACTTCTTCCTTCATACCATTGCATCCTCTTCATATGCTTCCTGAAAAAGGTACCATGTTGTCCAATTCTTTCTAGTGAAAGATTATATTTCTTACATCTTCTTTCAATGATTTCTACACCATTCAGGATTCAGGATTTTGCCTATGGAGCCTTCAATATTGCAGTTCAGGGGTTTGAATTTTTTTTTTCCACTTTTTTCAGCTGTGGAATGACAAAAATATTCTCCCTCTTTTGTTTTCTAACCCCATCTCTTTGTACAAATTATCATAATACTTTGCTTTATCTCCTCCAACTGCCCTTTGAAATCTTCTGTTCATCTCCCTTACTTGGCAATCCTTCCCTTTGTTTTGATCTCTTGATGTTCCAGTGCAATTCTCAAAGTCTTTTGTAACTTTTTGTGTTTAACCTTTATTGTGATGACCTTTAACTTTCTTCATAGATGATATCTTTGATATCATTCCAAAACTCATCTGGTCTTCAAGTCTTGATGTTCAATGTCTCAAACCTATTCTTTTGTTAAAAAATAAATAAATAAAAATAAATTTAAAAAATACTAGTTTATTTACAAAGTTCATATACATTGTTTTTCACACCAGATCTTTCCCATTTCCTTCACTGCCCCCCTATGCCCATCAAATTGTGTGACCCTATAATTAACACACACACTGTGCCCATCCTCACACCCTCTGCTCACACTTCCCCCTACCTTGGATCCTCATACTCATTCTACAATAATGGTCTTATACAGTATTTGTCCTTTGGGGTCTGAGCTAATTTACTCAATATAATGTTCTCCAGTCCCTCCTAAATTAGGTAGTAATCTAAAAAAAACATTGCTCCTGTATTCCATCATGTCAATGTACCACAATTTCAATCCGCAATTAAATGGATAATTTCAATCCATTTGATTGTGGTTGAACATTTGGGCTGTTTCCATGTTCTTGCAATGGCAAATAATGCTGCTATAAACATTGGTTTACAAGTCTCCATATGACCTCACTTCTTATTCTCAAGATATATTCCAAGCAGTGGAATAGCTGAGTCATAGGAAATTTCTGTGTTCAGCTTTTTGAGAACTGCCTTCCAGAGCAGTTGTACCATTTTACAATCCCACCAACAATGTATAAGAGTTCCTATCACACCACATCCTCTCCAACATTTATTACTTGCTATCCTGTTAAACTTTGCCACTGCTACTGAAGTGAGATGGTATCTCATTGTGGTTTTAATTTGCATCTATCTTATTACTAGTGCCTTTGAGCATTTCTTCATGTAACTATTGGCCACCTGAATGTCTTCCTCTGTGAAAATTCTTTTGATGTCTTTTTCCAATTTTGTAATTGCATTGTCAATCTTTTTCTTGTGGAGGCCCTATAGGCTTCTGTAAATTTTTATATGAGCCTCTTGTCTGAAATGGTATTGCCAAATGGGGTTTTTTCCCAGTCAGTAGGTTTTCTTTTCACTGTGATTAAAAAAAAAATGTCTTTGGTGTGCACAAGAATTTAATCTTTAAAAGGTCCCATTCATCAATTTTATCCTCTCCAGATTGTGCATTTCTGGTTGTATTTGGCTATCTCTTTGTACCATAGACTAGGTTGTCTAAGCTTGATCCCAGTTTGTCTCTGATGAGCTTTATTATGGTTTTGGGTTCTACTCCCAGGTCTCTGATCCACCTTGAGTTTATTTTTGTGCATGGTGTGAGATGTGGATCCTGTTTCATCTTTCTGAAGGTAGCAGTCCAGTTTTGCCAGCATTGTTTATTGAAGAGGATGTTATTTTCCAGTTTTATAGGTTTTATTTCCTTGTTAAAAATCAGTTGACCATAGATAACTGAATCTATTTCTGGATTCTCAATTCTGTTCCATTGGTCTATGTGTCTGTCATTGTACCAGTACCATGCTGTTTTGATTATTACCACTGTGTAGCAGGTTTTGAGGTCAGGGAGTGCTATACCTCCCACTTTAATTTTGTTTTTCAGAAATGTTTTGCTTATTTTGAATCTCTTGCCTCTCCAAATAAACTTGACAATTTCCTTTTGATCTTGAAAAATGAATTTGCTATCTGTATTGGGATTGCCTTAAATATGTAGATTGCTTTTGGTTAAGATTTTCATTTTCACATTATTGAGTCTTCCTATTCATGAAGAGGACACAAGGACATATTTTTCCATTTGTTTAGGTCTTTTATTTTGTTTTGCAGAAATGTTCTGTAGGTGTCTTTGTATAGTTCCTTTGTATCTCTATTTAGGTTCACACCTCAAATTTGTGGTTGACTATTGTAAATGCTGTTTCTTTCTTGATTTCCTTCTCTGAATTCTCTTTGTTACTGCAAAGACATCTAACTGATTTTTTAATAGTGACCTTATACTCTGAGATCTACTAAACTGGTCTACAAGCTCTAACAGGCTTTTTTGCGTTTTTTTAATTGAGTTCTTGGGGTTTTCTGTGTACACTGTCATAACATATGCATATAGCAATAGCATCTCTTTGCTGATCTGGATGTCTTTTATCTCCTTCTCTTATTGTAATACCCCAACAAGCACTTCCAATACAATATTGAATAGAAGTGGTCACAGTGGGCATGCTTGTCTAGTTCCTGTTCACAGGAAAAAAATGCCTTTGAGTTTTTCTTCACTGAGAATGGTATTGGCTCTTGATTTTGCAAATATGCTTTTTTGTGTGTTGAGGAAATTTGCTTCTATTCCAATTTTGCTGAATGACTTGGTGGTGGATTTTGTCAAATGCTACTTCTTCATCAATTGCTAAGATCATATGGTTCTTGTTATTTGCTTTGTTAATATGGTGAATTACATTGATTGTTTTTCTTATGTTAAACCATCCTCACATACATGTTATGAATACCACTTGGTCATGATCAATGGTTTTTTTATGTACCTCTAGATTCTATTGGCTAGGATTTTGTTCAGGATTTTTGCATCTATATTCATGAGATATATTGGTCTTTAATTTTCTTCCTTGGCAACATATTTGCCTGGCTTAGGTATTAGGGGTTATGCTTGCTTCATAGAAGACTCTGGGATTGTTCCTTCTTTTTCACTTTTTTTATAGAATTTAAGTAGAACTGGTGATAGATTTCTCTGTTTGGTAAAATTTGGCTGTGAATCCATCTGGTCCAGGACTTTTCTTATGGTGAAGTCTTTTTATGACCTGTTCAATTTCTTCTTTTGTGATGAGTATGTTCAAGTGTCCTGGTCAGTCTGGGTAGAGCCTGAGTTTCAAGGAATGTGTCAATTTTCTCTAAGTTTTAGGATTTATCAGAGTATAGCTTTTCATAGTATTCCAATATTATCAATTTAATTTCATCTGGTTCTGTTGTGATGTCACCTCTATCATTTCTTAATCAAGTTATCTGTGTGTTTTCTTTTATTTATTTTGTTAAGTTTGCCAGTGGTTTGTCAATTTTATTGACACTTTCAAAAAATGTTGTTCTGGTCTTGTTGATGATTTCAATTTTTTTTTTCTGTTTTAAATCTCATTGATTCAGCCTTTGTCCTTATAATTTCTTTTCTTCTAGAGGCTGTAGCATTATACTGTTGTTCTTTTTTCTATATGATGAAGGTTCATACCTATTCTTGAAAAGGTTTTCAAATTCAGTAGGATGGACTTAGCATCATGTGACACTCCACCCTCAAGTAAAAGCTAAACTGAAAACATTGGCAAAAAAAGAAGAAAACAATTAATAAGGTCCCAGAAAATGATAGGATATTCATTTTACCAATTGGCATATTTCAACAAACAGATGCAGCATTGGGTGTGCTCTCTAGTCCATGCAAATAAAATTGGAAGACAACTAGCTATCTGATGAAAGTAGGAGATCTATAGTTGTTACCATTTCCAATAAAGTGATCTAACAGAATGTTGGAACTAACCAGATGTACTGCATAGGAAGCAGAAGAACTAAATATATGGAAGAAATTGTTGAAGAAACTCAATATCAAAAGTCAAAGCAAGTCCAGGTGCTGAGTGTGGAATAGACCAACAATTACTCCTGTAGAAGCTCAAATTGAAGCTGAAGAAAATGAAAACAAGGACATGAGAACCAAAATATGATCTTGAATCTATCCTACCTGAATTTCAAAATCATCTTAAGAATAAGTTTGAAGAACTGAGTACCACTAATAGAACATCGGATGAGTTGTGGGATAAAATTACAGATATCATCCATGAAGATAGCAAAACATAATTACAAAGACAGAAAAGAAAAAGAAAAAAAACACAACCTGAAATTGATGTCAGAAGAGACCCTAAAAATTACACTAGATTATCAAGAAGCCAAAACAAAAAAAGGAGATATTGAAATAAAAGCATTGTACAGATAATTTCAAAAAGGATGAGGGACCTCTGGTGGCCTAGTGGCAAAAAACTGCACTGCAGTTCCAAAGGGAAGACAAAACAAACTACCATAATGAAATGGTCAGAGATCTAGAACTGGAGAATAAAAGGGAAGAATTCACTTAGTATTTCTCAAGCTGAAAGAACTGAAAACAAATTCAAGCCTTGAATTGCAATAGTTAGGTATGCTATGAGAAAAAATCATGAATGATCCAGGAAGCATGAAAAGAAGATAAAGGAACTTACACAGAGTCAGTGTACCAAAAAAAATTGGCTTACACAGAAATATTTCCAGAAGTACCATATGATCAAGAACCAGTGGTGATGAAGGATGACGTTCAAGCTACCCTGGCAAAAAAATAAGGTCCCAGGAATTGATGAGATACCAATTGACTTGTTCTAACTAACAGATGCAACCTGGGAATGCTTACTAGGAAATGTGGCTGACTGACTGAAAGATAACCCTATTTGTTCCCATTCTCAAGAAATGTGATCCAAGAATGTGGAAACAATTAAACAATATCGTTAGTATCACCTGTAAGCAAAATATTGCTGAAGATCTTTCAAAAACAGCTGCAATAGTATATAGATAAGTGCCAGAAGTTCAAGCAGGATTTGGAAGAGGCCATGGCACCAGGGATATCATTGCTAATGTCAAATAGATCCTGACTGAAAGTAAAGAATACCAGAAGAATGTCTATTTTTGTTTTATTGATTATACAGAAGCATTTGACTGTGTGGTTGATAACAATTTATTACTAACTTAGAGAAGAATGAGAATCCCAGAAGACTTAATTGTCTTCATGTGAAACCTACACTTAGACCCGAAGGCTGTTGTGCAAACAGAGCAAGGGAATTCTATATGGCTTAAAATTATGAGAGTTATGTGTTAGGGTTGTATCCTTTCTCCATACCTATTTAATCTGTATGCTGAGCAAATTATTTGAGAAGCTGAACTCTATGAAGAAAATGTGGCACCAAGATTGAAAGAAGACTTATGAGTAATCTTCATTATGCAGATGACACAATATCACTTGTTCAAAGTGAGGACTTCAAGCACTTCCTGAAGAAAATTAAACACTGAAGCCTTCAATATGGATTGCATCTCAATATCAAGAGACCAAAAATCTTTGCCACTGAATGGATAAGCAATATCATGATAGATAGAGAATGAAACTGTCAACAACTTCGTCTTACTTGAATCCACAATCAGTACAGTAGATAGCACCAATTAGGAGATCAGTAAACATACTAAACCAGGAAATGCTCCAAATCATTGAAGATAAATTATGTCACTTTAAGGATTAAGGCGAACCTGATTCAGGCCATGCTCTTTTCAGTCTTTTGCTATGCATCTGATAGCTGGACAATGAATAAGTATGACAGAAGAATTGATGCCTTTGAACTGTGTTGGAGAAGAATGATAAAATCCCATGGACTACCAAAAGAACAGATCTCTCGAGAGAAAGTACAGAATGTATCTTAAAAGCAAAGATAATGAAGCTTCATCTCATATATTTTGGTATGTGTCTAGGAGATGCTA
>NW_006399829.1:4362657-4364093 GCF_000299155.1 Elephantulus edwardii | reverse complement strand
ATAGAGAGAGCTCTGTTGCCCTAGTGGATAGAAAGTTATGCTACCAAGCTAAAATTGGGTGATTTTAATCTGCGGCCCTCAGGCCTATTTTTAATTTTTTGTGACCATTCTTCTAAGTTGCATAGCACTGGTCTGTCAATTTGCTGTACAGAGGTAACTCGTGGTTGCTGTAATGCTAAACATTGTGACACTGATGTTTCAAATGAGATAATGGATACCCATGGTAGACAGTGTTTGGTGGAGCTCCCTAATTAAAACCAGCTTGGAAGTAGGAGTGGCATCCACTTCTGAAATAACTTGCCTCCAAAAACTCTATGAATGTGGAGAAACAATGAAATTTATACAGGTGTTCAGGTCTTTCATTCATAGGGTCGCTATGAATTGTCTATGACTTGACAGCACTTACCAACAACAACAACAACAACATTAGGTATTAGCGAAATGAGATGGATTGGCATGGGTCATTTTGACTCAGATGATCATATGATCAACTATGCTGGAGATGAAAAGGTAAGAAAAAAAATGAAGTCACTTTCATAGATAAAAAGGCCATTTCTAGATCCATCTTGAAATAAAATATTCTGACAGAATAATATCCATATGCATAAGGAAGACTTGGTAATACCACTATCATTCAAATTTATGCACCAACAAAAAGAGCCGAAGAGGAGGAAACAGTTTATTTCAATCAACTATTGCAGTCAGAAATCAATTAAACATGTAACCAATATCCATTAATAATAATGGGTGACTGAAATGAGAAAGTTAGGAACCAAAAAGAAGGATCAGTAGTCAGAAAATATGGACTTGGTGACAGAAATGAGGCTCTAGATAGTATGATAGAATTCTGCACAATCAATGATTTATTCTTTGCAAATACCTTTTATAAGAAGCATAAATGCAGGCTATAAACATGGATTTCACCTGATGGTATGCACAGGAATTAGATCAATTACATCTATGGAAAGAATATGTGGAGTAGTTCACTATCAGCAGTGAAAACTAAGCCAGGTGCTGATTGAAGAACAGATCATCAGCTACTCATATGCAAGTTCAAATAAAGCTAAATAAGACCAAATCATATCCACAGGAATAAAATTTTTATCTTTAGTCTATACCCCTTGAACTTAAAAACTCGGGAACAGATTTGAGGCCTTGAACACTAATGAATGAAGACCAGATGAGCTGTGGGAAGACATCGAGAATATCATCCATGAAGAATGCAAAGGTCATTACAAAGGAGGAAGAAAACCAAAATACGTCAGAAGAGACTCTGAATATTGCACTAGAGTGCCAAGAAGCCAAAGCAAAGGAAAGAAATTAAGAAGTTAAGGAGCTGAATAGAAAATTTCAAAGGTTAGCTTGAGAAGACAGGCAAAGTATTACAATGACATGTGCAAAGAGCTGGAGTCAGAAAATCAAAAGGGCTGAACTCA
>NW_006399829.1:4359789-4361207 GCF_000299155.1 Elephantulus edwardii | reverse complement strand
CTTAAAATAAAAGGGCTATTATAGTATAAAGGTTAGGAGCCACAAGATGTAGAACCTAAGTGCCGAACAAATCATTTGGGAAGCTGGGATTTATGAGGAGGAATGCAGAATCAGGAGTGGAGGAAGACCCATCAACAACCTGTTGTGCAGATGACATAACCTTGCTTGTTGAAACTGAGGAGGACCTGAAGTGCTGCTGAAGAAGGTCAAGAATGATAGTCTTCAATATGGATTGAAGCTCAACATCAATGAAGATAAAGATTCTCATGAGTGAGCCAACTGACAGCACCATGTAGATGGAGAGGAGGTTGAGGTTGTTAACAGTTACGTTAGCTGGGCTCCACAATCAGAACTCTTTCCTTACCAGCAGTCAGGAAATCAAAAGATTAATTGGATTGGGAAAATCTGTTGCCAGGGACCTCCCTAGAGTACTGAATAAACAACTATTTCAGTCTAGAGACTAAGGTGCGCCTAATCCAGGCCATAGACTTTTCAATTACTTACTGTGCATTAGAGAGCTGGACAATGACTAAGGATAATAGAATAAAAATTGATGCCTTTGAATTGTGATGCTGGACATGAGTCTTGTACATACCTATGGACCACCAATAAACAAATAGGTCTGTCTTGGCAAGGGTGAAATGAAGTTTTTCCTTGGAGGCTAGGCTTCTGAAGCTCATCTCAAATACTTTGGGCACACGGCCAGAAGGAACCAATCCTTGGAGTAGAATATCATACTTGGAAGGGTGAAGAGATAGTTCGGTAGAGGAAGACCTCAGATGAGATGGATTGATACAGTAACCGGCGCAACGGGGGTAGGTTTGTCAGAATCAGTGAAACTGGCACAGGGCAGGGCAGGCTCCAGAGCAGCTGTTTATAGGGTCTTATGGGTCGCAGGCGACTTGATGGCACATAACAATAGTGTTGCACAATTTGATAGGTTAAGGGAGAGTTTGGTAAAGGAAATGAGAAAAATCTGAAGTGAAAAACAATGTATAGGAACTTTTAAAATTGTTGTTGTTGATTGCCTTCGAGTCGAGCACTCATAGAGGCCCTATGAACAAAAGGCCAGAAGCCCCACTAAAACTATGGACATTTATCAAAGTTCATAGAGTTTCTGTAGGCATGTTTTTTGGGAAGTGGATGCCACTCATGCTTCCAAACCTGTCACAGTATGTTATTGTTGTTATGTGTCATTGAGCTGCCTGTATGTATAGCAACTGTATGTAGAGCAGCTCTGAACCCATCCCTGTCCTGAGCCAGCCTCACTAATTCTGGCACACCAACCCCTGTTGTCCCAGTTACTGTACCAATCCATCTCATCTGGTCTTCCTCTCCTGCCTTGTCCCTCCACCCTTCCAAGCATGATGTCCTTCTCCAAGGACCAATCTCTCCTGGCCATGTGCCCAAAGTAAATT
>NW_006399829.1:4353586-4359534 GCF_000299155.1 Elephantulus edwardii | reverse complement strand
ATCTAGACTGACATTGTTGCTCTTTAGCACTCTGGAGAGGTCCATGACAGCAGAGCAAACAAGTATAAAACGAAAATTTTATTAAAAAGATCTAAGCACAGAAACACAGTGGAGCTCAGTTCTACCCTGACAAACATGAGGTCTCCATGGGTTGGAATTGACTAGATTCATTTTCTTGGTTAGAAATTTTTTTTAATCACCTAGTGACTCGATGACACATACAACACCATAGTTAGTTAATGTGTTGTTATTATGTCCTAGCAAGTCATCTGCAACTCATAGAGACCCTACGTACAAGAGGTCTGAATCTTGCTCTATCTTGAGCAAACATTCTCATCTCTGACACACCTATCACCATTACTCTAGTCACTGAGTCAATCCATCTCATTGAGGATCTTTCTCTCTTATACTGTCCTTCCACTCTCCCAAGCATGATGTTCCTCTCCAAGCACTGATTCCCCCTTGACACATGACCAAAGTATCGATTCTTGTTCTATCATCCTTAGTCATTGTCCAGTTCTCTGATGTATAGCAGGTAATTGAGAAGACCATGGCCTAAGGTGCACTTTAGTCTCTTTTCAGCACGGACATCGTTGTTTTTCAGCACGCTGGGGAGGTCCCTGGCAGCAGATTTTCCCAGTGCAATTCATCTTTTGATTTCTTGACTGCTGGTGCCAAGAGTGTTGATTGTGGAGCCTGACAAGCTGTAATTGTTAGCAACCTCAATTTCCTCTCCATCTAGCATGGTTCTGCCAATTGGTCTACTTATGAGAACCTTTGTCTTCTTGATGTTGAGCCTCAATCCATATTGAAGACTACTGTTCTTAACCTTCTGTAGCAAGCATTTCAGATCCTCCTCAGTTTCAGCAAGCAAGGTTATGTCATCTGCATAACATAGGTTGTTGATGAATCTTCCTCAAATCCTGATGCCGTATTCCTCCTCATAAATCCCAGCTTCCTGAATGATACGTTCTGCATATAGATTGAAAAGGTAGAGAGGCAGGATACATCCCTGACACACTCCTTTCCTTATTTTGATATATATTTGCCATTAATTTTCCTCATTTTGACTTACTTCCAATCTAGGCTCTACCACTACTATTGTAACTATCCACGTACTGTTCATAGGGTTTTGAGAGGCCTATTATTTAAGAAGTTGGTGGTAACCCTGCTTCCTGCTCAGTTTTAATCTGGTAGCACTACTAAAACCTGTGCAGAAATACTATTCAGTGGAAGACATTTGGATGTCCAACAGACACATGAAGAAATGCTCAAAAGCACTGGCAATAAGATAAAGGCAAATCAAAACCACAATGAAATGCCCTCTCAGCCCAGTAGCAATGGCACAGTCTAACAGGACAGCAAGTAATAAATATCTGAGAGGAAATGGAGAGATAGAACTTTTATCCATTGTTAGTGGAATTATAAAATCATACAAACACTCTGGAAGGCAGTTTGGCACATCCTCAAAAAAACTGTACATAGAAGTTCCATATGACCCAGCTACTCCAGTGTTTGGAATATACTTCAATAAAATTAGAATTGAGACACAAATGCAGATTTGTATACCAATGTTCATAGCAATGTTAGTCACCATTGCAAGAACATGGAGACAGTCCAAATGTCCAATCACAGCTTAATGGATTAAAAAATTATTGCACATTCACACAAAGGAATACTATGTAGCGTGCAGGAGCAATGATTTTGAAAATCACTACCTACCTTGGGAGGGACTGGAGAGCATTTTGCTTGGTGAACAATACAGATACCAATTCCGTTCTTCAACAGGATGGGAAAGGCAATTCCTAATTTTCTGGAATGGAAAGAGACTCCAAATAAGCAAAATATGATTGAAAAAGAGAAACATGGTGGGCAGTGTCACACTCTCTGATCTCAATTTCTACTACACAGACACGATGGTCAAGACAGTATGGTGTTGGTATAGGAAAAGACACAGATAGATCAATAGAATAGGATTGAGAACCCATCAATCACCTCCTATGGTCAATTGTTCTTTGACAAGGAGATAAAATCTGTTAAGTGGGAAATTAAGTCTCTTTAACAAATGGCATTGGCAAAATTGGAAAACCCTCTTAAGAAAACTTAAGCAAAACCCACACCTCACACCACACACAAAAATCAACTCAAGGTAAATCAGGAACCTAGAAGTAAAACCAAGACCATAAAATTCATCAAAGAAAATCTAGCAACAACTCTAGAAGTCCTAATCCACAGTATGAACAGTCTTCCAAACATAAAGAAATGCCTACAACAAAGAGAGAATAAAATAGATGATTAGGACCTTTTAAGAATCAAATCCCTATGCACATCCAAAAACTTCTCCAACAGGGTAATATGGAAACCCACAGACTGGGAAAAAATATTTAGCAATTACACATCTGATAAGGGCCTTACATATAAAATTTTTTGAATACTCCAGCACCTCAACAAGGAAAAGGTAAACATTCCGATCATATTCAGGGTATGAAAAGACATTTCACCAAGGAAGATATTCAGATGGCCAACGAACACATGGAGAAGTGTTCAATATCCCTAGCTATCAGAGAGATAAATCAAAACATTATGAAATATCATCTCACTCCATTCGATAGTAAAGTTCAACAAGCCAGCAGACAACAAAGACTGACAAGTTTGTGGAGAGATTGGAACCCTTAGTCACTGCTGGTGGGAGTGTATAATGGTACAGCCGTTATGGGGAACAGTCTACTGTTTCCTCAATAACTCTACTACTGGAACAATACCCTGTGAAAACCATAGGTATGAGTCAAACAAATGTATGCATATCTATGTTTATTGCTGTGTTATTCACAGTAACAGAGATTGAAGCAACTCAAGTTCCCATTAATGAGCAGAATGGCTAGGAAAATTTTGATACATTCAAACAACAGAATATTGCACAGCATTGAAAAACAATGAACTAGTAATGCATTACACAACATGGGCGACTCTGGAGGACATTATGCTGAGTAAAATATCTCAACCGCAAAAGGACAAATACTGTGTAACATTGCTTTTATAAAATAGGACATTGGGGAGGATTGGGGAAAGAATGGGAAAAGAGTGGATAGATAATGAATGCTGTATTAGAATACGTAAGGGGCAAACTGTGAAAGGAATATATGATTTAGCATTATATGTATGACAACAATCTGCAAAAAGGGGTGCATTGAGAATCAATTGGATGAGGGGGAGTAGAGGAGGGGGAAGTGCTCAACAATGAAAAACAATAATAAATATTTTAAAAAACAAACAAAAAGTTAATGCAGTGGTTCTCAAAGTGTGGGACCAGATTAGCTGTGATAGAGTCACCTGAGAACTTGTTAGAGATACAAATTCTTTCACCTCCTACTCCAAGCTCACTGAACCAGCAACTCTGTGGTTGGGCCTGCCAATCTGCATTTTTATAGGCCCACCGGGTAATTCTGACAGAAGCTGAAGTTTGAGAGCCACCAAGTTAATGCAAGTGTCCAACAAGTCTGATTTGTTTTCAGGCTGGAAAACGTTTGCATCTAAACTCAGGTGCCATGAAATAAAAGGTTCAACAACTAATAGACAAAGCTGCATTTGATAGATTAGCTTGCTTGATGGAATCGCTGGATGAAGTTTCAAAATATGGAAAACTGAGCTCTGAAATGTTATGATGTTGGTATTGGCAATGAGTCCTGCTGAATTGCAGAGAAATACAGGATCCTCCCGCTGTTTCCTTTTTTGCTAAATTCCTTTCTGGCCTCTTGGAAAGATTCCCTTGAGGCAGTTCTGAAAATATAAACCTCTCCATGTAAATGAGTTGTTTACCCTTCCGATCATTTGTTAGAAAGCACTGAATTTTGCTGAATCAGGAGGAATTGCTTTTGACAAGTATACACAGAAACAGTAAGTGATACGGAAAACATTCGGTGCAAGTTTCAAAACTTGGAACACTCTAGACGTTTAATAACAGGTCATGCCACTTGGCAGATCTCTTCATGTAATCTTAACCGAAGTCAAACCAGCCAATAGAAGAATGAAAAGTGAGGACTAAAAGTTGAATACGAATGAGATGTTATCCTGGACAAAAGACTGAATGCAAGATCCACAGAGACCTCAAGATGAGGGGCTTTAAAAATATGAGCAATTTGAACTAGCCTGTCTCAGTAGGATTCAAGT
Source organism: Elephantulus edwardii (assembly GCF_000299155.1). Lineage (NCBI taxonomy): Eukaryota > Metazoa > Chordata > Mammalia > Macroscelidea > Macroscelididae > Elephantulus > Elephantulus edwardii. The sequence goes on along the minus strand of NW_006399829.1, from coordinate 4,355,367 downwards.
AGCAGCAAAAAAGTAGAGGGGAAGAACTACTGAGTTCAAGGAAGTGGGCAATCTTTGTGTGTTCTGGGAGTAAAAGGAGAAAAGAAAATGTTTTAAGAAAGTGAAACACAATTACTTCTTTAAAAATATTATCTTCCTGAAGGAATCTAGGAGAGACAATCAAATTATCTCACATAAACTTAAAACGCTCTATTTGTTAAAATATATCTGGTGGTGTAGTCCATAAGAAATTGTACTAGTAACCCAAATGCAGTTAGTTTTGCATGAGAAAGACAGGAAATAGCTTCTCTTGCAATATAAAGCTTCCAAAAGCCTGATGGAGCTATGAGTCAGATCTGATCCAACAGCAATGAATTTGAGGGGTTTTAAAAATTATGATTTGTTAAACTCCCCAAATTATTGAAGAGCAGTGATTTTTGTTTAAGGGCTAAGGTGTGCCTAATTCACCAGGGTCTTTTCAGTCACTTGCTATCCTGCTAAGAGCTAGATAATGGATAAGGATGACAAGAAAAATTGATCTCTTTGCACTGTGAGGCTGGAGAAAAGTACTGAATATCCCATGGACTGCCAAAAGTATGAACAAGTATGTCTTGGAGAAGGTGCAGCCAGAGTGCTCCTGAGTGCAGGCAAGGATGGCTAAGCTTCATCTCACATATTTTGTACGTATTTCTAGGAGAAGCTGTTCCTTGGAGAAGGACATCATGCTTGGAAAGGTAGAGGAATGGCGAAGAAGAGGAAGATACTCAACCAGGTAGGTTTAAACAGTGACTGCAGCAATGGGCTTGAGTGTGTCAGAGAGTTTGAGGATGGCACAGGATAGGACAGGCTTCAGACCTGCTGTTTAGAGTCATGATGAGTCTCAACTCAATGGCACCTAAGAACAACAACAATTTCTTAAGCTGAAAGTAAGTAAGTTGATGGCCTGCTCACTTTGTTTTTCCATACTTACCCTATGCTTTACTTTTGTATATTTAATAGCCCATCTTTAGCTAGACTTTGATACTGAAAACTTAAAATATTTAAATAAAAGCAACTATGGTTAAAAAAACATAAATGCAATTGCATTAGATATTTTAAGTCTCACCAAACATCACTTTTCAATTATGAGAAGTATTAAATGGCACCATTAAATACAAATATTTGAATGGTGGAGACTAAAAATAAAAATGCTCTCCTCCTCACCTGTCCCTTCCTGCTCCCCTTTCTCCGTATTTTTTTCCTGTTTGCATTCTGAGGCTTCTATATATACATATCTATAAATTGCAAATCACATCTTTTTAAATTTTGTTGTCTCTGGTGACCTAGTGGCAAGAAGCTGCGCTGCAATCCCTAAGGCATGTCGTTCGAGGCCACCAGTTGCTCCACAGAAGAAGGATGGACAATCTTCTCCCATGCAATTAACTGCCTCTGAAAAACCATTAGAGGGTCAGCTATGGGTTGGTTTCAACTCAATGGTACACAACAACTGAAATCCATAGGGAATTGAACTGTTAACCCAAAGGCTACACCTTCCTGATGGTTTGAATCTCGCAGCAATTGCACGAGAGAAACATGGACAATTTACTCCTGTGCCATTTACAGCCTTGGAAACCCAATGGAGGATCAGCCCTGAATATATTCTGACTTGCTAGCAATCAGAGAGAAAGAAGGAAGAGCCACCAAATTTGAAGTGTGATTTTGAAGACTTCTTGGAGAGCATCAAGAAAGAGTGACTTCAGGGAGCTCTGGTGGCCTAGTGGCAAGAAGCTGCACTGCAATCCCAGAGGTACATGTTTCGAATC
>NW_006399829.1:4346819-4347439 GCF_000299155.1 Elephantulus edwardii | reverse complement strand
CTGGGGCCTTATTTTTTGCTATTTCCTTCAAAGCAACCTGAACTTCTTCCTTCATCACCATAGGCTCTTTCTCATATATTGTATCACAAAATGAAAATTTCTCACCACTGGATCAATAGTCAACATCATGATAGAGAAAGGAATTAAAACCATCAATGATTTTATCTTACTTAGATCTGTAAACAACATCTTTGCTACCAGCACTTAGATCAGGAGATGGGAAATTCTGAAGTCAGGGACCTCTCCAAATCACTTAGGAGCAATGATGTCAATTTGAAGACTAATGTACACTTGATTCAGGTTATGGTCTATCCAGTCAGATACTATGCATCTGAGAGCCAGACAATGAACAAGGATAACAGAAGAGGAATTGATGCTTTGAGTATGTAATGTTCTAAATAGTTCTGAATAAGCCATAGATTGCCAAAAGAACAAATTTGTTTTGGAGAAAGTGCAAACAAAGTGCTTCCTGGAGGCAAAGATAGCATTGCTTTGTCTCACATTTTTTGAGCATATTGTTAGGAGAAGCTATTTCTTGGAAAATGTCATGCTTGGAAAGGTAGAGATTCAGAAAAATACAGGAAGGCCCTCGACCAGATAGACTGGCACAGTTACTGCAG
>NW_006399829.1:4341164-4346719 GCF_000299155.1 Elephantulus edwardii | reverse complement strand
ACACACACACACACACACACACACACACACACACACAAAAGTGACTTCATATATGTGCCCCAAGTCAAATATCAAAACGCAAATGTTTAATGCCATGTGTTTTAACTTGAGTTTGTCTCATATAGGCACCAATCTATAAAATGAGTTAAGATAAGATATGATGTATTTGCTCAGCTACCACTTGAAAAATAATGGGCACATTGCCTTGGTTTGATTTTTGTTATAAAATAAGACATTGCACATTTTGCCATGAGTCATGGGTTGTTCTTTGGTTTTGTATTTATTTTTTTTTGTTGTTGGGTTCTCTTGGTTTTGCTTTTCACTTGTCTCACTATATTGTAAACAAACTTCTGAGTTCTTTCTGACAGCTTTACTTTTTCTGATCACCATACCCATTGCCACCGGGCACATTCTGACTCATAGCTACCCCGTGGAAGAGAGTGGAAATCCAAGGCTAGAATCTTTCAAGAACCAAATTGTCATATCTTCCTCCTGAGGATTGTTGGTTGGTGGATTTACCTTCCAATACTCACTCAGTCCAAAGCGCCAATAGGGTGCCTACTTCTTTTCTGTGGAAATAGGAAAATACGTATATATAACAGTGTTAATTATGTTATTTCTGCTGCTGTGTGTTGCTGGATAAATTGTAACTCAGCCACTCTACAGGACAGAGTAGAACTACTCCAAAGGGTCCCAAGGCACAGTGCCTCACCTTTCTTTGAACTAGTTGGCAAGTGTGAACAGCAAACATTTCTGCTAGCAGTTAAACATTGAACCACTGTGCCACCAGGGATCCTTTGAAATGAAAAGCCCCAAGCTGACCCTTAAAAAAATATCCCAGATGTAGAACAAAGAACAGCAGTGGTTTTGGTCAGGGTTCATAGTAAAACAGTATCAGAGATGGCCTTGTGGCAAGAAGTTGCTCTGCAATCCCAAAGGCACATGGTTCAAGGGCACCAGTTCTCCACTGGAGAAAGATGGGCAATCTCCTCCTGTGTGATTAACGTCCTCTGAAAACCAACTGGAGGGGCAGCTGTGGGTCAGGTCCGACTCAAGGTATACAACAACAGCAACCACACAATATGCATAGAAATATTTACTTCAAGAGATTGTCCCATGTGATTGTGGAAACTGTGAAGGCTCAGGACTCCTGCTGGCCCACAGGATTATGGAGGACTGGCACGTGCAAAGAAGTAGACTAGGTGGTAGGTATGAAGCATCCCAAGATCCATATGTCAGGTAGAAGGCAAATACAAAGTTGAGCAAAAGTTCTGCCAAAATCCTTATAATCTGAAGGCTGACTACATGCTAACGAAGCTCCCCTTTCAGCTAATTGATCGCACTGTGGAAATGATTACATTACATTATATTACATCAAATTGTGTTGTGTTCCTTTACATCATGTCATGTTGCATCACAATACAATCTGAAGTAACAACCAGTCTGGAATGGTTAGCCAGACCGCGGGGAATCATAGACTACCAAGTTGACATGTAAAATCAACCATCACAAGTAGTTAGCAGACCTTCCTGATCTAATTAGAACACAATCTTTTTCTTAGCATACTTTAGAGAGATGTTGAATTCTAGGTTTACAGCTCAATTTTATCATGTTTAGAGGGAGGTATAGTGATAAAATGAATCACAATGACTGTATTTCCAGAGTTGCTGGCTTTTCTGACACTTGACGGTGTTTTAGGCACCTAAGCAAGCCAGTACAGACTCACCTCTGGCTAAAGACCCAGAAATGCCACACTTCACTAACTTATCAATCAGTTGTTGAAAATGTGATTTGCAGATCACAGTAGCTTTTCTGGTCACTGAGTTTGATTCTAACCTTTTTGGTCTGAATGGAGATTTGGTGTAGCTGTTAATTCAGGAACACACACACGCATTTCTGTATGAAGATAGGAACCAGAGCTGAACCTCTACCAAAGAGTAAACTGGCCACCCAGAAAGTCATATAACCCATGTTTGAATTTAATAGAAGAAAAACAAACCCCTGCCATTAACTTGGAGCAAAGCAGTAGAAAGAATGTGGAAGACTGCTGAATTCTATTCACTTCTCAGCTTGAAATGTCTTTCTGTGTTAATCATAGCCCTCTCAACTTTCCTTCTCCTTGCTGAGGAAAGGAGATGGAATGAAAGCTCAGAGTAACCTTAACTATTTCATCGTGGGGGTGAGTGAGAGCGCGCCTTCTCTGCCATGACCTGGCAGCTGACCTGCTGGGCGATGGCAGAGGGCCACGCACACAGTATCAAAATGGCCTGGGGCACAGCCAGTCACCACACATGAGGGTCCTGGAGCTGCCCACAGAAATGCTTACTGTACCCTCTTGAGAGGAACATTGCTCCACCCACGCCCACTGGCCAGTGTCTATGTCTCAGAGGTTGAGGAAAATGTGGCTGTGGGCAGTGTCTTTTTCCAGAATAAATTCTTATCCTCCTGGGTGAAAAGCTTCTTAAATATCCTTACAGGCCCCTAAGATATATGGTTGGTTCAGAAAGAATAGATCAGTTACTTTAAAGACAGAGAGTGGTATCCTCTAACAACTTCACCTCAAAATCCAGACTTTAAAGGTTCCAGGGTTGGTTATTGGGCAGAGACTCTGGAGAGCAGCCACCTTGGAAAAGGACAGTGGCTCTGTCCAGTCAAAGGGGAAAAAAACTTTGGAGGTACAGGTGCCAGTACTCAATCCCAAAACATTCTTTCCACCCCCTCAAAAAAAAAACACACATTCTTACTGCCACTCAATCAGACATGCTTTCCTTCCCTCTTCAGCGGGTTCTTCTCACTCAATCCCTTCAGGATCTTTCTTCCTTGTGAAAATGCCACTTGTTTTATAGTAGCTTCACTTCAGCTGCAAGAAACGATCCTGTCTTGTTTTGAAACATTTCTAATTTGCTAGTTGTATAACTTTTTACAGTGACTGTTCTGCTTTTTAAATACTGTTTTAAAATATCATTTACTTGGATTACTGGAATTTTGTTGAAACTCACATTTTGCATACAGTTTAGCCTCACCCCAAATATCAGTCCTAATGAGCAGATAAAACTTTTGTGAAGTTTAATCTGTACATGAAGAAGTTATTACACACACACACACACACACACACACACGCACAGAGGATTGGCATCTCCTCCCGTACAATTTACTGTCTCTGAAAATGCACCCACGGATCAGCTATGAGTGTATTCTGAATCTATGATACAAAACAACAACCAATACACACGCACACACACTTACTCACCCATTGCCTTCAAGTTACGACTGACTCGTAGCAGATTCTCCAATGAGTTTTCAGAGATTGTAAATCACGTGGGAAAAGAGTGCTCATCTTTTTTCCATGGAGAAGCTAGTGAATCCAACCCCCAATTTTGGGTTGGCCCCCAACTCCTTACCACTAGAACATGGAGTTCTTGGAAGACTGGAGCTGACATGAGAAATATAGCATTTGCTCTCCACTAATTTCACTAGTTTGAATCCATTGGTACCAATGGAATACCAATTGACGTGTTCCAAATAATAGATCCAGCCCTGCACTTTCTCGCAAGTCTGCATTAGGAAATTTGAAAGACAGCTATCTGGCCACCCAAAAGGAAAAGATTCCTATTTTTCCTATTCTCAAGAAAGGTGATCCAACAGAGTGTGAGAAGTATTGAACAGTATCATCAATATCATATGCAAGCAACATATTAACATAAAAAAGTTATTAGAACAGTACATTTACAAGAAACTACAATAAGTTCAAACTGTGTTTAGAAGAAGCTAGGTGTATCAATGAATATCACTAGCGATACCACTGCAGATGTCAGACGGATCTTGGCTGAAAGCAGAGAATACAAGAAGAATGTCTGTCTGTGATTTATTGATTGATTGTTGTTAGGTGCCATTGAGTTGGGTAAGACCCATAGTGATCCTCTGAACAACAGATCTGAATCCTGTCCTATCCTGTGCTACTCTCAAACTTCTTGACACATTAGAGCCCATTGCAGCTTTAAGGTGTTTGAGAATTAAGGTGAATCTGTTTCAAGTCATAGTTTTTCTGATTATTTACTATGCATCCGAGAATAGGACAGTGAATAGAGATGATAGAAGAATTGACTCCTCTGAGCAGTGGTGTTAGAGGAAAGTACTGAATAGTCCATGGACTGCCAAAAGAACAAACAAATATGTCTTGGAGAGGTTGCAGCCAGACTGCTCTTTGCCTCACATGCTTCAGGTGTGTTGCTAAGAGGAGCTATTCCTTGGAGAGGGACATGATGCTTGAAAGGGTAGAGAGTTGGTGAAGAGAAGAAGATCCTCAAACATTGACACAGTGCCTGCTTCATTGATTATGCAAAAGCATTTGATCTTGAGTACCATAACAAATTATGGCTAGCATTGAGAAGAATGGCACTATCAGAACACTTAATACTGATCACTCAAAACCTATAGTTAGGTCAAGAGACTGATGTGCTAACAGGCCAAGGGAACACTACAAGGTTTAAAATCAGTAAAGGTGTGCATCAGGGCTGTATCCTCTCTCCATACTTATTCAATCTGCGTGCTGGGGGGAAGAAAACACACACACACACACACACACCCCACATTTGAGAAGCTGGACTCGTGAAGAAGACTGTGGCTTCAGGATTGGAGGACTATTCATTAACAAACTACATTATGCAAATGAAGCTATGGATTACACCTCAACATTGTTGTTATTGTTGTTGTTACGTGCCATCAAATCACTTGCGACTCATAGAGACCCTATGTACAACAGCCCTAAACTCTGCTCTATCCTGTGCCAATCGCATTGTCTCTGATAAACCCATCCCTTTTACCCCAGTCACTGAATCAATCCACCTCATAGAGGGCCTTCCCCTCCTGCGGTGCCCTCCACCCTCCCAAGCATGATGTCCCTCTCCAAGGACAGGTCCCTCCTTATAACATGTCCAAAATATGTTAGACGAAGCCTCAGAATCCTTGCCTCCAAGGAGCAGCCCCATTTAACCCTTTCTAGGATGAATCTGTTTGTTTTCTTGGCAGTCCATGGTACATTCAATACTCTTCTCCAGCACCACAGCTCGAAGACATCAATTCTCCTTCTATCCTCCCTAGTCATTATCCAAGTCTCTGATGCATAACAAGTGATTACAAAGACCATGGCCTGTATCAGTCGCACCTTAGTCTCCAGAGTGACACCATTGTTTTTCAGTACTTTGGAGAGGTCCCTAACAGCAGACCTTCCCGTCGCTGTAGGTCTTTTAATTTCCTGGCTACCGGGACTGCAGCCTTCAATATAGACTGAGGCTCAATGTAAAGAAGACAAAAATTCTCACCACTGGACCAATCAGTAGCATCAGGATGGATGGCGAAGAGATTGAGATTGTTCACAGCTTCAGTTTGCTCGGCTCCAGGGTCAACACCCTTGGCACCAGTAGCCAGGAAATCAAAAAACATATTGCTATGGGAAAGTTTGAGAATAAATTTCTTTTTGTCAAAGAAAAATAAAATATGTTCTACAGGGCTTCCAAAATGTAAATCTCTATAGAAACAGACTGCCACATATTTCC
>NW_006399829.1:4330946-4339209 GCF_000299155.1 Elephantulus edwardii | reverse complement strand
GAGGGGAGGAGAGGAAAGTGTTTAGATATTGTTGTTCATAGAGTTGCTACGAATTGCACTCAACTCAAAGGCACTTAAGAACAACTCTAGAAGATATCAGACATCAGAATCAGAAGAAGACTATTCAACAACCTACATTATGCTGCAGATAACATAACTTTTGCTGGTTAAAAGTGAGGAGATCTTGAAATACTTGCTGCAAAAGATCAAAAACAGCCTTCAATATGAATTACATCTCAAGACCAAGAAAACAGAAATTCTTATCACTGGACCAATAACATCATGATAGATGTATAAAAGATTGAAATTGTCAATAAATTAATTTTATTTCTATCTATAAACAATACTTTTGGCTTTGTTAGCAGCAGTCAGAAGATATAAGTCTGTGGTCAATGACGTCTTCAAATTACAGAGGAACAATGCTGTCAGTCTAAGGACTAAAGTATCCCTAATTCAGGTTATGGTCTTTCAATCACTTACTATGTACCTGAGAGCTAGACAATAAATCAGAATGATACGAGAAGAATTGATGCCTTTAAGTTGTAGTGTTAGGAAAGAGTACTGAATTTCCCATGGACTGCCAAACAACAAAGTGTGTTGGAAAAAGTGCAGTCAGAGTGCTCCTTGGAGACAAGGATGACAAAGCTGTATCTCACACACTTTGAACATGTTACTGGAAGTGGCTTCTCCTTAGAAAGGGACATCATGCTTCGAAAGGTGGAGGGTTAGCAAAAGATAAGAAGACCTCCAACAAGATGGATTGGCACAGTGACTGCAGCAATGGGCTTGAGTGTGTCAAGATAAAAAGGATGTCATAGGATAAGACAGAGTTAAGCTCTATTGTTCACAGATAATGTCACTGTGAATTGTATTCCACTCAAGGATACCTGCCAACATCAACTCCAACATAAGGAACAATAACCACAACATGCACAATATAAAACTGATTCCTATTAGGCCAGACATATCCTCATGTTCCTATACTCACTTCTCTAACACTATTGCACCTCTCAGGGCTCTTGCTTTTGCTGCTTTGCTAGTGAGTTTGCTAACCAATTACAATGGACACCCAGCTCACAGGGAATGCTCATATTTATGGGGAAGATAACTAGTTGTAATTCAGGTAGGAAACAGGATGTAATTCACCAGCAATGACAGCTTTGTTAGTCATGCTTGCAGACCCTTTGAGATTTGATCTTGTGACTCTAAGCCAGTGTTAGAAGATTCCCTTGATGCTGCCAATTATGGTTGCCGCATCTCTTCTCTCAGTTCTCCATTAAGCTTGAATGAAGGCCCTGATCTATAACTCCGTGAAACACAGTGTCCCATTCAGTTCTGTCACATGTAGGTCTGTTTGTTTGTTTGTTTGTTTGTTTTCTCTCTCGACCTTAACTGCTGCTGCTTCTGGTACAATGTCTCCACCTTGGTCTACCTCACACAGAAATCTAGCCCTGTAGGATGTGTTATACTGTTCACTTCTTCATTCTTGCTGGCAGCGAAATTTGAGTTTTAGGCCTCTAAACTGGCTCAATTTAAACCTGTTGGGATGTCAAGATTGATCAATTCCATCATTAGTAGTTTATACACCGTGTTTGCATGTTCCTACTCAATAGGTGATATTTATATCATTAACATTATTAGCATAGAACCACCAAGTCAGGAGGCAAATTTAAAAGTGAATGATTAGGAAAGCCATTTCAAGCAACCACTCTACTACATCCCTCTCTCTCTCTCTCTCTCTCTCTCCATCTATCTCTCTCTCCCAACTAATATTTTTACCATTCATATGCATTGTGTTTCATGTATGCTGTTGTTGTTGTTAGGTGCCGTTGACTCAAGTGACAACAACTCATAGTGACCCTATGAACAAATGATCTGAACCTTGTTCTGTGCTGCGACATCCTCACACTTCCTGACACACAAGAGTCCATGGTGGCAGACACCATGTTAATACACTTTGTTGAGGGCCTTCCTCTCCTTTAGCGATCCTCCACCATTCCCAGCGTCATGTCCCTCTCCAAGGAATAGTACCTCCTACAAACATGACTGAAGTATGCGAGGCAAAGCCTCATCATTCTTGCCTCCAAAGGGCACTCTGGCTGCATCTTCTCCAATATATATTTTTTTTGTTCTTTTGGCCATCCATGAGATGTTCAGTGCTCTTCTCCAACACCACAGCTCAATGGCATCGATTCTTTCTCTGTCATCATTATTCATTTCCCAGCTCTCAGATATATAGCAAATGATCAGAAAGCCTGAATCAGACACACTTGTCTTCAAACTGACGTAATTACTCATCAAAAATTTGAAGAGGTCCCTAACTGCAAATTTTCCTAGTGCAATGCTCCTCCTTACTTCTTGACTGCTGATACTAAGTGTGTTCATTGTGAATCCAAGTAAAATTAAATTGTTGACAGTTTCAATATGTTCTCCATTTATCATGATGTTGCTTACCAGACCAGTGGTAAGAATCTTTGTTTTCTTGGCATTGTGATGCAATCCATACCTAAGGCTTCGTTCCTTGATCTTCTGCACCAAGGGCTGCAAGTCCTCCTCACTTTCATCAAGCAAGGCTGTGTCATCTGCATAATACAGGTTATTTATGAGTCTCCCTCCAATTTTAAAGTCGCATTCCTCTTCATACAGTCCATATTCCTGAATAATTTGCTCAGCATACGGATTAGATAGCTATGGAGAGAAAATACAACCTTGTCAAACTCCCTTCTCAATTTTAAACCATTCAGTGTTCGCCTGCTCTCTGTTTGCATAACAGTCTCCTTGTTCAGGCAATAGGTTTCACATGAGCTCTGTGGCCTCTCATTCTTCTCAATGTCAGCCACAACTTGTTATGATCCACCTAGTTAAATGCCTTTGTGTGTACATTGTGTTTTATACAATCTTTCATTTAAATTATATTTCATTAATTTATATAGTATTTTCCCCTTAAATCATCCCACCAACAACTACACTTGTGAAATCATGTAAGCCTCCTCATGCCTCACGCCTCATGCCTCCTGCTTTAATATCCCCATTTTAGATTGTCAACCTCTGGCTTGCCCACCCTTGTCACACCAGTACTCTGAAGGAGCAAGCTTGTTCTTTTTGCTAAGATACCTTGAGAATCTGCCTCCACAAACATAGTCCAGTCCAAACGAAGCCATCTACCCCAACTCACAGAATGGGTCTTCTCTTCGTCTGGTGGAGTTTCAGTCAAATCATCGCTAGTCACTTGCGGCTAGATTAAAATGAGCATCGGTTGCAAACTCAGAAACGCATACTTCCCCCTGCATTCCAGACTTGTCAATCCCTTCACTCAGACCTAGACACCCACATGGAACCCAGTCCAGTCAAAAAGAGAGGAGTCCTCACAACTCTGTGCTTCTTAAGCCAATTTTCATCCAAAACATATGTAAATGCTAGGTGGACGGTGCTGAAGGGACACATCCAAGCTCAATATGTTTCTCCATTGTTGCCATCACGTTAGAGCTGCCCTTATATCAAGTTTTCTCATCTTTACTCCTCAGAGTCACCGGTGAATTCAAACTATCAGAGGTATGACCTTTGAGTTAGCAGTTCAACTCTCTATAAGTTAGAGTTCCAGAGCTCCCACTACTCCACAAGTTCCAGTAATAAGCTCCCTTGTACCAAGGTCAGCTACAAAGGAACTCAAAAGGCCATAATATGCTTACTTCTCTTTATTTCTTTTATTTACTTCTCTGGCTTTTGTGTGGTTCTTCTGATTAAGAAGCATTTGAGTATTTCCACAAAACACAGTCTCTGGAACATTACTCTTTTGCTCATGCATTGACTGAGGGAAACCAGAAAACAAGTAATAACTCTCATAACCTGGAAAAAGAGCAGCCAGAGTGCTCCTTGGAGGCAAAGATGCTAATGCTTCATTGCAAATACTTTCGGCGTGTTGCTAGGAGAGGCTATTCCTTGGAGAGGAACATCATGCTTTGAAAGGTCAGTGAAAGAGAAGAAGATCCCAAACGAGATGGATTGACACAGTGACTGAAGTCAGAGATGGTGAGGATGGCACAAGATATAGAAGATGGTCTTTGACTGATCTGCAGGAAGCGTTTCAAGAATTCCTCACTTTCAGCAAGTAAGAAAAGTAAAAATTGTTCATATATTCATTATGCCTTTGCTCTGATGTGTTATTATTGAAAAAAAACAAAACCAACAACAAACACAAGCCCACAAAAACAAAATCAAACAACAGCAAAGGACCTGTGCCAAACAGTAGAAAGAAATAATCACCAGACATGGGACATGCCCTTTTGGACTCAGCTACACACATTAATATTTTGTAGAAAAGAGCTAATGAAAGATATTGCTCCCATTGTAGAAAACACCAATAGTTTCAGGGTTGTTCCCAGCCTTCACACATGTGTCTTGACCAGCATCCCCTTCTTCGCCCACCCACTCCATTCGACACCTATCTCCCACTATACAGCCCTTGATATGATAGCTTAGAAGAGTATTGATTATACCATGGATGGCTGAAAGAACAAACAGGTTCACCTTAGAGAGGGTGAAACCAGGCTGCTCCTTGGAGGCAAGGATTCTGAAGCTTCGTCTGACATCCTTTGGGCATGTTTCAAGGCAGGATCAGTCCTTGGAGAGGGACGCTTAGGAGGATGGAGGGACAGCACAGAAGAGGAAGACCCTCGATGAGATGGATTGATTCAAAGACTGGGGTAAAGGGGGTAAGTGTTTCAGAGACAGTGATATTGGCACAGAACAGGGTTTAGGGCTCTTGCACATAGGATCACTGTGAGTCACAGGTGACTTGACCACATAAACAACAACAAAAATATACCTTTAGAAACTCCTTGACACCAAATAGGGCCTACAGATGCTAAAGGAAACAAGAATCTTCTACCAGAACAGAGCACCTTTTCTTAGAGCCAGTATCCTGAATATGGACTTCTAGCCTCTTAAAGCTATAAGAGAATAAATTTCTTTTTGTCAAAGAAAAATAAAATATGTTCTACAGGGCTTCCAAAATGTAAATCTCTATAGAAACAGACTGCCACATATTTCCTTCGTGGTGAAACTGATGGATTTTAACCCTTGAGCTTTCGGTTGGCAGATGAGTCCTCAATCACTGCACCATCAGGGCTTCTTGGCAAGCTCTTAGCAATGCACATAAAATTGTGAAGTACAGGAAAAGGGAATGGCCTAAGAGGAATATTAGTATTTATTCCAAGTTCACAGTCTCCCACTGGTATGGTAATTCTAATCAAGCAGAGAGGAGATGTTATGGAATAGAAATGATATAGCAAAGCTGACAAGTTTCTTTTCAAAGCAGGAGGCATGGCTCCTATAAAAACTTTCCACTATTGTGTCTGTTTCTGTTACCCTATATGATTGATGTATGTTTAAGAGTTTTTATCTGGTGTATATGGGAGATGTGATTGCTTTGTTTGGTTTATGCTTTCTTATAAACAAGACAAGATTGTTTTATCCACCAAGCAGAGTAATTGCTTTTCAAGTTAGGTTACTCTTAGAAAATCAGCTCCTTGTTGACTTCTTCAAGTCGAAGGCCACCATCCAGTTATCGAGCTGGACATAAGGTTCCCTTGGATCCTAATAACATTGACATTTCTGCGAAATTTTTATGTAAGTGGTTTTAGCACATGTTCACAACACTCTGGCACAATGGTTCAAACAGTTATTACTTGTCTTCCCATTTCATAGGCAAGGGAAGTGAGATAAAGAGAGTGAATGGTAGCATGTGGTTGTTTTTTACATTTAGTCAAACCCCGACTACACATGGGAACAATGATCTTCAGCCTGTCTTTGTCTATTGAGAATTGAAAGCTGTTGTTTAATTATCATGATTAGATTGTTATATGACTGGCATCCATCTATTTAATCCTTCAATTATATGCATTTCTTGATTTTAGAATGGCGCTAGAGTGACTTGGTCCATAGAGGTTGTATTACTGACCCAGAGACAGCACATCTTCAGCAGTTCTTATCCACCAGTGGCTCTGAGTGGAAAACATGAGCAATCTTCTGTGCAATTCGCAGTCTCAGAACCCCAGCGGAAAGTCACCTCTGAGTCCATTCCAACTCAACAGTGATGAGACTAATTTTTCCCTTCCTTAAGATATTTTAATGTTGTCATGGTTAAGGTATTTATAGATACAGTGATTCAAAGCTCACAATTGGAGTGAGTAAAAGATGAAGCTATCTCCTTCTGTAAAGACTTACCATCTCGGGAACGAGTGAGAGGGAGTTCAGCTCTGTCCGTCAGGATTTCTATGAACCAGAACTCACCTTGACAGCAGTAAGTTTAGACTGGTTTGATTTCTTGGCATTCTTGGGCAATGCAAATTGTTAAAGCACTCATCTGGTAGGTAATTGAAAGGATGATAGTTTGAATCCACCAGAAGTACCTCAGAAAATAAGGCCTAGTGATCTGCTTCTGAAATATCAGCCAGAGAAAATCTGTGAAGCACAAGTCTATACTGACGTACATGGGGCCTAGGGTAACCTCAACGTCAGTGGCAACTAGACTTCAGTTTCATAGAGCCAAAATGAGGCTTAAGTACTGACTCCAATGATTCTTTTTTTCCCCCAATTTATTTTTGTATTATATTGGTTTGCATACAAAATTCTTATCCCTTGGGTTTCATTTATATTTACTGTATTTTACACATTCCTTTATTTACGTTGTGTTTCATATGATATTAACTGTATATTTATGTTCTGTAAAATCAATCACCATCGATCTATGCCCACTATTACCTTGTCTTCTCAGGTCCCCAGTGGATATTTCCTGATTTTTTTTTCATCCCTCCCTTCACCCACTAAACTCTGTGACCTCATGACTTCTCCCTTCCTCACTCTCAGCCCTCTCCCTTCCTCACTTTCCCTCTTTGGACCTTTGTGCACATGCTGCTAGTCATCCTTCTATTTTTACAATAATGGTCTTATGCAGTATTTGTCCTTAGGAGACGGAGTTATTTAATTCAGCATAATGTTCTCCAGCCTCTCCCAGGTTACAACTAATTTTTTAAAAATTATTGCTCCTTAGTGCTGCACGGTATTCCACTGTGTGACTGTACCACAGTTTCTCAATCCATTTGTTTGTTAATGAATATTTGGGCTGTTTCTATTTTCTTACTATTGATAATAATGTTGCTATGAACATTGGTATATAAATCTCAATTTGTGTCTCAATTCTAATTACCTTGAAGTATTCTGAGGCTTCGTCTAACATACTTTGGACACGTTGTAAGAAGAGACCGGTCCTTGGAGAAGGACATCATGCTGGGGAGGGTGGAGGGACAGCGCAGGAGGGGAAGGCACTCTATGAGATGGATTGATTCGGTGACTGGGGTTATTGGGATGGGAGTGTCAGAGACAGTGTGATTGGCACAAGACAGAGCAGAGTTTAGGGACGTTGTGCATAGGATCACTATGAGTCGCAAGCGACTCGATGGCACATAACAATAACAACATATTCTTAGCAGAGGAAGAGCTGGGTCATATGGAATTTCTACATTCAGGTTTTTGAGGAAGTACCAAAGTGCCTTCCAGAGTGGTTGAACCATTTTACAATCCCACAAGCAGTGTATGAGAATTCAGATCTCTCTACACCCCTTCCAATCTTTTTTGCTTGCTGTCTTATTAAACTTTGTCACTGCTACAATGATGAATGATGGGTCTGTTCAATTCTTCTCTATCCATCTGGGTAGCATGTGAGTTTCAAGGAATTAATCCAATTCCTCTAGGTTTTCAATTTATCAGAGTATGGCTTTTCTTAATATATCCATATGATTGATTTCATTTCATTTGTTTCTGTTTTATGACAGACACATCTAGTCTTTCTTATTCAGGTTAATAGTGTCTTCTCTTTCTTTTGTTAGGTTTTGGTCTTGTTGATAGTTTTAATTTTTTTCTGCTTCTGTTTTCTATCTCATTGGTTTTAGGTCTTGTCCTTATCGTTTCCTTTTCTTCTAGAGGCTGTGGGTTTAGGTTGTTGCTCTTCTCTGATGGAAATGTTGAGTTGGATCTCTAATTTTTCTTCTTTCCTTTTTTATGAGTTTGTCTATTGCTTTGAACTTCCCCTTGAAGACTGCCTTAGTTGTATCTCAAAGGTTTGGAATTTTGTATTTTCATCATAATTTGTTTCCAAGAACTCTCTCTTTCTTTCTTTCTTTCTTTCTTTCTTTCTTTCTTTCTTTCTTTCTTTCTTTCTTTCTTTCTTTCTTTCTTTCTTTCTTTCTTTCCTTCCTCCCTCCCT
>NW_006399829.1:4328126-4330846 GCF_000299155.1 Elephantulus edwardii | reverse complement strand
TAACTTCTATAACCCAATCATGTTCTAGTAGGGTGTTCTTTAGCTCTCACTTGGGGAGTTTGATAAACTTTATCCTTTTGATGTTAATTTCTAGCTTTATGGCATTGTGGTCTAAAAAGATACTTTGCATTATTTCAGTATTTTTTAATTCATTGACACTTGCATTGCATCCTAATATATGATCAATTCTGGAGAATGTACCACGAGCACTTTAGAAGAAAGTAAATTGACTTTTAGTTGGGTGCAGAACATTAAATACATTCACAAGGTTGAGTTGGCTGATTGTATAGGTTATGTCTTTTGCATCTTTGCTGAGTTTCTTTCTAGTTGACCTATCCTTTGGTGAGAATGGTGTATTAAAATCTCCTACCACTATTGGGTTGCTGTCTATTTCTTTCTTCAAATAAGTTTACCATTGTTTTATGTTTTTCACAAGTCCATCATTTGGGTGTAGATGTTGATCAAGGCTGTCTTCTTGATTTGTTGTATCTTTAATCTTTATATAGTGCCTTTCTTTATCTTTGGTGGTGGTTTTTATCCTGGAATCTATTTTATCAGATATTAGTATTGCCATTTCTGAGGGTCTTTTTGTGGATGCCATTTGTTTGGTAATTTTTTCCGCCCTTTGACTTTTAGTTTACCCTTTTCATCATTTCTTACATGTGTCTCTTGTAAGTAACATCATGATGGGCTTTGTTTTTTCATCTATTCTGATACTTTTTTCCACTGAATTGGTGCATTCAAGCCATTCATATTAAGTGTGATAATTGACAGTCCAGGTTTTATTGTTGTCATTTTCTTGTTGCTTTACCATTGTTTTTGGTTACTAGGGTCCATCCATTTTCCTTTGATGTCTCTGTGAAGGACTTCCTTTCGAATTTCTTATAGAGTTGCTCTTGTTTTCACAAATTTCTTAATTTCCTGGATTTTTGTTTTGGTGGGGGGGTTTTGTTTTGTTTTGTTTTGTTTTGTTTTGTTTTTGCAAATGACCTAATTTCTCATTCATATTTGATGGACAGTTTTTCTCAGTACAGGATCTTCACTTGGCAATAGTTTTCTTTCAATCTTTTGTGTATGCCATCCCATTGTCTTCTTGCTTGCATTCTTTTTACTGAGAAATCAGAACTTAATCTATTTCATTTTTCTTTATAGAAGACTATGTTTCTCATGCTGCTTTTAGTATTCTTTCCTGACCACCTTTGATCTTGGAGAATTTTACTATGATACATCTTGGTGTTTTTCTTTTGAGATTTAGACTGTTTTAGGTTCACTGAGCTTCTGGAATATGGATTTCCTTATTTTTTTAGCTGTTCATATGACTCTGCATCAATATATTTCTTCTCTCCTTCTGTCTCTGGGGTATTCATTACATCCACAATATGCTCTACTTTTTTTTGGAGAATACTTATTTTGTTTCCTTACAACATTTGAGTCTGTCTGCTGCTTTCTTGACATTATGTAAAGTTTTTTTTGGCATGTGTTAGGCCATTTCTACTGTGTCTGTGTAGGTTGTTGATAGTTTTCTATCTTCATGATGTTGTCTATCAGTTGCAGACTTAAAATGTTCCGTCTATAGGAGAGGGTAACTCACTGTGTTGGTAATCCTTTCCAATCTTGTAGAATGAGAAACTCTCACTTCTCTCTGTATTGCAGTTCAGCTCTGTGAGAATCTCTAGTGAGTGTCGTCTGCCTCTTCTAAAATTTGTAATTATCTTTGGTGGACCACAGTGTCCTTTTTTGCTGCTTTCTACCTGGGAAAGGGTGAGGCCTCCAGTCTCACAGGTATCCAGTAGCCTGACAGGAATCTCTCCTGCCGATATTTGCCTCTCCTAAAATTTGTAATTGTCGTTGGTAGTGCTGGTGGTACACAGGGAAGCCAGGGACCACCTTCTCCCTGGCTGCTGCACTCTCTCTATCTGATGTGGGGGTGATAGGGACAGGGCTGTCACATATGTCTGTCTAAGCAGCTGCCCTCTAAGGTGTCCAGTAGCCTGTGGGAAATATCTTCTGCCTGTTCCCACCGCGTCTAAAGTTCATAGTTGGCTTTGGTGGTGCTGGTATACAGGAAAGCCAGAGACAACCTTATCCCTGGGTACTATGCCCCATATCTTTCTTAAAATTTGACTTTCCATCCTTTAGTCCTAGCAAGATATCCTTCCAGTATCTGGCTGGAAAAGAGGAAATATTTTGCAGAGAAATAAAACATCAAATAAAGCAAACGAAGATTGAAGGTAATGTATCCCATGACCAAATATTTATTTGAAAAGTAAAACATGCATTTTCAGCTTACAATTAAAAAGCAAAACCAAAAAGTTGTGACCCAAAATATTTTTGCTGGATTCTGGCTAACTCATTTCTCAGAAAACAGGTGAAATCCAAGAGTCATCCTGAATCCCATCTGATGTCGGGGAAGCTGTGTTCCCTGCCTCTAGGATTTTGCTGAGCTTCTCTGTGCTTTTGTGCAAATCACATCTTTACCTGAACAATCAGATAATTCAAAATTTCTACAAATCTAGATGTTATGTGATTTACAGCCTCTAAGAAGACTCAACTGAGTGTGGAAACTACAGAACAATATCATTGATTTCACATGCAAGCAAGATTCTACTGAAGATTATCCAAAAAGACTGGAACAGTACATCAGCAGAGAACTGCCAGAAGTCCAGGCCTGGTTTAGAAGGGGTCGTGGTACTAGGGATATTGTAGCTGATGTTAGATGG
>NW_006399829.1:4310480-4326621 GCF_000299155.1 Elephantulus edwardii | reverse complement strand
GGAGGGAGGGAGGGAGGAAGGAAGGAGAGAGGAAGAGAAGGGAAGGAAGGGAGGGAGGAAGGAAGGAAGGAATAGAAATTACTTAAGAAATTAAAGAAATATAAGAAGTGTGTGTTATCTTTTGTGAATAAGTTTAAAAATATGTACTTATAGTAAAAATTCACATTTATGTAATAGTCCCTTTATCCACTGCCTCATATACATGTTTAAGCTGGACAATGAATAAGAAAGATAGAAGAACTGATGTCTTTGAATTGTAGTGTTAATAAACAGCATTGAATAAACCAAGGACTGCTTGGGATGAACAAACAAATCTGTCTTAGATAAAGAATAGCGAGGGTGATCTTTAGAGATAAGGATGGTGAGATTTCATCTCATATACTTTGGGCATGTTATCAAACGAGGGCAGTGCCCCTTCATGTTTAGTCCCCTCGTTCCCCAGAGTGGCTGTTTTCTGGTCTCATTGCTCATATAAGAGAAATTGTACAGTTTGTAATTTTAAGTATAGCTCTTTCACTCCATATAATGCATATGAGTTCATCCATGTGTAACAGTGTCTTATTACTTTCACTGGTAAGGAGTATCCCAATGACCAATGTTCCAGATTCTTTATCCATTTCCTAGAGAAAGGACATCTGGGTTGTTTCCAGTTTGGAAAGCTTGTGACTAAAGCAACCATAAACATTTTTAAAAAATGTTAAAAGATGCCAGTGCTTGGAAAAGTAGAGGGTCAGAAAAGAAGACCTTCAAGAATGGACTGTAGCAATGTGACTTCTCAGCTAAGATACAGAATTCTGGTGATGGAGTCTATAGGGAGTTTCTCTGCTAATGCAAGGCCACATCATCTGGCAGTTTGAATCCATCATTGGTTCCATGGTGGAAAAATAATCACTCTTCTCCCATATGATTTATAACCTCAGAAACTCAATGGAGAGTCAGCTTTAACTGGGTTTTGGAGATTTCATGAGAACGGCTCAAGATTATGCAGGGTTACCTTCTGTTGCACATAAGATGGCTATGAGTCAGAGCTGACTAAACAGCGTCTAACAACAGTATATTTAAAACAAACAAACATAAAATGATGTTAAAACAGAATTTCATTCCTTCAAAACTCTTCTGTTAAATTTAATACCATTAAAATGAAAGTCTCTTACACGTAAATAATGTGAGATTGTGCTCTAGATTTTTCTAGTTGAGTGATTATTATTATTATTATTATTATTATTATTATGTGGTAAAAATATTTACAGTAATTCAACATTATCTAATCTTACAAAAGAACTCAAAAACAACACCACTCTTGGACTTTTGTGCTGGTTTTTCTTTTTGCATGAGCTCTCCCCTGCGACGTGGCAATGTCCCTTTCCCCAAATTTTTGATGAAATGCAAACTTCTCCTTGTAAGAAGGTACCTATCTCCCTGTATTCTTAATTCCTGCTTCGGAGATTTTTCTAGGCACATGTCACCAAGAAATATACAATTCACGCATTCATTCTGTTTATTTTTGCCTCCCTCCACAAGAATGTAAACTCTACGAGAATAGAGATCTTCATTTGGATTATTCATTGCTCAGTCTTCAATACATGTTTGTGGTGGTGTTGCTGGGTGCTGTCAAGTTGACTCTAACTCACATCACCGTTATGTACAACAGATGAAAAATATCTACTGAATTGATGGGATAATGTTGAACAAATAAAAACTGGGAAAATATTTTTTTTCTATCCCCTCTATCAACAATCTCTGTTATGCAGGTGACACAACCCTGCTTGCTGAAACTGAGGAGGACCCGAAATGCTTGCTGCAGAGGATCAAGAACTGCAACCTCCAATATGGATTGAGGCTCAATGTCAAGAAGACAAAGATTCTCACCACTGGGCCAATTGGCAGCATCAGGATGGGTGGTGAAGAGATTGAGTTGTACACAGCTTTAGTTTACTTGGCTCCATAGTCAACAGTCTTGGCACCAGTAGCCAGGAAATTACAAGACATATTGCTATGGGAAAATCTGCTGTTAGGGACCTCTCCAAAGTACTGAAGAGCAATGGTGTCTCTCTGGAGACTAAGGTGTGTCTGATACAGGCCATGGTCTTTGCGATCACTTGTTATGCATCAGAGAGTTGGACAATGACTAGGAAGGATAAAAGGAGAATTGATGCCTTTGAGCTGTGGTGCTGGAGAATAGTATTGAGGCTACCAAGAACTGCTAGGAAAACAAACAGATTCATTCTGGAATGGGTTAAACCAGGTGACTCCTTGGAGGCAAGGATTCTGAGGCTCTGTCTAACATGCTTTGGACACGTTGTAAGGAGGGACCGGTCTTTGGAGAAGGACATCATGCTTAGGAGGGTGGAGGGACAGCACAGGAGGGGAAGGCCCTCTATGAGGTAGATAGATTCAGTGACTGGGATAATCGGCATGGGTGTGTCAGAGACAGTGCAATTGACACAGGACAGAGCAGAGTTTAGGGCTGTTGTACATAGGGTCGCTATGAGTCGCAAGCGACTAGACAGCACATAACAACAACAACATATTCTATTTCCCTCCCTACTTGAGCTCTGATGGCATAGTCCCTAGAGAGTTGTGCTGCTAACTTGAAGGTCAAGTGTCTCTGTAGTTAAGAATCACTAACCTCTCTTAGAGAGAGAGATGGATAGTCTCCTCCAGTGTGATTTACAGCCTCAGAAAACCAACTGGACGGTTATGAATTGGTTCCAACTCAAAGGCAGTTTTTATTGGTTTCTCTTTGACTTTTCAAAACTTTCAGCTTAAACTCATCCCTGCTTTTATCTGGACAAATTTTCTTTCATTTGGTTGAAAGTAGGATGAAATCTATTCAAGGTCACGTATGGCTAGAGTTGGTGACAGAGGAGGGAGGGAGAGAGGATTTATAGGGTCTAGTCACTTTAAAAATGCAGGATAAGTTCTGGCCCCATTCATCCATGAATGTTTAAGTTCTGGCTTGATTCAGGAGCTAAGATGATCACCAAGATTTATCTTTTGGGTGGTCTTTTCCTATTGGCTCCAGTGTCAAGACTCATTTGATTACTTACAGCAATATGGTATCTGCTTCCCCAGGAGTGTAAATTAACCCTTATCTTAGTTTTCTATAACTGCTACAGTAGAAACACAAATAAATAAATTTAACAGAGTAGGAATTTATTCTATCTCAGTTTGGTGCTGTTGTTGTTGATTGCCTTCAAGTCGAGCATGACTCATAGTGACCCTATAAACAAAAGGCCTGAAGCTCCTCTACAACTATCGTCATTTATCAAAGTTCATAGAGTTTCCAGAGGAAATGGATACCACTCCTGCTTCCAATGTCACAGTTTACGAGGCTTTACTTCCAAATTCAAGATATCAGGTCTAAAGGGAAATTTTCTGTGTGTCTTCCAGTTATGAGTTTCTTCTCTCTTAGTAACACTGAAATTCCGTCCCTCTGAGCAATTTTCTCCCCTTTAATCTGTTGTGACTTCATGGCAAACAACTACCCAACATCTCTTGTGAGGTGCCAGTCACACTCTGGGAAAACCCCCCTCACCTTAGATCAGGATTGTGATGGGATTAGGGGTGTCACACTCTGCATTTAATCTTCCTGTAATTGCTTAGTTTATCAACAGTTCAGGGAGAATCATTACAAAACTTTCACAGAACATAATTATGTTCACATATTTTTGAGGTCAATCCATGACAATCCTCAGACTGGACACAAACTCAGAATTAATTTGCTGCCTCAAGTAAGTACAATACTAGTAAACTTGTTATTGTTGTTAGGTGCCATCAAGTTGACTCATGGCCACCTATATCAACAGATCAAAACTTTGCTCTATCTTATCCTATCCTCACAATCTCAGCCATGCTCAAAATCCATTGCTGTAGTTAGTTTGTCAATGCATTCTGTTAAGGTCTTCCTCTCTCTCTGTTTCTCTCCCTTTTCTAACTTAATGACCTTTTCAAGAAACTAGTTCCTCTTGATAACATGCTCAAAGTATGTAATAACAAAGTTTCAACAACCTAGTTTCCAAAGTACACCCTGGTTTCACCTTGTCCAAGAGAGATCTCTTCTTTTTACAATCCATGGGATATTCCAATGCTTTTGGCTAGCACTGTAATTCAAAGATAGAATGTCTTCTTGGGTCTTTCTTATTCATTGATAAAAAGCACACCTAGTGTGGAGCAGCTCCACCCCTTGGGTAGGTCTGAGAGTGAGGATATTGAGGATATAGTTATCAAAGAGAGGAAGGGATCCTCAGCAGCAGAAAGAAGAAGCATTCAAAGTGCTATCTTCTAAATCTATTCTTCCAGTCAAATTTTTCTCCAGCCCATTTTTAATGATCCTAATTCCTTCCCTTTCTTTATTCTGATCCCCTCCACAGTAATACACATGATCCCTGTTCAGAGATTCTGTCCATTTCTTTCAGGAGCCCTGGCGTTGCAGTAGGTCAAGCACTGGACGGTAAAGGAAGAGGTTGATGATTCAGATTATCAGTCATGACAATAATACCTAATCATACATACCTTTTAAGGAGTTCTTTCGGCGAGCTCTGGTGGCCCAGTGGCAAGAAGCTGAACTGCAATCCCAGAGGTGCATGGTTCAAATCCACCAGATGCTCTGCTGAAGAAGGAGGAACAATTACCTCCTGTACCAGTTAGATCCGATTTGATGGTACACTCATAATAATAATATTTTAAAAAAATAAATTAAAAAAAAATAGAGTTCTTTCACTCATCTCTTTCAATGCAGTATACATAATTTATCCCATCTTTCTCAGTCTCTACCCAACCCCTTTGTCAGTCCCGTTTTACAACAGTGGCACCATGAAATATTATTGTCATGACACAAGTCCAGAACGAAGGTTGCATAGTGGAGTGGACTTGGGGTGGGGGGAGGGATTGTACAGCAATGAAAGAATTTTACTTTTCCAAGAGAAGAGTGAGTGAACTGGAGGGCAGGGGTGGCCAGGGAGAAAATTACAACAATGAATGAATGAATGAATATCAATATTTCTGTAAATCTTCACTAAAATTAATAATTAAAAAAAGAAAAAAGTTATCAGCCATGCCATGGGATAACTTTGAGACCGTCAGCTCCCATAATGATCTACAGCATTGCACACTGCAGGGCTGGTCTACCATGTCATGTAGGGTTGCTGTGAGTCAGAACTGACTCGATAGCAACACGTTTTCTACCTTTTTAGTAGTTAATCCCTTCTAAAATAATTTTTATTACTTTACTGGTTCTTATTCTGAGGCACTTATTTAAATTCATTCATTGTTGCACATTTTTCTCCCTTCGACCCTGTCTCCCCAAGACCCTTTGCAATGCACTTCTTGTTCCAGATTGTTGTCATACATATAATGCCTAATTGTATGTTCCTTTCAGATAATTCTTCCCGTCCTCTGTTCCAAGGTAGTGTTTATTATTTATCCATCCTTTTCCTGTCCTACCTCCACTCCTCCATGGTTGGTTGGTTGTGTACCATACAGTTAGAACCCAACCATGGCTGATCCTTCAACAGGTTTTCAGATGCAGTTAATTGCATGGGAAAAGACTGCCCATCCTTCTCCTGAGTCCTCCTTGTCAGTCCTATTTTATAACTGTGGTATTGTGTAGTATTTGTCCTTTTGTGACTGAGATGTTTCACTCAACCTAATGTTTTCTAGGCTCATCTATGTTGTGTAATTTATGAATTATTTTTTTCAATGCTGCATAATGTTCCATTGTGTGACTATATCACAGCTTCTCTATCCATTCGTTTATTGAAGAGCACTTAGGTTGTTTCCATCTCTTTGCTATTGTGAATAACGTGACAATAAACATGAGTGGGTTTATACTTGCTTGGGTGGAAATTCTGGGTGTTTTAGGGTATATTCCCTGAAGTGGAATTGTTGGGTCAAATGATAGTTCTACTTCCACCGTTTTGAGAAAGCACCAGACCACCTTCCATAGTGGTTGTACCATTTTACCTTCCTACAAGCAGTGATCTCTCTGCAACCTTGCCAGCATTTGTTATATGCTGCCCTGTTGAACTTTGTTATTGTTACTGGGGTGAGGTGATGTCTCATAGATGTTTTGATGAAGTATATTTTTTATCCATGTTCTTTCACTCTATTTCATAAAGTTCCAAGCATGCCTGGTATGCTAATGAAAATCCTGTGATTTTGTCTCATTTTTCTATCACATTTAAAGCCAGTTGTTTTTGAGTTAATTCTGACCCCCGACAACCAAATGGATGTTGAAGTGGGACTGTGTTCCTTATGGTTTTCAAAAAATGATATTTTTCTTTAAATGCAGTTAGTTTATCAGGCCTTTCTTTCAAGGCATCTTTGTGTGGATTCAAAACCTCCGC
Organism: Elephantulus edwardii; assembly: GCF_000299155.1. Lineage (NCBI taxonomy): Eukaryota > Metazoa > Chordata > Mammalia > Macroscelidea > Macroscelididae > Elephantulus > Elephantulus edwardii. Next base: position 4,320,274 of record NW_006399829.1, on the reverse strand, counting down.
ATTTCATTGAGAAGCTGAACATGTTAATAGTACCATATAAGAACCCATTTCACAGTTACAGCTCACTGTTTATTTCCAAGAGACTCCCACACTGTGAAGGTTTTGACTGTTATTTTGTCTTTGTATTGTATGTTAGTCTGCTTTCTTTTCATCTCATGTTCGATCATTTGACAAAGTTGTTGTGTTGCTGATTCTTATTAAGAATCAAAGCAAGTGCTTGTAAGGTTCTGTATGAAGCCTATAATACAGCAATTTTGTTGAAATGTTGAAAGCTTTTATATTAGGCCTCACAATTTGTATCTGTATTCACAAGTGAATGAGGAGGTTCACAGGGAAGTCCAGGAATTTCTCTAAGTGAGGCAAATAAATGCTCCTCAGTCCCTAGATCTATCTCTCTTAGAAATTGTTTCTCAGATCTTAAGATAAGGAGCTGCAATATGTGGATAAATGGTCACCTGAGAAGTAGGGGGAGACCCTGAGGACTATGCAGCCCCCTTAACAAGCCGTGCACCTGCAACAATGCTTCCCTGGTGTAAGCACGTGGTTGTGACAAAACTTTTAGTTTGGGAACACTCTTCCAGAATTGCATTTAACGGTTTCTGAGCAGCATTTTAAAAATAAAGCCCTTGAGAGGCCCTGAATTTATGTCTTGACTACAAGAAACAAAAGATAACAAGGAGGCAGAGGTGTCAAAATGACTCCTGAATAAATAGGAAGTCATGCCAGGAAGATGGCACATCAGTCAAAGTCTGTGCCTGATGGGTTGTTGCAGCAAACAGCAAGTTAGTTGAGAATGTTCTATGTGGCCTGGTGCTGTGCACAGTCAAACAAATGAGACAGCAGGATGAGGAATCTTGTCAACGTGCTGCAATCCTGAAGGTGCATGGTTTGAACCCACCAGATGCTCCGCTGGAGAAGGAGAGGCAATCTCCTCCTGTGCCAGTCAGATCAGATTTGATGGCACACAACAAGATTTAAAAAAAAATCTTGTCAAAATCAAGTGTCCACTTTCTGCATTTTCCACTGGAAAAGGAATTAATCTCTACTGACGAACAAATACAATTATTGAACTGATTGAATGATAAATAATTATAGCCTTTATTATTGTAAGAAAGAAAGCAAATTGTACAAATGTCAAATGAATTCATAGAAACTGAGCAGACATGAGGCTTTAAAAGGTTTGTGGCCTTTTGTGAAATGAACAAACATGGTCAGGATATCATTTATGTTTGTGTGCAGCTTTTCTCAGAGATATTGCTCAACTCCCCTCCCGTGCTCAGGGCCCATGTCTAAGCTTCATCCCATATCCTGTCCTACTCCTTTTGTAGGCCAGCCTGACTCAGCTGGTGGAGGCCCAACTGACCATAGGATCCTCACCCCCTTTGTCTTTTGCCAGCCTGCTTTCTTTCATCTAGTGCCCATCCTGTCCCTGAATCTTGCTCTGCCTGCCCCTGAAGTTTCACTCCAGCCCTCTGGACTTGGCATCCACTTCTGATCTTATCTTCCTTCTGAAAGACTTCACCTTGAAAGCATTCTATTGCCTTTTGAAGCCCCAGCCACAAGGGTGGGATGACCTGCCTTTGTAAACTCTTGAGACCCACCCCTTGTTCCAGTCGGCTTCCAGCTCCTAGACCAGGTTCTTAGATGGCCAACTGCAAAGAGACAGACTCAATGCATGCATGGAAAAGGTCAAAAGTGTTCTTGTCAAAATGAATTTCAATGCAGACCAAGAATGTGAACCACATATGGAGCTGCAGTCCACAAATATTTGCTGCATGTCCTATTTTCTGCAAGATCCTCCTAAACACTGGGCTATAACTTTGAAAATCAGGATGTTTCTTCTTTCTTGCTAATCTTCACAGACACTAGTAACACTTTTCTCCTTGGACTTTTTGAGATAGAATGATTTAAGGTATTTTTTTCTTTGACCAGTTGAATTTCCTCCCACTATATATAGCATTTTTCAGAAGCATTTTTAGGTGGCTTGGGTTAAGAAGTTGCACTGCCACCCAAAGGCATGTGGTTTGAATCTACAAGCTGTTACTCAGGAGAAAAATGGGTGATCTCTTTCCATGTGACTTATTGCTTCTAAAAACCCTCTAGAAGATCAGCTACAATTGAGTTTCAACTTGATGCTACATAACAATAACATATTATCTTAGTATCATTGAGCTGAATTTCTTCCAAATTATTCCTATTTCGCTTTTCTTGTGCAAACCAAAAATACTCTTACAAGGTTGTGATGGTGTTGTTTTTGTTGTTGTTGTGTACCACAGTGTCAGAATCAACCCATAGCTGACCCTCTGATGTGTTTTCAGAGGCAGTTAATCATGTGGGAGGAGATTGCCCATCCTTCTCCCTTGAAGCATCTAGTGGCCTTGAATCATGTGCTTTCAGGTTTGCAGTACAGCTTCTTGCCCCTAGGCCACAGATATAAACTAAATCTTGCAAAGATATTGTATCTTTCCATTGTTATTTTTATATAATATTGAGTTGGCTTCAATTCATAGTGACCCCAGGTATAACAAAATAAAATGTTTCCTAATTGTCCACCATCATTACAATCTCTGTTGTGTTTAACCCATTCTTAAGTCCATTGTTGCAGTCACTGAATTGACACAGCTCTTTGAGGGTCTTCCTCTCTTTTACTGATCTTCTGCTTGTCCAGAGGGATATCTTTTTCCAAGGATTGAGCTTTCCTGACAATAAACCAAGTGTAAAATAAAGCCTCACCACCCTTGCTCCTAAGAAACACTCTTACTTCTTTAAACACGCATTGAGTTGTTCTTTTGTCAGTCCTGCTATTATTCTTCAACATCAAGATTCAAAAACACCAATCATCCCTTTATTTCCTCTATCTTCTCATAGCATAAAAATCAGATTCCTAAACCTACCAACCAGAGTTAAAAGCTTTTTTGTAGACTCTAATCTGATTTCAATCACCTTTTTATACTAAACACAATTTTAACACACACCTTCCTCCAGCATTTTTAACACACTGTACTCTGGTCATGAAGAAAGAAGTTCAAGTTGTGCTGAAGGCATCAACAAAAAATAAGACCCTAGGAACTGATACCAATTGACTTGCCTCAAATGACAAATACAGCCCTGGAAGTGCTCACCAATCTGTGTCAGGAAATTCAGAGGACAGCTGCCTGATAGACTCACTGGCAGCGATTTCTATTTGTTTCATTCTCAAGAAAGGTGATCCAACAGAATGTGGAATTAGCAAATAATAGTATTAATATCACAGGCAAGCAAATAACTGCTGAGGATCACTGAAAAATGGCTAAAACAGTACAGAGAGAACTATCAGAACTTCAAACTGGTTTTCAAAGAGGCTGTCATGGATATCATTGCTGATGTCAGATGGATTCTGGCTAAAAGAATAACAGTATAATGTCTATTTATGCTTTATTGGCTATGCAAAAGTATTTGACTGTGTGGAACATAATAAATTATGGCTAACATTGAGAAGAATGGGAATCCTAGAACAACTGATTGTGTCTTTGTGTACTCAATACCTAGACCAAGAAGCTGTTTTGTGAACAGAGTGAGGGAACACTGCATGTTTTAAAATCAAGAAATATGTGTGTTAGAGTTGTATCCTTTCTCCATTCGTAGTCACTCTGTATGCTAAGCAAATTATTTGAGATTCTGGACTCTATGAAGATGAATGTAATATTAGGATTGGAGGAAGACTCTTCAGCAACCTGCATTATGCAGATGAACATTTGAAACACTCGCTGCAGAATATCTTTCAGCCTTTGATATGGATTGCATCTCAATATGAAGAAAACAAAAATTCTCACTACTAGGCAAATAGGCAATATCATGATAGATAGCGAAGAGATTGAAATTATCAATGACTTCGACTTACTTGGATCCAAAATCAACATCCTTGGTATCAGCAAGGTATTTCACTGGGAAACTCTGTAGTCAAGGATCTCTCTAAATTATTGAGGAACAATGATGTTACTTTAAAGAGTAAGGTGCACCTGGTACAGGTTATGGTTTTTCCGGCCACTTACTATGCATCTGAGAACCTGGACAATGAATCAGGATTACAGAAGTAGAATTTATGCTTTTGAACTGTGGTGTTAGAGAAGTATACTGAATATCCTATGGACTGTCAGAGGAACAAAGAGATATGTGTTGGAGAAGGTGCAGACTGAGTATTTCTAGGAGACAAAGATAATAAAGCTTCATCTTACATACTTTGGGCCTGTTGTTAGGAGAGTCTATTCCTTGGAAATGAGCATCATATTTGGAAAGTTTCAAGGTTGACAAAAGAGAGACCAACCAGGTAGATTGACAGAGTGACTCCGGACATGGGCTCAAGTGTGTCAGAGATTGTGAGGATGGCACAGTATAGGACAGGCTCAGATCTGTTGTTCATAGGGTTGCGCTGAGTGGTACTTGACTCGATGCCACCTAACAACAACTTCCTCCTTTTTTAACTGTGGTCTGCCTCTTCAACTATTGGTTGTTCATATTCAAATTCAAAATCTTCCTTTGGTGAGATCTACCTGGATGATCTTTGACAGGGTTGTTTATATATCTTCCTCTATAGTCTCACATATTATTCCACTCTTATTTTACATCTTCATGTTGTTGTGTACCGCCAAGTCAGAACTGACTCACAGCTAATCCTCTCATGGGTTTCCAGAAGCAGTCAATTGCATGGAAGAAAATTGTCAATCTTTCTCCCATGGAGCAGCTGGTGGCTTTGAACCACATTCCTTCAGGATTGCTGTGCAGCTGCGTACTGCCAGACTACCAGAGCCCCTATTTACTTACTTCTAAAAAAATTATTATACAGAATTACTCAACACTCTATGCCTCAGACAAAAGTCATTTTCTTTCAAGGAGCAGATGTTCTCTTTCTCTGGCTAATAAAGGAGAACAAGAGTGACATGATTTAGAGGAATGAGGACAGACCACCCTCTAAACCCCAAAGACATAAACCGCACCTGAGCTTCATTCTCTCTCTCTTTCTTTCTCCTCTCTCTCTCTCTCTCTCTCACACACACACACACACACACACTCTTCTCATCTTTGGTCCTCTTGCAACAACTGCTTCTTCTCCATTGACTTTTGTTTGTTTCGTTGTTGTTTTTTCCCTGCAAACTGACTGATAACTTTTATCCACTGACTAACATCAAACTGCTTCAGTCTCAAAGATATGAACAAGTCTAGTTCAAAAGCCTACAACTACCTGGCTTAATAATTAAAGGATGAATTCTTCTTTAAGACTGCTTAGCATAAATCCTGCCATGTACTGAACATCTAATAAATGTCAGCTTATGCCTTAAAGTGATTGCACACATGATTCTAGGGTTTCTCAGACATTTCTGGTGCACAGATCATCTCCATATGGCATGGGGCATCACCCACCACATATCTTGACCAAAATTATTGAGGCATACGGTTCTAAAAGAGATATTAATTAAGGCTGTATGTGAATTTATTCTAGAGTAAAAGAGTGTATATGTGGTTGCATTTAAGTGTTTAAAATTATAAGACTAGCCAGAAGGCCACCTGGAAGATCCTTATGGTCCACCAGCACTCATCAGACCACACTTTGAAAATTGCTATTTTGCTTCTATTTATATGTCCCAAAAGAAAGCTTACTTTTTACAAACAACATAGGTTTATGACTTGGTCACGGTCAGTTTGCTACACTTATGCTCTGTCGATCCTTCCTTTATATCTGCTTTAGTGAAAAAAGAGAGCAAGTTTAAAATTTCCTTTATTGCTCTATTCCACTGTCAGTGTCCTATAAAATATAGTTTATAATGATTCACAAGCATAAGACAACAAATGCTTCCTTCATGCTGTCATGAAAATAGACTCACTAATGAAAAAAAGAACAAGAAAATGCCATTTTCTCTAAGCTTCCTTCCTCCCACAAAGTTCTATTCCCTTTTCCCATTACCCTGCTTGAGGCCCAGCTCTGAAACTGGCACCAAGCAGACAGAGCAATCATTAAAGATTCCGTTTCACTAAATGTGCCGAGCAAACACAAATGCAAAAGCCCGGGATAAACATACAGCCCTGAGTGCTGGAAGCTGAAAGGGGAAGATGCCTGAGGAGCTCAGAGGCATTGGGCCTTCAAGTAGCCATACACCAAAAATGGATTTTGGGTTTGGGAGATAATGCAAGATACTTTCTCACCAGGAAACTGGTCAGGAGAGATCTAAACCCCAGTGTCTGTACCAAAAAAACCTAACAGACATTTTTCTCTCCAAGAATTTCCTGTTTTAAAGAAGTAGCAAACCCAATGCTGTCAAGTAGGTTCCAAATCAGAGCCACATTCTAAGACAGAAAGAACTACTTGATTAGGTTTTGAAGATAGTAATCTTTACAGAAAGGCACTGCCATTGTTGTTGTTGTTGTTGTTGTTTTTATCTTGTGGAGTGGATGATAGGCTCAAATCTCAGGCATTTCAGTCAGCAGCTCAAAGCTTTAACCAGGATGCCACTGTTGCTGTTGTTGTTAAGTGTTGTCAAGTTGTAGAAGACTCATAGCAATCCTATGAATAAAAGACCTGAATACTTGTATAACTTTTATTGTTTCTCCAAGTTCATAGGGTTTCCGGAGGCAAGATATTTTGGAAATGGATGCCACTCCTGCTTCCAAGCTTGTTTTAATTGGAGAGCTCCACCAAACACTGTCCACCAAGGGTAACCATTATTGCATTTGACACAGTGTTACAGTATTTAGCACCACAGCAACCTATACAGCAAATGGACAGACCAGTGCTATACACCACTTCGAAGAATGTTTGACAAAAATAATTAAAAACAGGTCTGAGGGCGGCAGATTAAAATCACCCACCTTTGGCTTGGTAGCATTGCTTTCTGTCCACTAGGTTAATTGAGCTCTCTCGTTGTTGCTGTTGTTAAGTGCCATCAAGTTGTAGGTGACTCATAGCAACCCTACGAATGAAAGACCTGAACACTTGTATAACTTCCATTGTTTCTCTAAGTTCATAGATTTTCCAGAGGCAAGCTATTAGGAAGTGGATGCCATTCCTACTTCCAAGCTTGGGTTCCTAAAAAAGTAGCAGAACAATTAAATATGCAGCCACCTCTTAATGCTAACCATAACCCTAATATTTTCCTCCATTTAACAATGATGTTTCTTATTGCCCCAGATATAAATATAGTTTTCAATCTTGAGGAGAAAATGCTTCACTTCTACTTTGCTTTCAGCAAGCAAGATTGTGTCATCTGCATAATGCAGTTTGTTGATGAATCTTCCTCCAATACTAATGGTATGATCTTCTTCGTATAGTGTAGCACACAGATTGAATACATGTTGTGAAAGTAAATTACCTTGATGTATACCTTCTGTGTTTTTCACTCACTCATTATTCCCTTGTTCTGTATGATCAACTGCTGGTTAATATATAGTCCTACATAAACTGGAAATTTCGAATTTAATGTTATCTACAATTTATTACGGCCCACACTATTGAATGTCTTTGTATGGCTAATAAAACACAGTTTCTAGTATTCTTTTCTAGTATTCAATATCCATCTAAAATCAATGATGTTGTTGTTGTTGTTGTTGTTGTTGTTGTTGTTATGTGCTATCGAGTCGTTTGAGATTCATAGCGACCATATGTACAAGAGCTCTAAACGCTGTTCTATCCTGTGCCAACCTAGCCATCTCAAACGCACTTATTCCCACCACTCCAGCCACAGAATCGATCCATCTCATCGAAGGTCTACCTCTCCTTCACCACCCCTCCACTCTGCCAAACATGATGTCCCTCTCTAAGGACCAGTCCCTCCTTGCAACATGCCCAAAGTACGTCAGACGAAGCTTCAGAATCCTTGACTCCAAGGAGCATTCCTGCTTCACCTTCTCTAGGACAAACCTGTTTGTTCTCCTAGCAGTCCATGGTGTATTCAACACTATTCTCCAGCACCACAGTTCAAAGACATCAATTCTCTTTTTATCAACCCTATTCACTGACCAACTCTCTGGTGCACAGCACGTAATTACAAAGCCTATAGCCTGGATCAGGCGCACCTTAGTCTCCAGCCTGATGTCGTTGCTCTTCAGCACTCTTGAGAGTTCCCTCACAGCCGACTTTCCCAATGCAATTTGTCTCTTGATTTTCTGGCTGTTGTTACCAAGAGTGTTGATTGTGTAGCCAAGCAAACTAAAACTGTTAACTATCTCAATCTCTTCACCATCCATACTGATCTGCCAATTGGCCCAGTGGTGAGAATCTTTGTTTTCTTGATGTTGAGCTTCAATCCATATAGGAGGCAGCAGCCCTTGACCTTCTGCAGCAAGCGCTTCAGGTCCTCCTCAGTTTCAGCAAGCAGGGTTTTGTCATCTGCATAACACAGGTTGTTGATGTTGATGACTCTTCCATCAACCCTGATGCCACATTCCTCTTCGTACAGCCCAGCGTCTTGGATGATCTGTTATTAGACCCCTTATTTTATGTTATCTTCCAAATTAAGGAATTTTTTGAAGTTTCCTCTGAGTGGATATATATATATATATACTGTTGCAACAAAATTTTGCTAAATTCAGCAAAACTTTACTTGCATGTAGTGTTCAGAATATTATTTGTTCATTTCAATATTCTGTTAGTAGAAGGAAGAATCCTTGAAAAGGGACATCGTGAATAAAAGAGTGGAGGATCATTGTAAAGAGGAAGAACCTCAATTAAGTCAATTGGCAAAAAGACTATAGCAATGGGCTTGAGCCTAGCAGAGCCTGTGAATACAGTACAGGATAGGGTGGAACTTCGTTCTGCTGTACTCGCGGTAGCTGTGAGTCAGAGTCAACTCAACTCAATGGCATCTAACAGTGATATTCTGTTGTATCACCTTTCTTTGGAATGGGCACAGACGTGAATCTGCTCTAGTTGATAATCAGGTAACTGGCTTCTAAATTTTTGGGCTAAATGAAGGATCATTTCCAAGATTATTATAGCTGTTTTTATGTGTTATCAAGTTGACTAGAACTCATAGTGACCCTTTGAGAAACCACTCTGAATCTTGCCTTATTCTGAGCCAACCTTATCCAAATATACCTGATCCATTGCTACAGTCACTATGTCAATCTATTTCTTTTGGGATATTCCTCTCTTGCACTGACCTTCTACCATTTCAAGCATGATGTCCTTCCCCAGGGCAAAGGTCTCCTCCAGACAAATGCTCTATATCTAGATCAAGAAGCTGCTGTCTGAACAGAGCAGGGAAACATAGCATGGCTCAAAATCAAGAAAATAGTTTGTCAGGAATGAATTCTAGCTCCATAACTTTTCAACTTATATGCTAAATAGATTATTCAGGAGGCTGAATTTTATGAAAAAGAATATGGTTAAAGTTGTGCATGCCAGATATTAAGGAGAAGCTGATTTATAATGGCTCTGAAGCAAAGATTTCTGGATGATTAAGGAAACTACAGGCTTTTTCAATTTGTGTTGCTGAACTGAAATCAGACCCTGAATTAATTGAAGAATTGTGCCTTGGAACTTCTAGGCTAAAGTATGGATTTGCATTGGGTGATATTCTTTCCCTCCTCCACTCTCCAACATACTTCTCTAATAAACCCCATTCTTAGTACCACAACCGTGAATCTGTGAGTCAACAATGAATAAATTGCAGCTATTGCTGCCAGTTTAGGGCCTGTGTCAGGGAAAGGAAGTCTTACTCATATACAATGCCACCCAAAGGTAATAAAGGAGGTCAGAATTGCTTCCACTGTGGAAAGCTGGGCCACTTCAGTAGACAGTGTCACAGACAAGAGCCACAGATAGG
>NW_006399829.1:4306493-4308321 GCF_000299155.1 Elephantulus edwardii | reverse complement strand
AAATCAATCTCCATAATAGTCTACGTGTTTCCTACTGCCAAAGGGGCCCTTTAGAGTAGTGAGAGAAGATCTTTACCCTGAAACCTACAGCGTCCCTTTCCAGCAGGAAGTAGCTAAGAGAATACACCATCCCCTTTTCCTTATGAATCAGTGTGAAGTCTCTCTCTGGGAGGAGTGATAGGGAATGGCAAAGGACCCACTGACAAAGGAGATTAATCAGAACTGGCTTCGACAAGCACTGTGGCCATTGGACAATTAAAACAGACATTCAGGGGGTGGGGGGAGAAGAACGAACTGGGAAGGAGGGTAGAGAAAACAGTGCAACAATGAATGAATGAATGAAAACCCAAAATTTCTGTAAATGTTCATTAAAATTAATAAAATTTAATAATAATTTAAAAAACACAAACAATGAATAAATTAACCTCTTGCTGCTGCTCTGGCTCAACAGGCAGCATGGGGCTGGGCTACAGGCTCTTTATCTTCCTTGCACTTTGGGTCAGTAAGGAGCTGTGCTATTCTCATTCATTCTGGCCCTTTCAGAATAGTCCCTCCTAGAAACATGCCTGAGGTATGAGAGGCAAAGTCTCATCATCTTTCCCTCCTAAGAGCACTCTGGCTACATGATTTCCAAAACAAATAGGTTTAATTTTTTGGCAGTTTGTGAGATGTTCAGTACTCTTCTCCAACATCAGAGCTCAAAGACATCAATTCTTTTTTTGTCATCCTTATTCATTATCCAGCCTGCAGATGCATAGCAAGTGATCAGAAAGACCAAGGCCTGAATAAGATGCACCTTAGTCCAAACTCATTACTCCTGAAATTACTGCCATCATTATTCCTCAATAATTTGGAGAGGTCTGTAACTGCAGACTTTCCCATGAAATATTCCTCCTGATTTCCTGACTACTGGTACCAAGAGTGTTGATTGTTAATCTGAGTAAGATGAAGTCATTGACAGTTTCAATCTTTTATCCATCTGTCATGATGTTTCCTATCAGTCCAGAGGTAAGAGACTTTGTTCTTTTGATGTTGAGATGGAATCCATACTGATGGCTATAATCTTTGATTTTCTACAACAAGTGCTTCCAGATCTCCTTATTTTCAGCAAGCAAGGTTTTGCCATCTGCATAATACAGATGAATCTTCTTCCTATCTTGATGCCACATTCTTCATCATAAAGACCAGCTTCTCAAATAATTTGCTCAACATACAGATTAAATAGATATGGAAGGAGAATACAACCCCAACACATTCCTTTCTTAATTTAAGGATATTATAGGTAGGATACTAAATCATTCGGCAAGCATTAAAAGAAAATGGAAGAAGTAAACAGAGTCACTGTACTTAAAAGAATTGGCTGACACAGAAGAATTTAATAAAACAACATATGATCAAAAAACAATGGTGATGAAGGAGGAAGTTCAAGATGGCAAAAATCAAGACCCCAGGGCTTTACAGTATGCCAATTGACATATTTCTACAAATAGATCCTACCCTCGATGTACTAACCAGGTTGTGCCAAGATCTTGAGGACAACTACCTGGTCAGCTGGCTGAAAGAGCCCCATATTTATTCCTATCCCAAAAAAAGGTGATCGAACAGAGTGTGGATATAATCAAACAATAGCATTAATATCACAGACAAGCAACATCCTGCTGAAGATTATCCAAAAATTCCTGCAACAATACATTAACAAAGAACTACCAGAAACACATGGTGGATTTAGAAGAGGCTGTGACATTAGAGACATCATCACCAATGTCAGATGAATCTTGACTGAAAGCAAAGAGTAAAGGAAAATCTATCTATGCTTCATTGACTATGC
>NW_006399829.1:4303462-4305088 GCF_000299155.1 Elephantulus edwardii | reverse complement strand
TGAGGTTGTTAACAATTTCAGCTTGCTCAGCTCCACAATCAACATTTTTGGCACCAGAGTTCAGGAAATCAAAAGATGAATTGAATTGGTGAAGTCTGCTGTCAGGGACCTCTCCAGTGTGCTGAGTAGCAATGATGTCAGTCTAGAGACTAAGGTGTGCCTGGTCCAGGCCATGGTCTTCATAATTACAAATTATGCAACAGAGAGCTGGACAAAGACTAAGAATGGTAGAAGATTAATTGATACCTTTGAGTGGTGGTACTAGAAAAGAGTATTAAACATACATGGACAGCCAGAAGAACAAATAGGTCTGTTTTGAAGAAGGTAAAACCAAGTTTCTCCTTGGGGGCAAGGATTCTGTCTCACATACTTTGAGCACATGGCCAGGAGGGACAATTTCTTGGAGAAGGACATCATTCTCAGAAGGGTGGAGGGGCATGGATTAATACAATAACTGGCTGAATGGGATTAGGTGTGCCAGAGTCAGTGATATTGTCTCAGTATAGGGCAGGGTTCAGAACTGTTATACATAGGGTCACTATGAGTCGCAGGTTATTCAACAGCACATAACAACAACAAAAACTGTTGCATTACTTTGTTCACACAACAGCCTCCTGTATAAGCACAATCAATTGCTCTGAGATTTCCATTATTCTCAATGTTAGCCATAACTTGTTATGATCCACATAGTCAAATGCCTTTGCATAGTCTCAATAAAGCATAAAAAGACATTCTTCTGGTATTCTTTACTTTCAGCCAGATTCATCTGACATCAGCAATAATATGCCTGGTCCTACTACCTCTTATGAATCCTGATTGAACTTCTGGAAATTTCTAATTTTTCTACTTTCTTTTTCTATTTGTCTTTTTCTAGCAGTTTGGAATAATCTTTAGCTATGTTTTGCTTACATGTGATAATAATGATATTGTTTAATAGTTTCTACATTCTGTTGTCAAACCTTTTTTAGGAATGATAGCAAGTATGGACCTCTGCAAATCCACTGGCCAGAGAGCTGTCCTCCAAATGTTCTGGTATAGACTGGTGAACACACCAAGGGTTGCATCCGTTAATTGAAACAAGTCAGTTAGTACCCTACCGACTCCTGGAAGTGATTCCTACATCTGGAGCCAAAGAGGAATAAATTGAAAATTTTTACCAAATTTTGCAGCCCAAAATTGATCAGTCAAGCAATCAAGATGCAATAATGATAACTCGTGACTGGAATGAAAAAGTTGGAAACAGTGAAGAAAGAACAGTGGTTAAAAAATATGAGCTTGTTGATAGAAATGAAACTGGAAATAGAATGAGTGAATATTATATTTTCAATTTGATATTTATTGCAAATACCTTTTTAAAAAAGACAAATATGTAGACTTTACATATGGACTAAACATGATGGCTACATTGGAATCTGACTGCATTTGTGGAAGGAATTGTAAGAGAAGCTCAATATCAGCTGTCTGGTGCAACCACTGTGGAAGGCGGTATGGCGCTTTCTCAAACAGTTGCAAATGGAGATACAATTTGACCCAGCAGTTCCACTACTGGGAATATACCCCAAAGAGACCATAACTGACATCCAAGCAAGATATATGCACACCCATGTTTATCGCGGCTTTGTTCAC
>NW_006399829.1:4298586-4300080 GCF_000299155.1 Elephantulus edwardii | reverse complement strand
GGAGGGTAGAGGGACAGCGCAGGAGGGAAAGACCCTCTATGAGATGGATTGATTCGGTGACTGGGGTAATCGGGATGGGTGTGTCAGAGGCGGTGTGGTTGGCGCAGGATAGAGCAGGGTTTAGGGCTGTTGTGTATAGGGACGCTATGAGTCGGAAACGACTCGACGGCACATAACAAGAACAACAACATAGTAGTGAGGTGGTAGAGCCCACAATGGAAGTTAATTGAAATGACAAAAAACAATAACAAACATCATTTCATAATTGGAACATAGAATGTATATAGCTTGAATGTTCAAAAACTGGAAATTGTTAAACATGAAATGGAATTCATTAATATCTATATAGTAGGCATTAATGAAATGAGATGGGCCAGCTTTGGCCATTATGAGTCGGATGATCATATGGTATACTATGCAAGGAATTGGGAAAAAAAGAAGAAGAATGGTGTTGCATTCATAGTCAACAAGTCAATTTCAAGTTCTATCTTGAAATATAATGTTGTGAGTGATAGGATAAAATCTATCCATACGCATACAAGAAAGCCCAGTTAATATGACTATTATTCAAGTATTTGCTCCTACATCTAGAGCCAAAGAGGAAGAAAATGAAAATTTTTACCAAATATTGCAGTCTGAAATTGACTGAACCTACAATTAAATGTGTTAATGGTAATTGGTGGCTAGAATGCAAAAGTGGGAAACAGTGAAGAAGGAGTAGTATTTGGAAAAATATGAGCTTAGTGATAGAAATCAGGTTAGAAATAGGATGATTGAATTTTGTATTTACAATGATTTATTCACTGCAAATACCTTTCTTTAAAGATACAAAGGACAACTTTACACATGGATCTTACCTGATAGGCTACATAGAAATCAGATTGACTACATTTGTGGAAGAAATTGTTGAAGAAGCTCAACACAACCAGTCAGAACTCAGCCAGGGGCAGACTGTGGGTCAGACCATCAATTACTCATATGTAAGTTCAAATTGAGGCTAAAGAAAATTTAAATAGGTTAACAAGAACCGAGATATTATTGTTAATCAATTCTCTCTGAATTTCAAGATCATCTTAGGAATAGGTTTAAGGTATTGAACATAAGTGATTGAAGACCAGAGAGTTGTGGAATGATATCAAACATATCATCCATGAAGAAAGTGAAAGAAAGGAGAAAGAAAAAAAATCAAAATGAATGTCAGAACAGTCACTCAAGATTGCACTGAAACATCAAGAAACCAAAACAAAAGGAAAACATGTCAAAGTAAAAGAGCTGAACTGAGGATCTCAAAGGGCAGCTTAAGAGGATAAAGTAAAAGTATTACAATGGAATGTGCAGAGAGCTGGAATTGTAGAATAAAAAGGGAAGAACTCACACTGCTTTTCTCAAGCTGAGAGAATTGACAAACAAATTCGAGCCTCATGTCACATTGTTGAAAGATGCTGTGGGCAATATATTGAATGACCCAGAAAGCATCAGAGAAGATGGAGGGGA
>NW_006399829.1:4295317-4297251 GCF_000299155.1 Elephantulus edwardii | reverse complement strand
TATTCCTTGGAAAGAGACATGATATTTGGAATGGTGGGGGGTGAATGAATGAGAGGGAGACCCTCAACCAGGTGGACTGACACAGTGACTGCCTTAATGGGCTCTTGTGTGTCAGGCAGTGTAAGGATGGCACAAAATAGGACAGAGTTCTGATCTTTTGTTCATAGGTTCGCAATGAGTCATACTCATAGACTAGACAGCACCTAACAATAATAACAGCAATAAAGCTCAATTTGAGGTCAAATAAAATGAAAAGAAATCCATAAGAACAAAAATATGATCTGGAATCTGTTCCATCAGAATTTCAAAATTGTCTTAATATATTTGAAGCATTTAATGCCAATGAACAAAAACCAAATGAGTTGTGGGATGTTATCAAGGGTATCATCCATGAAGAGGGGAAAATGTCATTACAAAGACAAACGAGAGAGAAAAAAAAACAAAAAGCATGTCAGAAGAGACTCTGAAAATATCCCTAGAGTGTTGAGAAGCCAAAACAAAGGGGAAACATGCCAAAATAAAAGAGCTGAACTGAAGATTTCAAAAGGCAGCTCAAGCAGACAAAGAAAAGTATTATAATGGAATGTGCAGAGAGCTGCAATTGGAGAATAAAAAGGGAAGAACTCACTCCACATTTCTCAAGCTGAGAGAACTGAAAAACAAATTTAAGCCTTGAGTCACAATATTGAAAGATTCTATAGACTATATATTGAATGACTCAGGAAGCATTAAAAGAAGATAGAGGTGATACACAGACTCACTGTACCAAAAAAAAAAACCCTGATGTCACTGAAAAATTTCAGGAATTACCAAATAAGCAGAAGTCAATGGTAATGAAGGAGAAAGTAGAAGCTGTATTGAACACATTGGCAAAAAATAAGGTCCCATGAAGTCTATTTTCTTCTTTAGCTGTGGTCAATTTGATTAATGTGTATTCCATCTGGTGAGTTCCCATGGTTTATGTTGTTGAACAAAAGGTATTTGCTTTGGTCTTACAAAATGAATTATGTGATATAAGATCTCATCAGTGCCATCAATGCCATATTTTCCAACCTTTTGACTTTTCTTTAGGAACTCTGGTGGCCTACTCTCTAAGGAGTTGTGCTACAACCCCAAAAGTCAAACCCATCTAGAGGTTCAAATCCACTAATAATTCCATGGAAGAAAGATGTGTAATCTTCTCCTATGTAGTTCACAATCTTGAAAAACTCACCGGTGGGTCAGCTTTGAAGTAGTTCCCACTCGAAGGCAATGAGGTGGAGTTTTTGGAGAGTCTGTTGGTTTTGGTTTTATCCTTATTAGATTCCAACATCTGAATTCGAATTTCCAGTAATTATCAATATACCTTGACTGTATGTTTAATCAATTTCAAGCAACAAATACAAACATCTTCTTCATTCATGTTTAACATTAATGGTTGGTGCATAAATTTGAATAACAGTCTATTAATTAAAATGAGTTAGTCTTGGAGAAAATGAAACCATCCAGGACACTCCTTAGAGGAAAGGATGGTGAAAGATGATATCTTACATACTAAGGGCTTGTTGCTGGGAAGGGCCAATCCTTGGAGAAGGACATTATGCTTAGAATCGTGGAGGGTCAGCAAAATTAAGAAAGACCTACAAGACAGATTGGCACAATGACTTTAACAAAGGGTTGAATGTGTTAGAGAAGGTAAGGATACTACAGGATAGGGCAAGGTTCAGATCTGTTGTTCATATATTTGCCATGAATTGCAGTCAATTGTACAACATATAACAATTGGTCTTCCTTGTATATGTATAGATACATATGTATAAAGCAATACTCATTGACGGATCAGATATTGAAATATAATTTTAATTATGAATTTGACAACTTCTCTCAATTGTCATAGCTGTTTGAATCAAAATGGCCATTTAGCTATTTAACACCTGTTGTTATTGTTGTTAAGT
>NW_006399829.1:4292972-4294902 GCF_000299155.1 Elephantulus edwardii | reverse complement strand
AAAAAAAATCTTCATGCATTCAATTTCATTTTTGACCACTTCCAATTGTCTTAAGTTTATATTTTACACAGAAGTATTTCATGAAACAACACATGATTAAGAGGCAATGGTGATAAAGGAAGAAGTTCAAGCAGCTCTGAAGAAATAGGCAAAAAACAAGGTGAAGGAATTGACAGAAATGACATATTTCAACAAACAGATGCTGTCCTAGATGTGCTCACCAGTTTGTGTCAAGAAATCTGGAGGACAATTACCCGGCCAACCACTTGGAAGAGATCCATATTTATTCTTGTCCTCCCCAAAAAAGTGATCCAACAGTGCGGAAATTCTCGAACAATATCACTAATAAAAAAAGCAAGCATGATCCTGCTAAAGATTATCCAACAATGACTGAAACACAAAGGATGAGCAATCTCCTCCTATGTCATTAACTGCCTCTAAAAACCCACTGAAGGGTTAGCTATGGATCAAATCCTACTCTACAGTACACAACAACACCAGAAATACAAGCTGGATTTAGAAGAGGCCATGACACTGGAGACGTTATCATTAACGTTAGATAGATCTTGGCTGAAAGAAAAGAGTACCAGAGGAATGTCTATCTGTGCTTGATTGACTATGCAAAGACATTTGACTGTGTAGATCACAACAAATTGTGGCTAACCTTGCAAACAATGGAAATCCCAGAACACTTCTCTGTGCTCATGTAAAACCAATATTTGGACCCAGAAGCAATCGTCAGAACAGAAAAAGGAAATATTGCATGGTTCAAAATTAGGATAGAAGTGCATCAGGGATGTGCCCTGTCTCCATATTTTTTTCAATCTATATACAGAACAGTTTATTCAAGAGGCCAAAATTCATGAGGGATAGTGTGGCATCAGGATTGGAGAAAGATTCAACAAACTCCACTATTCAGATGATACACTCTTGCTTGTCAAAACTGAGTAGGACATGAGCATTTACTATAGAAAGTCAAGCACTATAGTTTCCAATATGAATTGAAGCTAAACAAGATCACAAATAGTCTCACCTCTGGGCCAATTGGAAATTTCATAATGGATGGAGAAGAGATTGAGGTTGTTAACAATTTCAGCTAGCCCACCTGTAATTGTCATGCTCTTGGCACTAGTAGTCAGGAAATCAAAAGATTAATTGCACTGGGGAAGTCTGTTGTCAGAGATCTCTCCAGAGTGCTGAGTAGAAATGATATCACCTAGAGACTAAGGTGCACCTGATCCAGTCCATGGTCTTCACAATTACTTGCTATGCATCAGAAAGCTGGAAAAGGACTAAAGATGACAGAAGAATTGAGGCCTTTGAGTTGTGGTGCTGGAGAAGAGTATTGAACTCCAGGAAGAACAAATAGGTCTGTCTTAGAGAGGGTGAAACACTTTTGAGGGCAAGGATTTTGAAGCTCCATCTCACATACTTTGGGCACATGTCCAGGATGAACTAGTCCTTAGAGGACATCATGCTTCGAAGGATGGAGGGGGCAGTACAAGAGAGGAAGACCCTGGATGAGATGAATTGACACAGTTACTGGGATAATGAATGGTATTAGGTTTGCCAGAGTCAGTGAGACTGGCTCAGAATAGAGCAAGGTTTAGAGCTATTGTACATCGGGTCGCTATGAGTCACAGGCAACTTGACAACACATAACAACAACAATAATATTTCATGTATGGAAGAGCAATATTTACAGCTGTTTGGATTGGGTTTTGCTTTTCTCATTTTGAGTCATGCCACTTCAGTAAATAAACATCCCCAAAACTATACAGACATCATTAAGGCGGACCTCTCTGAAGAGGCAGTTCTTCCACAGTTGTATCTCCTTTCAAACTTCCCCTTATATCAGGGAGTTCCAATGCTGATCATAAAGTTTTATATCTACCTATAATTTCTGTGTGTCAGAATCATCTCAGGAACA
>NW_006399829.1:4272489-4283620 GCF_000299155.1 Elephantulus edwardii | reverse complement strand
AGATTCATCCTGGAGAGGGTTAAACCAGGCTACTCCTTGGAGGCAAGGATTCTTGGGCTTCGTCTAACATACTTTCAACATGTTTTAAGAAGGGACTAGTCCTTGGAGAGGGACATCATGCTTGATCGGGTGGAGGGACAGCGAAGAAGGGGAAGGCCTTCTATGAGGCCCATTGATTCAGTGACTGGGGTAATCGGGATGGGTGTAAGTTCTCTGTCCATAGCAAGTAATTGTGGATACCAAGGCCTGGATCAGGTGCACTTTACTCTCTAGACTACCATCATGGCTCTTCAGTACTCTAGAGACATTCCAGAAAGTAGATTTTGCTAATGCAATTCATCTTTTAATTTCCTGTCTGCTTGTACCAAGAATGCTGATTGTGAAACTGAGAAAATTGAAATCATTAACAACCTCAATCTCTTCTCCATCTATCACATATCATGGTGCTGTCAACTGGCACAGTGGTGATAATCTTTGGTGGGTTTGTTTGGTTGGGTTTTTTATGTTGAGCTTCCATCTATATTGAAGCCTTAAGTCCTTGACCTTCCTTATCAAATGCTATAGGTCCTCAGTTTCAGCAAGCAAAGTGCGTCATTACTTACTATGCATCAGAGAGCTGGGCAGTGACTAAGGATGATAAAAGAAGAGTTGATACTTTTGAGTTGAGGTATTGGAGGCGAGTATTTAACTTATCATGGGTTGCTAAGAGAACAAACAAGTCTGTCCTGCAGAAGTTGAAAACAAATTGCTCCTTCGAGGTAAGGATTTGGGCAAGTGTCCAGGAGAGACCAGTCTTTGGAGAAAGACCATCATGCTTTGAAGGGTAAAGGAACAGCACAAAAGAAGAAGAATCTGGACTAAATGGACTGACATAGTTACTGGGGAAATGGGAATAGCTATGTCACAGGCAATGAGATTGGTTCAGGAAAGAGCAATGTTCAGAGCTATTGTTCGCAGGGATGCTATGAGCCACAAGCCATCCAATGGCAGGTAACAACAAGAATTACAGACTTTGGGTTTGCAGTACAAGTCCCTACAGACTAACACAATCGAAGTGATAGATAGATATAGATGATATAGAGATAGATGATAGATAGATGATAGAGATGATAGATATATAGATGTGTGTGTGTGTGTGTGTGTATAATGTTACTAATTGTTGTTGTTGTTGTTACGTGTCACTAAGTCAACTATGCCTCATAGTGACCCTATAAACAATAGCTCTGAAACCTGCCCTATCTTGAACCAACCTCACCATCTCTGACACACCTCACCCTATTGCCACGGTCACTAAGTCCATCCATCTAAACCAGGGTCGTTATTCCTACACTGACCGTCTACACCTCCAAGACTGATAATCTTCCCTAAGGACTAGCCTTTCCTAGTGTCATGTCCAGAGTATGTGAAAAGGAGTTTCCAAATCCTTTTGCTCCAAGGAGCAAACTGGTTTCACGCTCTCCAAAACGGAACTATTTGTTCTCTTAGCAGCCCATGGCATGCTCAGTGCTCTTCTCCAGCACTGTAGCTCAAAGGCATTGATTCTTCTTTTTTGATCCTTATCCTTGTTACTATTTACTGCCTCAGAAGTCCAATGCAATGCTGAGAGTCAGAACCAACTTGACAGCAGTTAGCAACATGTATAAGCGTTAATATATACAAAGATGCATGGATGTGCAGTCTCCTCCTGTGCAATTACTCTGAAAACCCTCTGGAGGGTCAGCTATGGATCAGTTCCAACCTGATGGTACAGAACAATAGATTTACATATATTTATATCTGTATATTGAGAGAGTTTCCCATGTCCTTATTTCTGGTTTTTCTTAATCTAGAAGCTTCTCTGGAAACTGTCTACCAGGGGTGACCCTGCTAGTATTTAGAATACCAGTGTGGCATTATTTCCAGTATCACAATGACTAGCAGCCATCTCATTGTGACAAATTGGAACTTAAATGATGGTTTCTAAGATTAGGAGCTTGCCTATTTCACAGAACAAAGGCAAATTATGGTCCAAAGGCTTTATTTTAAATTTTATTTCACCTCTGATGTCTTTGTAAAGGATTGGAAAAATCTTATTTCACTGGGTTTACGTGAAAAACTATAGTGAGAGGGACCAGTTACTGTAGTTAAAGTTATTAACAAGTTATAAATGTCAACATAATGAGGAACTTTAAAAAATATATTACAGAATGTAAGAGGATTGCAAAGCTAAGAACTGGCTTTCATCTTCATTTCCCAATATAAATAACCCATATTAATACTTAGGAACAGTTCTTATTTCATGATTCTTAAAATAACATTCTTCAGTAATCTATTTCATGATTCTTAAAATAACATTCTTCAGTAATCTATTAATTTTATATAGCTTACCATACCTTTCTGTGATTTTGTCTATTCTGACCTACCATCAAAAATAAAAGTGAATAAAATTGGGGGTATACAATACTGAATAGTGATTCAATTCTTCCTTTCTGTATAGAAAATCAGGGGACTTTAGTGGCCTTGTCTGGAGGCAGGTGGGATGCAAACCCAAAGTTGCACCTCTCTGGTGCTTTTAATCCAACTTTGGCCCTATGGGAGTAAGATGGACAATTTCCTTCCATGCAATTTGTTTTTCTTATTGTTGTTATTATATGTCATCAAGTCACCTGCGAATCATAGTAACCCTATGTGCAACAGCTGTAAACCCTGCTCAATCCTCTGCCAATCTCACTGTCTCCGATACACCTAACCTCTTTACCCCAGTCACGGAATCAATCCATCTCATCGAGGGTCTTCCTCCTCTGTGCTGTCCCTCCACCTTCCCAACCATGATGTCCCTCTCCAAGGACTGGTTCCGCTTTGCAACATGTCCAAAGTATGTGGGACAAAGCCTCAGAATCCTTGAGAAAAAAAAGAATCCTTGTCTCCAAGGAGTAGCCTGGTTTCACCCTCTCCAGGATGAACCTGTTTGTTCTCTTAACAGTCCATGGTATATTAAATACTTTTCTCCAACACCACAGCTCAAAGGCATCAATTTGCCTCTATCATCCCTAGTCATTGTCCAGCTGTCTGATGTACAGCAAGTGATTGCAAAGACCATGGCCTATATCAGGTGTACCATAGTCTCCAAACAGACATCATTGCTCCTCAGTACTTTTGAGAGGCTCTAACAGCAAACTTTCCCATCACAAAACATCTTTTCATTTCCTGACTGCTGGTAACAAGAGTGTTGATTGTAGAGACAAGCAAGTTAAAGATGTTAACAATCTCAATCTTTTAATCATCTATCATGATGCTGCCAGTCAGCCCAGTGGTGAGACTCTTTGTTTTCTTGATATTGAGCTTCAATCCATATTGAAGACTGCAGTCCTTGACCTTCTGTAGCAAGTGCTTCAGGTGCTCCTCAGTTTCAGCAAGCAGGATTGTGTCATCTGCATAACGCAGATTATTGATGAGTCTTCCTCCAGTTCTGATGCCACATTTCTCCTCAAAAAGCCCAGCTTCCCAGATAATCTGTTCTGCATATAGGTTGAAAAGGTATGGAGATAGGATGCATCCCTGGCATATGCCCTTCCCAATTCTGAACCACGCAGTGTTCCCTTGCTCTGTTCTGACGACTGCCTCCTGGTCCAAGTACAGGTCTCACCTAAGCATGATCAAATGTTCTGGCATTCCCGTTCTTCTCAGATCAACCACAATTTGTACTGGTCCACACAGTCAGATGCCTTTGCATAGACAATGAAACATAGATTTTCCTCTGGTACTCCCTGCTTTCAGCCAAGATCCATCTAACATTATCTATTTACAGACTCAAAAAAATCCACTGAAAGGTCAGTTATGAGTTAGCTCTGACTCAATGGTAATGATTTTGGGTTAAACAGAATATCTAGGTTCAAGTCCCAGTCACCACCAAACTGTAAGTGGAGGTTTGCAAGTAACCTTGATGCCGAATAGGTTTCAGCAAAAGTTCCGGACTAAGGAAGACTAAGAAGAAAAGCCTGGTGATCTACTTCTGAAAAATCAACCAATGAATACCTTCTGGGTCACAACAGTTCAATCTACAACCAATCAAGGGAAGGATGGCAGATGAGGCAATATTTCGTTCAGTTGTACATGGAATCCTGTGGATCAAAGCACCACTCAGCACCAGGCAGCAACAGCGCACACACAGTGTGTATCACACACAGTGATACTTCCTTCAATCATATTGCAGCATCCTCAGACTTAACTACTTGAGCTGAAATTATTCCAATTTTTCACAGCTTTCTTCAACTTATTTTGAGGACACTTGGAGTTTCCCATCTAGGTTTTTTTTCTGTTCCTTTCTTGGCAAACCTTATGCCATCTGTAGCCATAATGCAGATAGTTCTTTTCTCTCGCAGGGACCGGCCAGTTGGAATTGAAAATGCAAGCTACTCAAAGAATGTGGATTTGAAGATGATTCACTACCAAAATTCGGTGTTTGTGCAGACTGACTGCTGGCCACCAGCTTGTGGAGGGGCCCGGATCCTGCCGTGCGCTCTCTGGAATGCAATGCCACATGTGAACAAAAACATCTTTTCTTTTGGGGGGAAGTAAGGGGGTAGCAGGGGGAGGGGACAACCAGCCATTCAAACTTTGTTTCAGATGTTTGCAATTTAAAATGTTTATGTTTCCTAATAATTCATTCCAACGTTCTGGGGATACTTTTCCTCCTAATCCGAAATCTAGACTTCTAACTACGTGTTTCTCATTATCCGGTTTAAACACTTCCATTCTGCTTTCTCAGTTGCATCCTAAAGTTCAACTTTGACATTTCACAACCCAACATCCATTTGGTCCAACTTAAATATATGGCATTCTCACAAATAGTGTTCATGCTTGGGGAGTAGACCATCGTCAGAAAATATCACTTTGGATTCAGGAAGAGAAGAAAATGTAAGAGTCATCCTCCTTAAAATGGAATTCACTCTGAGATCTGAAAAAAGCCCTGAGTTAAATTATCAAGGATTCCAAAGCTGTCTGCTCCCTTCCCTTTCAGACTGTTCCTTGCTGTTGGATGAGAGCAGTAGGCCAAAGAGACAAGGTGTCAGGGCAGAGAGGAGTAGGGGCAGAAGGAAGGCTTATTAAAGAGAGATGTTCTTTTTCCTTCCTCCTTGCACTCCTGAGGCTGTAACTTTGAAAGAATGGTGTACAGGAGAGACACTCTATTTCTAGAATTTGACAGACACACTAGAGCCCCCCAACAGCAGCAGTGTTCTTCTATTGAGTTCCTAGGTGATGCAAACAGTTTACATGTTCAGCTCCCAAATGAAATATTGGCAGTTTAAGTGCACCCAAAGCAACCTCTGAGAAAATCTGGGATATCTACTTCTCAAATATTAGCCCTAGAAAACCCTGGGGAGCATATTTCTATTATGATATTCACAGGGATGCTTTGAATTATAATCGACTGAATGACAGCTAGTTCTGATTTCTTCCATGAAGGCACAAAACCAATGTCTACTTGACCTGCTGCCTACCTGCAACCCACCTGAGGACTGTTTGTATACCATGCAATTAGTTAGTCCTTTAACACGTAAGGGAGGAGAGATCAAAGTCCTTTGTCTTTGCCAGTATTTCTGCGCATACAGATCGGGGACTGCTCTGGTTGAATAATTACAGTGGAAGTTACTCTTTCACTGTGGTGATGACAGAAAGGTAAATTGTTAACAAATGACTAGTTCTGTCTGTAATCGCTGACCTTTGCGGGCTCAGTAATGTGATGTGGGATCACTGTTTAATTGAGAGCCTGGTGTGATATTTATGCGCGGGCCTCCATGCTCTCAGCTCCCATCCTATCCCACCTTCAGGAAAGCCGGCACCATTCATTTGAGACCTCCACTGCCAACCACTCACAGGCACACCCGCTGGTGTGCAAGGGTGCGAGGATGCAAGGATGCAAGGATGGTGTGATGTTGTCTCACCTACTTTGGGAACATCACTAAGAAGGGGTAGTACCTGGAAAAGGAATAGTACACTTGGAAAAGTACAGGGTCAGTCTGAAGAAGACCCAATGAGATGGACTGACAGGCAAGGTTTGGCTCCGCTGTATGGAGTGTTGCTATAAGTTGGTGCTGAGTTGATGGCATCTAACAATCATAACAGCATGCACCACAGTGGCCTGGGACAGGTTTCTTCAGCTGTGCGCAGTCTGCATTCACTGAGGGCCAACCTGATGGTAGCTAACAGCTCTCGGGTTGCTGTACAAGTTTTAACTGTGTTTTGTATCATCGAATCCATGTCTTAGTCTAAGGAGTTACATTTCTGCAGAAAATCCTTTTCAAAGGCAATGAAAGCTCAAGACTCTGAAGGGCAGTAATTAAGAGGTTCTTCAGGCCATTTTCCCCACTAGCTCAGTATGTTGGCCAGAACGAAGCCCCCAGAGTCAAAAAGAGAAGTTCCTCCTGCATGAATTGAGTCGCATTGGGCTTCTTCATACCTGTCACTGCATCTGTGAAATGTGATATGCTAACACTGTATGATGGATAGAAATACATTCTGGAAGAAAAAAAGTAAGGCAAGGGGAGAGAGGTCAAGAAGAAAGGGAGAGAGGGACTATTTATTTCAGGCGCTCTGAAGACAGAGCCTGGAGGAAAGGCTGACCCAGATGCTTTGTCAAGGAGAGGAGAGTATAGGTTTGGCCCGATGGGCATTCACGTCGGCAGCAGGCTGCAGCAGGGGCTTCTGAAGCGATGCTCTGATTTCATGGCATTTCACAAGACCATTGAAAATGCTTAGTAATTGTTTGCAGCTGCTGCTCAGCCATTTCCTTTACATTCCAGACCCCTGAAGACAGAAGAAATTCTTTATGCCAGTTTTCGTGGACCAATGTTAGCGGTAAAGCCACTCCACTGCAGTCTCTAAAGTATAGTTTTTATTTTGTTGTTTCTGCTTCATGCCAGATCATAAAAGGCTTCTATGTTGGTTGTGGATATTTTTTTTTTTTTAATTTAAAAGTGAAAAGAAAGGAAATAAATAAAAACATCGGAAAGGCTCTTCACATAGAATACAAACGCAGCGGTTCAGATCTATCTAGATTAGGGAGAGTCTGGATTATGGGCTATGGAATTTAAAGATTCAGACTTGTCTCGTTTGTAGACGGCTGTGCACATGCCTGTGTGTGGGCATTTCTTTTCTATTGTGTGGAGCGTGCTGGAAGAGGCCTGGATTGGAGACTGAGAGGAGTGGGAGGTGGTCCATTTACAGCCCTCACAGGCTGGGAGACCTCAGGCAAGCCTCCCTTAAATGAAAGGCTGGCACTGTAACAGGAGGGAAGTGCTTTGCTCGGGTTGTCGATTTTGTTAACCTGCCTCGGTACTCTTTCCCATTAGTCCCGGAAGACTTGCACTGTTTCTTAACATAAAAAAAAATTAGCCAAACACAACACAGACTCATGGCAGTGCTGTGCATTACAGAGGAGAAATACCCCATTGTATTATCTTGGCTATAATTCTTATGGAAGCAGATAGCTAAATCTTGCATGCATGGTGCCACCGGCTGAGTTTAAACCTACAATCTTCAGGTAAATTATTGAGACCAAACTATTTACTATTACTTCTAGGGTCCTCTGATGGCCTTGGGTAAGGAGCTATGTTGCCAACCCAAAAGCATGTGGTTCGAATCCACCAGCTGCTTCGTGGGAGAAAGATGGGCAGTCTCGTGCAATTTACTTCCTCTGAAAATCAGCTAGAGGGTCAGCTATGAGTTAGTTTAGACTTGATAGTACACAGCAACAGGAATCTCGTTTCTTAACACAGAGCTCAAATGAATGCCTGTCTATCGTCAGCCTTGACATATAGTATCCAGTCTCTTTATGGAGCAAGATGATTTAGAAGTCTCTTTTAGCACTGAAATCCCAGTGTGCTAATGTTGTGTACCACTGAGTCCATTTCTCACTCATAGCAACACTGTGTGAGAGTAAGACTGCTGCATAGAGCTTTCAAGGCTGTAATCGTTACAAGAGCATACGCCCCCCACCCCCCGGGAGGCTGTGGGGAGGTGTGAACCAATAACCTTTTGGTTAGTAGTAGTATTGTTGTTGTTATGTGCCATCGAGTCACGACTCATAGCGACCCTATGTACATGAGCTCTAAATGCTGTTCTATCCTGTGCCAACCTAGCCATCTCAAATGCACTTATTCCCACCACTCCAGTCACAGAATCAATCCATCTCATTAAAGGTCTTCCTCTCCTTCGCCGCCCCTCCACTTTGCCAAACATGATGTCCCTCTTCAAGGGCCAGTCCCTCCTTGCAACATGCCCAAAATATGTCAGACGAAGCTTCAGAATCCTTGACTCCAGGGAACACTCTGACTTCACCCTCTCCAGGACAAACCTGTTCGTTCTCCTAGCAGTCCATGGTATATTCAACACTCATCTCCAGCACCACAACTCAAAGGCATCAATCCTCTCTTTATCAACCCTATTCACTGTCCAACTCTGTGATGCACAGCACGTAATTGCGAAGACTATAGCCTGGATCAGGCGCACCTTACTCTCCAGCCTGACATTGTTGCTCTTCAGTACTCTTGAGAGGTCCCTCACAGCAGACTTTCCCAATGTAATTCATCTCCTGATTTCCTGGCTGCTGTTACCAAGAGTGTTGACTGTGGAGCCAAGTAAAGTAAAACTGTTAACTATCTTCAGTCTCTTCACGATCCATGCTGGTGCTGCCAATTGGCCCAGTGGTTAGAATCTTTGTTTTCTTGACGTTGAGCTTCAGTCCATATAAGAGGCTGTAGTCCTTGATCTTCTGCAGCAAGCGCTTCAGGTCCTCTTCAGTTTCAGCAAGCAGGGTTGTGTCATCTGCATAACACAGTTTGTTGATGATTCTTCCACCAATCCTGATGCCACATTCCTCTTCGTATAGCCAAGCGTCTCGGATCATCTGTTCTGCATACAGATTGAAAAGGTATGGAGACAGAATACATTCCTGATGAACCCCCTTCTTGATTTTGGACAATGTAGTATCTCCTTCTGTGCTACCAAGCCGAAGGTGGGTGATTGTCGTCTGTGGCCCTCAGCCAGGTTCAAATTGTCTCCCTGTCAAACATTCTTCTAGGTGGTATAGCACTGGTCTGTGCGTTACTGTTCAGAGGTAACTCATGGTTGCTGTGATGCTGAAGCCTGTGACAGTGATGTGGCAATCGTGGTAATGGGCACCCATGGTGGACAGTGTTGGCTGGAGCTTCCCGACTAAATCAAGCCTGGAAGCAGGAGCGGCATCCACTTCCAAAATGGCTTGCCTCTGAAAACTCTATGTACGAACAGTGCTCAGGCTGTTCATTCATAGGGTCCCTATGAGTCGTCTACGACTCGACGCCATTAAACAACAACAACAACAGTATCTCCTTGCTCTGTTCTGACAACTGCCTCTTGGTCCAAGTATAAGTTTTGTATAAGAGATATAAGAGATTAAGTAGTAGAAGAGATTAAATTTGATTAAGTTGAGTCACCTCAACTCATTGCCATCAAGTCTCAACTGACTCATCTCTGACCTTCTAGCAGGTTTTCAGAGACTTTACCTCTCAGGGGAGATCATCCATCTTCCTTCAGAGCAGCTCACGGATTTGAACCATAAGGAACGTGCTGCCTGATGGGTTAGCAGCAGAACTCCCTACAAACTGTGGCCACCAGAGCACTCTCTTACGCCACCACTTTGCCCTAACACGTTAATACCCATTGCTTTGAGTCTTTCTAATTCATAATGCCCCTGTACAGAGCTGCGGTGCTTAGGGTTGCTACGTGTCACCAGCCACTTGACAGCATATAACAACAACAACAATGCTCTTCCATAGTGTTCCTAGACTACCAATCTTTATGAAAGTAGACTGCTGTCATCAATGGCCTTTCAGTTAGCAGTCCACCAGGATTCCTTGAACATGAGCCCCCTTGAAGGAATGTGAAGTCATTACTTGTAATGACTTGTAATCAGACTCATAACTGACCTCCAATGGGTTTTCAGAGGCTGTAAGTCACACAGAAGGAGATTTCCCATCTACCCTGAGACAGATAGCTAGTGGATTCGAAACTCCCACCTTTGGACTGGCAGCACACCTCCCAACCCACTAGGCGACCAGAGCTCTATAGAGAATGTAAAGATGGTTTATAATCAGTGTACGGTGTATAGCGTTCCAGTCATCTTAACGTTGCTTTCACTCAGTGCTGTCTGTCTGTCTGTTCCTCCTCATAGTAACCCTTCATAAGCTCTGTGAGACTAACTGTAATGTCAGGATACTTGTCCATCTTTATCACAAGCTGTCCCGGATGGGTTGGAGTGACTGGGTACCCATAGCCTTTCAATTAGTAGTAAAAACTCATTAAAGACCAACCACCAGAGTTCTCCCATGTTGCTTCACAAGTATAAAATAAGAGTTGGGGGGAGGGTGCTGGCAATGGGAAGAATGAGGGAGGGCTAGGTGACTATACATTCAGAACATCTGGGGGATTTTCACAACTCTGCAAAGCTGGCACCTGTCCTGTCAGTGTCATTCATTCACTCTCCTGTGAGTCAGAAAAGCGTGTTTGCTTAACAATCTGCAGCATTGTCACACACATCCTTGTCCAAAAATCCTTTCTGTGAGTCTCAGTTTCTGATTTCCCTGCCCCCCAGGGAATTTGTTATTTCAGAAATATTTGTTTCCAGAAAAAAATAATAAGCAATGATAAAATTTCTCTCAGTCGCTATCCAAATTAAGTTTATATGTTCCTGATGAAGAGAGTACAAACAAACGAGGCTTTGCCTTTGACTGAACTTGCAGTTTTCTTTCTGGAAGCAAGACACTGGATTATTCCGTCAACCACAGAACGGTGGCCTCTCAAACCTTTTGGTTTCTCGGGCCAAAAACCTCGAGTCATCCTTAGTTCCTCTCTTCCTTCTCACCAACCTCGTCCACTATGCTCAGCCAATTCTGTCGGCTCTTCCTCAAGTTCTGACCTCCTCTCCCCACTGCCTCTGCTCCAGTCTGCCCAGATTAATACATTAATCTCCGGGCTTAGGCCCTCCTTCAGTCCCACACCCCCACCATTCCCTGTGCACACAGCACAGAATGATCTCAATGAGACTTGAGTCAGATCCAGTCTGTTTAGAAACTTCTGAGTCTCTCCAAATTAGTCTGCTGTTTGTTTTGTT